>NC_134406.1:131235200-131545825 GCF_038048845.1 Mixophyes fleayi
ATTGCTTTCTTATTTCTCATTTTTTTACATCTATGCTAGTATCTCTCTCTTTCTCTCCCTCTGGTTTCTCTTGTATAGAGATACGAAAAGACATAGGGGCATATTTAAGAAATCACGGTAGTGCACTATCGTGCACTTACCGTGGAAATCAGGTCCCGAAGTGCCCTCCGCAAATTAAGGGTGCATCGCAGCAGATATCATGGATATCTGCTGCTTTGCACTCCTGATCGTTTTTGCGAGCAGTCACCATTCAATAGTATGGTGACTGCTCTGGCCGCAATCTAACAAGTCCTGAAAAACATTTGTTTTCGGGAACTTGTCATGGCGTACATTACATTACATTATGTACATTACATTATCAAAATTGAAAAAATCCAATGATGTCAGCTCTGCTCCGAAGAGCAGAGCTGGACAGCGCATGTGAGGAGGGATCACATGATCCCTCCCTGTCACTCAGCGCTCTCTCTCTGCAACGATAGTTGCAGAGACAGAGCGGGGATCTTTGTGCTTTCTTCAAACTGCACATGCGCAATTGAAGAATGAAGAGGAACGAAGAACACCTGGAGGAGATCCTGAGACAGCGCTTCTGAAGAGGGGGGTAAGTATGATTTTTTTTATCACAGAAACAGCAGTTTTTCAGAACTGCTGTTTCTGTGTTCCGTTTTTAATAAATTTGAGAAATAGTTAAATCCTTATCCATGCAATAAGGATTGATAACTATTTCTCATTTTTGCTGATGAATGATAAATGTGCCCCATAGACACAGTCTCATTAATGGGGCTAAGACATTTTTTTTACATAAGACGAACTCAGGGATATACACACTAGATTTGCAAATGTATGTTTAGCCACCCACCACTCCACCGTGGAGTGGTGGGTGGCTTCAACATACATTTGCAAATGTGTGCAACTAAGACTTTTGCATTTTTATCTACAGTAGAAGTAGCAGATCTGTTGCTGGCTATAGCAGTGTGCTGGGGGTATTTGTCTGTGTTTGTTCCTTTTAGGATAACCCCACCCTTTCATGCACCTGATATAGCCTATAAATTGATTTGAGCAACTTCAATTTTCTTTATCTGCCTCTTAACCTGTTGACTTGAAATGTTCTTGACCCCTCTTGGGATGAGATCGTAACTGAGAGACTAGTCTAGACCTTGAGAGGGAAGGTAAACAGTGAGACAGCAACCGAGAACGTTCAAAACACTGTTTCCTGAAAAGTTACACTAACTGTCAGGATGTTGGACAGGGAGAGTAAGTTGTGGAACAGTAATTTCCTAGGCTCAGGTTATTTGACAGACAGGTACCAGGTGTAGGCTACCAGCATCACAACTTCAAGGGTAGCAGAGACATGCTGGTGCCTATTTCACCCACTGCAGAGGAGTCAACACCCAGAGAAGGGTCCAAGTGCACTCATGAATCTGTTCTGGGAGGCCTCGAATGCAGCTAGAAGCACCTGAGCCAAAGGCTAAGACAGTTGTTCAGCATGAAGTTGTAGTTTTCTTGTTCTGTGTTTCTCTCATCACATTCTCTTTTCAGGATGGTCAATTCTTTTGATTATTGACAAGTGACAGAGGCTGGTTCAGGTAATGAGTATTGGGAAACTGGGAAGAACGAGCAGACAATAGCCCGCCCACAAGTGTTGATGAAAAGAACTGATGACATTATTAGAAGTGTGTATATTAACGCAAGCTAAAGGAGATTGTATATGACATTATTGATAGACATAGGATGATGTTATTGATTTAAATGTATTCTGAGCTTAAAGACATGCGTTGGACGGATGAACCTGTTAAACTTGAAGAACTGTAGTAGAGTATTCTGTATAACTGATACGTGTTCTATTGTACTCTGTACCCTTCAAAAATATGTATTACATGTTTTATTGCACCCTTGAAGGCAATACAAAAGGTTATCTCCAAGCTCCAGAAGTATACAGTCTACAGTCTATAGTAAAAGAAGAAATCGTTTTGAGGATTAAGACTCTCTCTTATGATAACTTGTTTAGATCTACAGACAGCATGGTCATACACCAAGGAGGACTTGCATTACATAGCAATGAAACGTGGTACTGGGATCCTGCATATAAAATCTTTAAGGTGATAGTTTATTATACTATCAAAGGGTGGAACTGTCGAAGTCGTATAATTGGATGAACGAAAGTATATTGGTTAATATTGTTTTATTGTGCGATTGCAATCAGTATGCCACGCTACATGTGGCATACTGCGATCGCATGGTAAAATACGCACGCACACACTCGCATTACAACATTTAGTTATTTATGTAATTCATATTCATATTGGTTCCGTTATACAGTGATTTATGAGCAGATAGTATTTAGTTTATGACTAGTTTATATATTATGATTATATGTACACTTCAGTGTTATTTAAGGTTTAGGTTATAGGAAATGTGTCACGTCTGATATCATTTTAATCCCCTATTCATCAGCAGCTGTCCGGTTCATTTGCCGAAGAGATCGCATATTGCATACTCTAGTTATTGATGTTAGGGAATAAATAGTCAGAGTGATACCAAACTGTAAAATGCTAATGGGCTAGTTGTAACTGGTTTCTTGGCGGGAGAATCATCTGGAATGTTGACCCTCAGCCTTTGAGGGGGTTGTTTGAACTAGCCTATGACCTGTTTACACTGGACCCGCCTGAAGTCTGGACCTATAGAAGCAAGCCACGTCATCTGCATTGTTCTCTCTGTAACACTGAATGTATATAATCATAGCTGTGCTCCCACTAGGTTCAGTCTACTCTGACCACAGTATTCTAGAGTGATATACTGTGGGAGCGCAGCGAGCGCAATGCGAGCGCGGTATGTATGTATCTTTTGGTATTGGCTGTACTGTATTATATTATAATCATGTATTGAACTGTTAAACTTGGCATTTGCTAAAATGAATTACTTTGTGCGTTGGAAACACAATACAATCACCTATGCAATGCTTATTTGAAAGCTATAGAATTACTTTAATAGACTGTACACATTACACATGGTCACTCCTTAATGTTAGAGCAGAGGAATTCTCACAACCAGCAAAAGCAGGGGTTCTTTACAGTAAGGACAGTCAAGATATGGAATTCACTGCCACAGAAGGTTGTGATGGCAGATTTAATGGATATGTTTAAGAAAGGGATAGACACATTTTTAGCAGAAAAGGGTATCCAGTGTTATGACCATTAATTAAAATGAAGGATAGTAGTGAATCCAGGGAGAAATAGGACTGCAATATTGGGATTTTACCACATTGAAACAGATTGGCAGTTGCTTCATCTGGATCAATTTCAAATATAAGAGTGGGATCGCAGGAGTTCCAAAATAGGTTGAACTTGATGGACTGGTGTTTTTTTTAACCTCATCAACTATGTTACTATGTTACTATGTGTTTAGGCCTGAGTATAGGTCTGCAAAAAGCATGCCTGTAAGAGAGATGGGGGAAGGAGCCAGAGTCCCTTGTAGTGTAATTACAGTAACTGAAGAAAGTAAATAGATGAAAAGGTTAAGAAATAGTTAATAAAAATAAATGGAAACATGGAGTTAAACTCGGAAATAGCTAGACCGCTGTTCTTAATTTTCAGAGATTCAATCTCATCAGGCTCAGTACCAAGGGATTGGCGAATAGCAGATGTTGTGCCATTGTTTAAAAAGGGGACGAGATCACAACCAGAGAATTATAGACCTGTAAGCCTGACATCAATAGCGGGGAAACTACTGGAAGGTATTTTAAGGGACAGTATTCAGGATTACTTGGTACGCAATAAAATTATTAGTGGGAATCAACGTAGATTTGTGAGGGATAGGTCATGTCAAACTAATCTAATTAGTTTCTACGAGGAAGTTAGTGGGAACTTAGACCAGGGCAGGACGACAGTAGATGTGGTCTACTTAGATTTTGCAAAGGCCTTTGATACAGTGCCACACAAGAGGTTGGTTTACAAAATAAGGGAACTGGGTCTAGGAATCAAAATTTGTACTTGGATCGAAAACTGGTTAGAGAATAGGGAACAGAGAGTTGTGATAAATGGAACATTTTCTAATTGGTCAAAAGTCTTAAGTGGAGTACCTCAAGGTTCCGTGCCGGGACAACTCCTTTTTAATATATTTATTAATGACCTTGGTGATGGTTTAGAGAGTAAAGTTTCCATTTTTGCAGTTGACACTAAACTCTGTAAGGTAATAAAATCAGAGCAAGATGTAGCTTCTCTACAGAGGGACTTAAATAAACTGGAGGATTGGGCAGCCAAATGAAATATAAGGTTTAACACAGATAAATGTAAGGTTATGCATTCAGGGATCAAAAACAAGAACGCAATCTATAAATTAAATGGAATTAATTTAGGTGAATCTATAATGGAAAAGGATTTGGGAGTGCTCGCAGACAGTAGACTTAGCAATAGTGCTCAATGTCAAGCAGCAGCTGCAAGGGCAAACAAAGTATTGGCATGCATAAAAAGGGGCATAGATGCAAGGGAAGACAGTGTAATTTTGCCACTGTATAAATCGTTGGTAAGACCTCATCTTGAATATGCAGTACAGTTCTGGGCACCACTCTATAAAAAAGATAATTTGGAACTAGAAAGGGTTCAGAGAAGGGCGACAAAATTGATAAAGGGTATGGAGTCATTAAGTTATGATGAAAGGTTAGCCAGTTTAGGCATGTTTACTTTAGAAAAGAGGCGTCTAAGGGGAGATATGATTTCTATGTACAAATACATTAGGGGTCCATACAGAGAGCTTTCATGGGAACTTTTTACCCCAAGGACCATACACAGGACACGTGGTCATCCCCTAAGGTTAGAGGAGAGGAAATTTCACAACCAGCAAATGAAGGTGTTCTTTACAGTAAGGGCAGTCAAGATATGGAATTCATTGCCAGGGAAGGTTGTGATGGCAGATTCAATAGATATGTTTAAGAAAGGGTTAGACAAATTTTTAGCGGAAAGGTGTATCCAGGGATACGCCGGTTCATTTTAAATGAAGGATAGTAGTGGATATAGGGTAAAAATAGGACTGCAATATTGAGTCTGGGGAGATTTTCACAATTAAAACAGATTGGCGGTTGCTTACTCTGGATTAATTTCAAATATAAGTGAGGGATCGCAGGAGATCCAAAATAGGTTGAACTTGATGGACTGGTGTCTTTTTTCAACCTCATCAACTATGTTACTATGTATTACATATACATGCAAGCAGAGTATACTATATTGCAGGGTAGAAAAAACAATATATATATATATATATATATATATAATGTATATAAAATGCAGGCAGATACAGACAGATAATAGAGTTAATAGATAATAAGGTTAAGAAAGTTAATATACAGGATAGTTACAGAAATTGCAGGATTATAGAGAAGTTAGTGCAGGGAAAAAGATACCTTATATTGCAGTGTGTGTCCAGTAAATGTCCTAAAGGTTCCAGGTGTATGAATGTGTATGGAAAAAGAGACATATTTCAGTTTGGGTTAGATTTTATAAACCTTAACCCAGAATGCACTGCTTCCGGTTGGGGGTGGAGACCTTCACCACATCCTCCCACAACTGGACACTGCTGGAGATGAGGAGTCACTGCTCCGTGCTGAGCTGTACTTCCTGTCAAGCACGTGCTTCATTGTTTGATCTAGCTTCCTGTCAAGCACATGTTAGAGACAATTTCTTTGTTTGAAATGCTTTCTGCCAACTCACATGTTATTCTGTGTTTGCGGGATACTCTCTGGCTTCCAGCCAGTTTATTTTAATCTGAGCATGCGTTCAGCACGTGCAGATAGCAGGGGTACATTAGTGGCCATTATGCATGGCTCAAGCTCCACCCTCTACAATTATGTCATCACAGGTGCAGCAGTGGCAATATTGGAGCTCCTTCACACTAATACAACTAAAACTGTTAAAAACAATACATGACTAGTTAATAATAACAATAATGGTCAGGTATGAAATGCAAAGTTTCAAATGTGAAACAGTAGCGCAAAAATCCTTGTCCCATCTGATGGGAGGAGTTAGATGTTCCTTGATAATTGTGGATTGTGCACAGTGAAGCGCAGATGTGAGATTGTGCAGGTCAGGATTATTTAAAGAGGAGATGTTGGGTGGTGGAGAGGTTACATTTACAATGGAATTGCCTGCTTTGCGGAGGGCGCACAGCTTTTTCCTCCCCAAATACGGACTTCAATTCTTGAGGTCCTGGAGATTTGGTCTCATACACAGTACAGTTGAATTTCTGTTGCAAGCTTTATTTCTAGGCATAAACAATGCAATAATTACATACCATCACACAAAAGATATGTATGTAATAAAGATAATGGCATTGTCCTGTCACTCTAATGATTAATTTGAGATGTAAATGAGGCCAAACTGAGCAGAATTTGAACAGAAAAGTGCAGCATGAAAAAATAGTTTTTTGTTTTTTTTAATGTTTTAGTAGGCCAGACTGAAATTTGGGTTTTTTACTGTATCCACCATGCACAAGGTGCAGAATTTAGTGTCTCATTTTCAAAGATCATGACCCAGTGATATGTTGGTAATTACATAAATAACCTTGTAAATCCTCATTTGTTAGCTTATTGCTACAAACTGGCTGATAAGATTGTGTGAATATACAAAACAAATCCCTAAATTTTATGTCCCTCTGGAATATGCACATGTTTTTATCCTAGACCTGTTTATTTTGAAAATATCATAGTCAGTACCCTTGTAAAACAGATGTACTCTAGAGGAACCTATATTGCATACCACTAATTCTGCCTGCTGCAAAACAAATATAAAACTCATTTGTTTTTATCTATGAAATTACTTAAAATTATTATTTTATGCCACAGCAGTGTGTGTATATATTAGAGATGGGCGGGCTTAGTTCCCCCGAGATCCGAATTCATCCGAATTTAGTCTATCCGAGTACCGAGCTGAGCAGGCTCGGTACTCTCCCGCCCATTTGGAATCAAAATCGAGGCAAAACGTCCTCGTGACTTATTCGTATTTCTGAGCTCGGTTCTCGCGAGATTTGAAAAGCATAAATACCAGCCTCCACAGCAATCCATCGCCATTTGACAGAGGGTTAGGTCACAGGCTATATCAGCGCAGGGACAGAGCAATAATTTAACACATTATTGTTTCTATTCTAGACAAATCTAATATTAATACCAATTGTTACAGCAGTAAGAGGAGGATAGAGGAGGGTTTTTTTTCAATTTCTGGCACTCCAAGTGCTTTTGGGGTGTCCCTTATTCCCCATTCTTTTACAGTAATTTTTCTGGCTGTCAAAAGTCATATTTGTCAGCAGTATAAAAAAAAAATATTTAGCACTCCAAGTGCTGTTGGAGTATCCCATATCCCCCAGTGTTTTACTGTAATTTTTTTGGCAGTCAAAAGTCATATTTGTCAGCAGTTTCTAAAACAATATTTAGCACTACAAGTGCTTTTGGGGTGTCCCATATTCCCCAGTGTTTTACTGTAATTTTTCTAGCTGTCAAAAGTCATATTTGTCAGCAGTATAAAAAAAAAAATATTTAGCACTGCAAGTGCTTTTGGGGTGTCCCATATTCCCCAGTGTTTTACTATAATTTTTTGGCTGTCAAAAGTCATATTTGTCAGCAGTATAAAAAAAAAATATTTAGCACTAGTGCTTTTGTGGTGTCCCATATTCCCCAGTGTTTTACTGTTATTTTTCTGGCTGTCAAAAGTCATATTTGTCAGCACTAGCTTAAAAAATATTTTGCACTCCAAGTGCTTTTGGGGTGTCCCATATTCCCCAGTGTTTTACTGTAATTTTTCTGGCTGTCAAAAGTCATATTTGTCAGCAGTATCTAAAACAATATTTAGCACTACAAGTGCTTTTGGGGTGTCCCAAATTCCCCTGTGTGAAACACTAATTTTTCTGGCTTTCAAAAGTCATATTTGTCAGCAGTATCTAAAACAATATTTAGCACTACAAGTGCTTTTGAGGTCTCCCATATTCCCCAGTGTTTTACACTAATTTTTCTGGCTATCAAAAGTCATATTTGTTAGCAGTATCTATCTAATACAATTTTGGCACTACAAGTGGTTTGGGCTCATTAAAATGAATTCAAAGCAGTCCACATATGAGCAGAATCAGCAACCCGGTTCTGTCACCAGTCCTGATGGTAGTGTTCCCAGTACGTCATCTGGGAAAGGCGATGTCTAAGTACACAGTCTTTTTAAATCATGGAAAAAAACACACACCAAATAAATATTTACTGTGGTGAAGCGAAAAAGAAGTGTAACTGAGGAAAAGTTAAGTGCTGATAAAAAATTTTTTTCCAACATGCCATTCTACACACGCAGTGGCAAAGAAAGAATGAGGCCTTCGCCTTTCTCTATTAGTGGCAGATCAAAAAAATGTTACTGAGCCTTCTTCTTGTACGGTCACTCGTGACCAAGCAAGACCAAATAATTTGGAGTCTAAAAGTGGTGCACAACTACTGTTATGTGTGAAAGCTGAGCTACAAGAAAACAGTAAGGCATTAGAGGATAATGTATGCTCTGAATCAGAAATGACACCAATCCCTGTGGAGAGTCCATCCACCAGTGGTATGTCTAATCGTGAACATTTTGTTGGTGACAGTCTACCCATAAAGAAGGCTCGTTTCAGCAGTTCTGCTGATGTGTGCCTTAACAGCCCGAGTGTAGCCTGTGATACCAATTGAGGATGCCACTTTGGAATTAGAAGAGGATGAGGGGGAGATTTGTGTAGGTGATGAGGACACTAATGATGATGTTGATTATTATGATGCAGACAGATACCAAATTGCCTTTCTCAATTTCTATTTATATTCTAGAATCTATAATGACTGAATAGTTTTCTATTTTACTCCTAGTGGAGAGGGGATCTGATGCAGACAGATACCAAACTGCCTTTGTTCATTTATTTTTATATTCTAATTCTACAGTCTATGCATGCTGCTTTTTTTCTATTCAACTACAAGTTGGGGGCGGGGGGGTCATAGACAGCCACCAAACTACCTTGGTCCATTTATTTTTTATATGGTTCAGTCTATGCAGGCTGCTTTTTTTTATTTAACTACAACTGGAGGGCGGGGGGTGGTGGTCATAGACAGCCACCATACTGCCTTTGTCCATTTATTTTTATATTCTAATTCTACAGTCTATGCAGGCTGCTTTTTTTATATTCAACTACAAGTGGAGGGCAGGGGGGGTAGTTCATTTATTTTTATATTCTAATTCTACAGTCTATGCATGCTGCTTTTTTCCTATTCAACTACAAGTAGAGGGCAGGGGGGTCATAGACAGCCACCAAACTACCTTGGTCCATTTATTTTTTATATGGTTCAGTCTATGCAGGCTGCTTTTTTTTATTTAACTGCAACTGGAGGGCGGGGGGTGGTGGTCATAGACAGCCACCATACTGCCTTTGTCCATTTATTTTTATATTCTAATTCTACAGTCTATGCAGGCTGCTTTTTTTATATTCAACTACAAGTGGAGGGCGGGGGGGGGTAGTTCATTTATTTTTATATTCTAATTCTACAGTCTATGCATGCTGCTTTTTTCCTATTCAACTACAAGTAGAGGGCAGGGGGGTCATAGACAGCCACCAAACTACCTTGGTCCATTTATTTTTTATATGGTTCAGTCTATGCAGGCTGCTTTTTTTCTATTTAACTACAACTGGAGGGCGGGGGGGGAGTGGTCATAGACAGCCACCATACTGCCTTGGTCCATTAATTTTTATATTCTAATTCTAAAGTCTATGCAGGCTGCTTTTTTTCTATTCAACTATAAGTGGAGGGCGGGGGGGTCATAGACAGCCACCAAACTACCCTGGTTCATTTATTTTTTATATTGTTCAGTATATGCAGGCTGCTTTTTTTCTATTTAACTACAAGTGGAGGGGGGGGGCTATAGAGACTGAAACCAAACTGCCTTTGTCCATTTCAATTTATATTGTACAGTCTATAACGGCTGAATTTTTTAGTATTTTATACAAGTGGAGGGAGGCCTAGAGAGACAGAAACCAAACTGCCTTTGTCCATTTCTTTATATATTTAACTATAAGTATAGGGCCATGGCTGCATTGCCAATAGGCTAAGATGAAGAGGAAGACAATCAGGTTTGTGTGCAGAATTAAAGACGGCCTACCAGTGATTAAACTGTTTTCTTCCTAATTTATTAGCTTTAGAATTACCTTACTTATCCAAGAAACAGGTGGAGCACTAAATTAGGTTATTTTATGCCCAAAAACATTGATTTTTAAACAAAATTACAAAACTAAACCAAACAAAACCAAAACCAAAACACGCAAGGGCGGTTTGGCAAAACCAAAACACGACGGTAATCCAGATCCAAAACCAAAACACGGGGGTCAGTGAGCATCTTTAGTATATATAGCTAGAGATTGTAAATTCTAATTATATATCACTTGCATATGCCCTGCGTTTTTGGGATAAAATCCAGGAGGAAATCTTCAAGTAAACACATGATATATGGACAGCTGAAGGTCATAACCTGTGAGCAACATACTTAATGCTTCTGATGTGTGTTTCAGTCTATGTGGCCATCAGTGTAATGCAGGTGCAGTCAGTGGCATAGTATGCAGATTTTCTGAATATCGCAAAGAGACTTTTGGGGGACTCTAGCACCAAGGAAGTTTGATAAGTTTTAAAATTGTTTTAAGAGATCATTATTTTATGGAACTATGGATCTGTTGCTTCAATAGTCCCATAAATAGGTAGCATCACTGTGGGCTTTACAGCATACAGTGTTTCTGAAACATATACTTAGCAAGTAGCCCTCTTGTATCTACATATTTACTGACCATATTTTTGTAAATGCTTACAGGGTGGACTTGGCGCATCATGCTGCTAGCAAAATGTTGATAGATTTTTCTCTAGTAAACTCACTCTCTGTCCTCCAACCCTCTCAGGTTTTTCAATGTTTTAGAGATTCCTCTTTTATCTGTAACTCTTTAATGACATTTTTCTACAGAAAATAATATTGTTACCACTTGGTGGTAATGTCAAACCAAATAATCATAATTTGGGCGAATCAAAGTTAAAGAAACTGTCATAGACTGGGCCAACCAGTACATTTGTTTTACCCTGGTAATATTGCAAATGGAAATGAAACCTGTAGTTTAAACAATTAACAATGATAGAGGTTCTATGATGCTTTTATTTTATTTTTTTGGAACTGATATTGTCAGTGATTTTATAAAACTGATGCCATCTTGCCAAAGGAGTGCTTTCATGGCATACTTCAATGTGATATCATAGCTCTAAGGAAGCAACTGAAAAGTTTGGTTACCGCAAGATGGCAACCCTAAGCACTATTAAAGAGCATTTTCAACATCTAGTACCTATCTTGGCACCATTCTGTAACAACTAATTTAACGATTACACTTTGGGTCACCCACTAACTACCACTGTATTATATTGATGCTGTATGTGGAATAGGCTGATCAACATACATATATGTATGTATAGTGAATAAAAAGAAAAGAAAAAAACAGATTGCAGCTCACCGCTTATGATATTTTGATGGGGGCTCAGTGAAGTCCTCCAGTGAAGAGGGATTAACCCAAAGTACAAAGTGCAGCACTCTCCATTGAAAGCTGAAAAACCTGGAGAAAGACCTGGGGCTAGATTTACTAAGCTGCGGGTTTGAAAAAGTGGGGATGTTGCCTATACCAACCAATCAGATTCTAGCTTTCTTTTATTTAGTACCTTCTACAAAATGACAGCTAGAATCTGATTGGTTGCTATAGGCATACATCCCCACTTTTTCAAACCCGCAGCTTAGTAAATCTAGCCCCTGGTATTTAAAGGACACAAAAAGTATGAAATAAATAATAACTAATAGCATGGTGTGATATAGTTGGGTATGTTTATTTTTCAAACAACAGAAAAGAAAATATTTTAAATGTAAAGGAATATGGTCATTATTTGTTATCAGATTTATATAGTCACATAACATCATAAGAGAATATAAAATTCTTCTCTCCTCTATATATATTATATTTAAGTGTCCAAGTACAGCAAACTGCAAACACAAAGTCAGTTAAAACATGATGCTATTTCACAGCATGAGAAATAATTTATCAGCTACTGTTTATACAACAAAATCAACATTGAAAATTTAAAAAAGCCTATTATGGACTGTGCAGTTTACAAAGTATTAGTGAGAAGTAATCCTCATAATACAGTGCAGTTTCCAGTTTCCAAGGCTTATTATGTGAGCCATAGACATATTTACAGTGCTACATGATATGGACATTAACACCAACATATTGATTACAAAATACTGTACCTGTTCTTAACACCCTGCAACAGATACCCAACAAGATAATAGAAGCCTTGATGAAGACTACATGTTCTTGTTTCACAACTAATTATAACATTTAAAAGGAAAAACTCCCAGGCCCATGAGGTGAACACCATTTCAATTCACTACAACATAGTGTCATTATTATGAGATGCTTTCAATTACTCTGCCTTTGCCAGCTTGACCTGTCTGACATTGCACACGTTTAATGTTACTCTCTGCGAGTTTTCTTTTGAATTGGAGCCTGGTATAATCAAGGGCCCTCTAGGTTTACACCAGCAAACATAAAATTGAAATTCTGTACAACATGATTGATGTGAAGAAGCCATTTCAAGGACTAACTAGAGCTTTACTCGCTAAAATACTATTGTTGGAGGAACCTGCAATCAGTCTAAGTAAGACAATCCAAAATAATAGCATTGCTAGCTTATTCTTCTTTGCACTTTGTATTATGCTATATTGTCTGCCATTGACAAAGAAGAAAGAAAAGACTGCCAATGACATCCTGTTGAAAGAAGCCACCCCGCTTTATAAGTTCAAACAAATTTCGAGGACAGCTCTAGCAAGTTGTAAAAAAAATGCAGTACTGTTATGAATCTTGACAGATCTATAAAAAGTATTTCAAGATGACTTCATATTCAATATTTTTTTCTTTACGTGTTTTGATCATAAGCAAAGAAATCTCAAAGATACATACTCCCTTTCCAGGAGTCCAAAAGTTATGTTGCAGCTTTGACTTTGATTAGCTGTCGTGCTTATATTTGCACTCTAATGTTTTGTTTACCTGCAACTACTTCCTTTATTATTTCATCTGTAGTAGCCATGGAAAATATATTTGAGAACAGAGGCATGTTATTGAGTATCATTTGAGTAATCAAAATATCCTTTCCACACTATGAGAATATATATATATATATATATATATATATATATATATATATATATATATATATATATATATATTCAGCATATATACTTTTACTGCAGATTTTCACATAGTGTTGAAAGGATATTTTGATTACTCAAATGATCACTACCCTTTTCCCTTTCTGAGAATAAGTTTGGAGAGTTTAAATCCTTCACCTCTTGAAAACCAATCTGGACAATAGCATGTGGGAATTATTGTTATATTGCCTTTGATTGCTTGCAATGTAACACTAAGGCTGGGTACACACTACAGAAAATTGTTCCTGATGCGTCATATTTAACAATTTTACCGACAACAAAAAAACCCCCCAATCAGCATGCCGATTCATGTCTACATACTATAGAAGTGTTACACAATTTACCTTCAGATTTGTGCTCTTCCTCTGTCATAATCATCAGCTGAAAAGATTGTGACTCTGCACACCCCAGAGAAATCCATGGACACTCTAGTGAGAGCATACATGCTGAAGAATTGGAATGACCTCGCTCCATCCGTCTATCCCTTAACTTGTGCTCCTTCAAACGGGCACTCAAAACTCATCTCTTCCTCAAAGCTTACCAACCCTCCATTTAACCCTCTTTCCATGCTCGCTCTCATCTCCTGGATCCTCCTTTGAAAAGGGTGCGCTTGCTCCCCTCCTCTGACTCCCTCTGTGCCGATTGTCTGTTGCCCTCCCTTTAGGATGTAAGCTCTAATGAGCAGGGCCCTTCTCCCTCCTGTCTCTCTACCTTCTCTTCTGCTCCAACCTCAATATTTTTGGATTTTCCTGGAGCATCTGAAGTCTTGGTATTACTCTTTTATTGTTCTGTACTGTCCATTGTTTGTACTGTGTTCAGCGCTGCGGAAACCTTGTGGCGCCTTATAAATAAATAATAATAATAATAATCATAATAATAATAATAATAATAATAACGACATTGTTCCATCGTTTAACTAGATTTTTAGTCCAGTTTAAAAATCAAATGAAACCATACAATGTGCTTTGGAGCAATAATCATTCATTGTTACAGCATACACACTAATGTGATATTGGGCCGTCTGGTTATCGTCTGATTGACCTAATAATCGAGGGAAAACATTGTAGTGTGTACCCACCCTAAGTGTGACATTTGTGCAGTAAACGGATTTCAGCAATTATCATCTGGTATGATAAAATATATATGAAGACAGACATATCAGCATGCACCAGCACTTTCAATAAACAGAATGGTAATGCCATAGCATTATAATATCAAAGAATGGCCTTTATTTGCCGTTCATGGTACACACCATAAAAATGGCACAGAATCTATGCAAGGACATCACAAAGAGTCTGGCCAAACAGTCCAACATGTTTTGTATCACATCTGAAACCTTTCTACTGACACCTAATCATCCCATATGTTTAGTGTGTGACATTCATTGTTATAATAATAGTCTGGCATTACAATTATGTCAATTGGATACATTGATGCATTTTGATACTTCTGTATGTATGTTTGTATGTATGAGTTTGTAATTTGTTTTGTTTTTCTGTGACTATTCTCTTTTATTCCCCTTTCTTTTATCAGGAATGGGTTTTGGTAAGATAACCTTAATTATTTATTATGTTAAATGGTTACTGTTACTACGATAAATGCACACTGTTGCATTTTGTAAAAATATACAAAGGTATTAATTATAGCATCTGAGTACAATTTCCAGAGAAACTTAGCTTTTGATGAGATTTATCTATCTATACACTAGATGAGAAAACTTTTTGACCAGCATTATTCAGCTACAGAAAAAGTTCTCACTGCTAAACTGTCTGTATGTGACTGTGAACTCTGTAAGAAGAGAATGTGTAGGTTGATATATAGAAGCAACATAGGAGGTAAGGCAGTTGCAGTATTCAAAACGGAAGATGAATGGAGAAGTGTTTTGGTAGCATATCGGTTAAGAAAATGGCATGTTCTGGCAATGTTTCTAAGATGGAGTCATCAGGACTGGGAAAGTGTCTGGATGTCAGAAATAAAGCAGAGGGTGGAGTCAAGTGTGACACCAAGGCAGGTGGCTTGGGAGATTGAGGACATTGTGGTGTTATTGATGGTGAGGCTGAGGAGGATGTGAGACTGGGAAGAGAGAAAATTATTAATTCTGTTTTAACTGTGCTTATGTTACGAGCCGCGGCTCCCCTACGGGCCGCCTCGGCTCACTTCCGGTTGTCCTAGGTGTCCCGGCCGTCTCCATGATGACCGGGACGTCACTTCTGCCCTCCGCGTCCTGGTTGCCTGGGACACTCTGCCTCTCCTGCTGCAGCGCCCAGCCAACTGTCCTATAGCCGGGCGCATGCGCGCAGAAGAAATTAAACTTCTTGTTCATGTCTCTGGTCCTCCAGTAGTTTATGTATGCATTTGTGTTCTTTATTCGTACAGGGCCTGGAATTGCTAGTATGGCCTTTTATTGAGTAGTGTTATATTGGGGAGGAGTCTTGCTGGCACTCTGTTTCTATTGGTTACCCTCACTACTTAAGGCAGTGAGGACAGGGCCTTACTGCCAGTTATAGCTCTCAGTGTAGCTAGGCTCCCTGGTTCCTGTTTCCTGCTCCTGTGCTGTGTTCTAGTTCTGATTTCCCATGTATGACCCCTGGCTTGTTTCTGGACCCTGTTGTATTGCCTGTGACCTCTGACCTCGGCTTGTTCTCTGGATACGTTGTCTGCTGCCAGCCCTCGACCCTTGCCTGGACTTCACTCTGCTGTCTGCCATAACACTCTATTCCTGGGTTCTCCGCAGCCGATACACATCTCACGACCCTCCGTTTGTCTGCAGCCAAGTCTGTCCCCACCACTAGAGGCAACAGTGAACACCAGATTTTCGGAGCAGACTCCGGGTTTTGTTGTACTGGCTGGAGGGGTTCCTAACATTATAACTGGCCGAAAACACGCTTCAATTTTGCTTTACTGGATCCCAGTCCGGCTCAAGTCCTAGCAGGACAGATCCAGACCATTTAGCAAGTGGTTCAGGGCCTGTCGCTCAGAATATCTGCTCAAGAAGAAGCCGCCAAGGCCTCACAAGCAACTCTGGCACCAGCCCCCGAGCCTAAGTTAAATCTTCCGGACCGTTTTTCCGGGGATAGGACCCTGTTCCGGAATTTTAAAGAGAGCTACAAGTTATATTTTAGCCTCAGGCCCCGTTCCTCGGGTTCGGAGAAACAGAGGGTTGGCATAATCATATCCTTACTTCAGAGCGATCCTCAATCCTGGGTGTTCAGTCTTACCCCTGTTAATTCTGCTCTGCAGCCCATGGACGCCTTTTTCAAACGCCCTTGGTCTCCTATATGATGATCCGTACCGGGTGGCCTCTGCCGAATCGCACTTAAGAGCACTAAGACAAAAGCGGCGTACAGCAGAGGAATATTGTGCCGAGTTTAGATGTTGGTCGGTTGATGGCCAGTGAAATGACCCCGAAGTATGGAGTCAGTTCCGCCTAGGTCTCTCAGAGCAGATAAAGGTTTCCTTGGTCCAGTATCTTTCGTCACCTTCCCTGGAGACCTTAACGCAACTAATTATTAAGATTGACCGCAGGATCAAAGAACGGAGATCCAAGAAAGAGGCCTCCTCATCGGCCTGGTCCTCTCCGGCCATCTACCCGGTCCCTCAGGACTCGCCGGAACCCATGCAGCTAGGTGACAATCTCAGGGACTATGTCTATAATGTGGAAATAAGGGCCACCTCCTGCGCACCTGCCCTAACAAGGCGGGAAAAGACCAGGCCTAGAAGTAAAGGAAGAGGTACGCCTAGCTCTCCAAATGGTCTCTTCCAAGAATTCAGTCCTCATCCCTGCTCGGATCGTTTATGGAAATAAATCAGTTTCTATCTCTACTTTCCTTGATAGTGGTGCAGCTGGAAATTTTCTGGATGTGAACTTTGCCAAAGCACTTGGTATTCTCTCAGTAAACCTGGATTCGGAACTCACGGTCTGTGGATTGGGTGGTAGACCTTTGACTGATGGAAGGATCTCATCCCAAACTCCTCCTTTGCACCTTACAGTGGGAGCCCTTCATTCTGAAGTTCTCTCGTTCTTCCTGATTCCCTGTTCCTCCGTACCATTGATCTTAGGGCATTCTTAGCTCCAACTCCACAACCCTCACATCGATTGGAGTACTGGGGAAATCCTACGATGGAGTAAGGCCTGTTCATCAACCTGTCTTGTCCTACCTCTTCGGGTTGTTCTGCCTTGTCCTGAATCTCTTCCTTTACCTTACCAGGAGTTCCACGACTTGTTCTCTAAGAAGGAAGCAGATTCTCTTCCCCCCCATCGTAGCTACTATTGCTCCATTGATCTTGTTCCGGGTGCCAAGCTTCCCAAGGGAAGGTTATATGCTCTGTCCATTCCTGAGACCAAGGCTATGGATGACTATGTGGAGGAAAATCTACGTAAGGGATTCATCCGACCGTCAAAATCACCCGTAGGAGCGGGTTTCTTCTTTGTGGCCAAAACGGATGGGAGCCTTCGACCATGCATCGACTATCGGGGTCTGAATGGAATCACAGTGAAGAATACCTACCCTTTGCCTCTCATCTCCGTTCTCTTCGATCAGCTCAAACAAGCCGCAATTTTTTCCAAGATTGACCTGAAAGGTGCAAATAATTTAGTTCGGATCAGAGATGGGAATGAGTGGAAGAATGCCTTTAACACTCATTCGGGCCATTATGAATATTGGTTCATGCCCTTTGGCCTATGTAATGCCCCCGCGGTGTTTCAAGATTTTATTAATGATTTTTTAGGAGAATTTCCGGGAAAGTTCGTTGTGGTCTACCTCAACGGCATATTGATCTATTCCAAGTCACTGGAGCAGCACCGTATACATGTCAAAAAGGTCCTCCTCAAATAACGCCAGCACTGCCTCTTTGCCAAACTTGAGAAATGCGAGTTTGAGGTCACCCAGGTCACGTTCCTCGGATATGTCATCTCTGCATGTGGCTTTTCTATGGATCCCAGTAAAGTCCAGGCAATTCTTGATTGGGTCCGGCCTAGCAATCTCAAGGCCATTCAGAGGTTTTTAGGATTCGCTAATTACTACAGGCGATTCATCCGTTCATTTTCAGTGTTAGTGGCTCCCATCACTGACCTTACCCGAAAAGGGGCCGATACTGTTAACTGGCCTTCCGCTGCTGTGACATCCTTCCAAGCTCTCAAAAATGCTTTTGTCTCTGCACCCCTCCTCAGACATCCCAATCTGGATCTACCATTTATTATCGACGTAGACGCCTCTGACGTCGGGGCTGGTGCCATCCTCTCTCAGAAGGATCCTAATGATCACAGACTGCACCCCTGTGCATTCTTCTCCAAGAAATTTTCCTCTGCTGAAGCACACTATGATGTGGGTAAACGGAAGTTGCTAGCGATCAAGTGGGCATTTGAAGAATGGCGATACTGGCTAGAAGGAGCTAACCATGTTATCACGGTGTATATTGACCATAAAAATTTACAATATATTCAATCAGCCAAAATTGTGAATTTCAGACCAGCCCGGTGGGTCCTCTTTTTCTCCCGTTTCAAATTCATTATTACATTCCGGCCAGGAATATTAAGGCCTTATCTCGCAGCTTTATTGCCTCACATCCTCCCCTCGCAGAACCCACCTTCATTATTCCTGCGTCTAAAGTAATTCTTGGTCTCAATCAGGATCTCGGCACAATTCTCCATGACCTTCAACATTTGGCACCTCCAGCTACCCCCAGGGGTAAATTATTCGTACCCGACCATTTTAGGAGGACGGTTTTCGCTGAATGCCGTGATAACAAGACCTCGGGTCACCCTGGAGTATCTAAGACGGTGGAACTTCTGTCTTGCTCGGTCTGGTGGCCCTCGTTGTCTGCGGATATCAAAGAATTTGTTCTATCTTGTGAATCTTGTGCCAGGAACAAGTCCTCCCGCAAACTTCCTGCTTTTCCCCTTGTGCCTCTGTCTGTTCCAGTGAGACCCTGGACACACATTTCTATGGACTTCATTGTTAAACTACCTCGCTCATCCAGTTTCAACACCATCTGGGTGATAGTAGATAGATTTAGTAAGATGGCTCACTTCATTCCTCTTGCTGGGTTACCGTGTGCCAAAACATTGGCGTTCCTGTTTATTCAACATATGTTCAGGCTCCATGGACTTCCTGTTAACTTTGTTTCTGACCGTGGCTCCCAATTCATTGCTACCTTTTGAAGAGCTTTCTGTAACCAATTGGGAATTAAGATTTCTCTATCATCAGGATATCATCCGCAGTCCAACGGACAAACAGAAAGGGTCAACCAATCTCTTGAACAATTTCTTCGTTTATATGTGACCAAATGTCATAGTGACTGGGCTGCCCTGCTCCCATGGGCAGAGTTTGCCTACAACAACTCATGCCATTTGTCCACTCTGGTGTCCCCATTTTTCTGCAACCTTGGTTTTCATCCTCGGCCCAACTCTCTGGAAGTCCCGAGTCAATCTAAGGCCCGTTCTTCTATTTCCCATCTCTTCCGGATATGGAGAAAAGTTCACATTGCCCTCAGACACTTTCAATGCACTCCTTTGCCACCACTTCCATCCTCTCTTACCTTCACTGACTTTGCCTTCTTTTTCACTTCCAAAATATCTTCCTTTCATCACTCTTCTGCTACCCCTACCACTCCACCTTCCTCTCCTTCCACCCATCACCTCTTGTGCTCCTTGTGCCCCACTAGGGGCGACAAAGTCCATTCTCTTATATTATCTTCTCCATCCTCAACCTGCCTGCTGGATCCCATCCCCTGTAACCTCTCTCGCTCCATCTCCCCTACTGTTTGCACACCTCTTCAATCTGTCCCTCTCCACTGGAATTTTCCCCTCATCCTTAAAGCATGCTCTTGTCTCACCCATTCTTAAAATAATGGAAATCTTAACCACACCTCACTCTCTAAATACTACATTTTTCTTCTCCCTTTTGCCTCAAATAAACTTGAGCGGCTTGTCTACAACTGTCTCAGCAGCTACCTCTCTGACTACTCCTTCCTTGATCCTCCATTCCACACCACATAAACATGCCATGACCAAAGTCACGATCTCCTTGCTTATCCTCCTGGACCTCTCTGCAGCCTGAGACACTGTGGATCACAATCTCCTACTCTATACCCTTCACACTATTGGCCTTTCTGTCACCGTCTTTCATGGTTCACTTCCTATCTCACCAACCGCCTCTTCTCTGTTATTATCTCTTGTTTCTGCCCCACCATCCATCATTCCCGTAACAGTCCCACAGGCTTCTGTCCTTGGCCCTCTGCTTTTTTCTCTGTACTTCTTCTCCCTGGGTAAACTCACCAGTTCCTTTGGCCTCCAGTACCACATCTATGCCAATGACACTTAACTCTACCTCTTATCTCCTGATCTCTCCCCTTCTCTCCTCTCTTGGATGTCCAATTACCTCTCCACCATCTCCTTCTGTATGTCCTTACACTTTCACAAAACTGAACTCACTGACTTCCCTTCATCAAGAGTCTCCTCCCCTCTCATCCTGTATATCACTGTTGACAACACTATCTCATCTGTTCCCCAACTCCGCTTCCTGGTTCCTGGGTGTCGTTATTGACTCTATCCTCTCCTTTGCTTATCACATTCAATCCCTTGCCCAATCCTGTCGCTTCCAGCTCCGCAACATAGCCCATATCAGACCTTTCATCTCCCAGGATTCTACCAAAACTCTTATCCACCCACTGGTCATTTCTCGTCTCGACTACTGCAACCTTTTCATTACTGGTCTCCCCCGCTCCCATCTCGCTCCTCTTTGATCTATACCTAATGCTGCAGCTAGTCTTATCTTTCTCTCTTGCCACTCCACATCTGCCTCCCCTGTTAGCCAAACCTGACACTGGCTCCCCTTCCCCTACAGAATCCTTTTCACACTCACTTAAAAGGCCCTCTCCAACACCCCTGCTCCCTACATCTCCAACCTCATCTCCATACATATTCCCTCCCGTCCTCTCCAGTCAGCCAATGAGGATTGCCTTTCTTCCCCTCTGGAAACCACATCTCACTTCCTAATTTAAGATTTGTTCTGTGCTGCCCCTCACCACTGCAAAGATCTACCTTGTTCTATTAGACTGTCCTCTAGCCTGTATAGCTTCAAATGTTCATTGAAAACCCACCTGTTTTTAGAGAACCCTACCAGTTCTCCACTTAACCATTTCACCATGTAGTGTACCTCACCCTCTTTTATTTCCATATTTCCCCTCTCTCTTGCTTCTTGCACTCAGATCCCCTTACATTGGATCATCCCAAAGTGTCAACCATTTGTCGGCCCCTTTCCCTTTAAAGTGTAAGTTCTAGTGAGCAGGGCCCTCTTCCCTCCTGTTCTCATTACCTATAAATTTTTCTCACCAGCTCCTCCTTGGGCTCTCTGCCCATTGACTCCACTCCTCCATTGTTTTTGCACCTCATTTAGTGGGTCTAACCTGTTAGTTGCACCCATGCTAATGGGCAGAGGTTGCAGCTTGCAATGAATATACCCCTTGCACCCCAGTAGTTTTGTTGAGATTTGTAGTGTTATTTGTTTACTGTATTGTACTGTTATACTATGCACTGTCTTGTTATTTGCCCTGTGTAAGGTACTGCGAACCGCATGTGGTCCCCTGTAAATAAAAGTTAATAATAATAATAATAATAATAATAATAATAATAATAGCACATTGGTCAGGCAAAACTGAACACTGTTACTATGGAACCATTATGTAATTATTTGAAATTCATTCCCACTAATCAACATAAAGTACTTGATAAAATGCCCAAAAAATCCATTTGTGCAAATCAATTAGCAAAAAAACAGAAAAAAAAACTGATTGCATTAGTATTCACCCCCTTGCTACATCCATACTAGATTTCCTCTAAAGTAACAAACTTTCTTCACTTTAGTCACAATTCACATTAACAGTTTATTGGAGTCTACCTCTGTGCAGTTAAGGTGTATCAAATAGTTACAGCATAAATACACCTGTCACTGTGTCCTCCCCTATGTGGTTAGTGAATTTCCAAACATCGACTACAAAATGAAGACAAAAGAACATTTCAAGCAGATCTGGGACAATATCATTAAGAAACACCAATCAGGAAAAGGATACAAGAATATTTCCAAAGCATTGAATATACCCCTAAGCTGTTAGGAACCCCTCTAGCCAGTACAACAAAACCCGGAGTCTGCTCTGAAAGTCTGGTGTTCACTGTTGCCCCTAGTGGTGGGGACAGACTTGGCTGCAGACAAACGGAGGGTCGTGAGATGTGTACCAGCTGCGGAGAACCCAGGAATAGAGTGTTATGGCAGACAGCAGAGGGAAGTCCAGGCAAGGGTCGAGGGCCGGCAGCAGACAACGTATCCAGAGAACAAGCCGAGGTCAGAGGTCACAGGCAATTTTTCCCTTGGGCACTCCGGCGCACGTAAACAGATGTCGCTGCGTCTACTTCAGGTGCTGGCACCCTTTGCTGCTCTCATTTTCCTTTCTTACATCAGGCACAAGGCCTGTGGCTGCGGTAGAGGGCACAAGGCCCGGGCGCAGCTAGGTTTAGGTAGGGTGCCATAAGGGCATAAGGCCTCAGTAACACACTCATGACACTAGGCCCGCTCGGTAGCATTTTAAAGGGCACAAGGCCCTAGCCATAGGTCAAGGGCAGTAGGCCCTAGGTAGTGGGTAGGGGCACCAGGCTCTAGCAGTAGGAGTAGGTAGCGTTTTAAGGGCACCAGGCCCTAGCATCAGGTTTAGGGCATTAGTTTTGGGGTACTAGACCCCAGAGGCAGCACCTACAGGGCAGGCAGGCCCTAGTAGGAACATTAGGCCCTTGTGGTTGCAAGGGTACATTGTGGGGAAGGGGAATAGGTCTTGCTAGTGGTCAGGCCAGGGTTAGGGCCATCTAGGGTTTGTTTTGTTGTATTGATACACTGTGTATTGTTGCATTGTGTATCCCTTGTGTTGTTTTGTTGTACATTTGTTTCCAGGTGCAAGACATCCGGCCCCTACCATCGGTAGGCCCTTGCGGGCGGGTTCTTTCCCTCTCTCTCCTTTGCCGCTTCTGCTTAAGAAACTAGTTAGTTAATTCCCCCACATATGCTTAGAAGTTAGGTCATGCAGCAGTATTCCATTCCATACATTCCCGGGGTCACGCAGCATTAGGGGGGCCATGGTTGAGTTCCCCATTGCCCGCGCAGCACACCCCTGGTGAGTTCCAGCAGGCCCCACCTACGGTTCCACTTGGGTGCCTGATGCTGAGTCCCGGCAAGTCCGCCTGACAGTCTCAGATCAGGCGGTGTTACTACCGGGTTGAACGGGTCTAGCCTGAGTTCCGGCAGCGGCCGCTGACGGTTCCAGATGGAGGCGCCTGACCAGGTGGCATGTGGTTCTGTGGGTTCCACCATGCTGCCCTGACACGGTGCATGCCCCCCTAGAAGTAAGGCTGCCTATTCAGTAGGCCCCAAGGGTAGCATGTCACCATCGTCTCCCAGGTAGAGGTAGTGTGTGGCTTAGAGTGCCTTTATCAGCTACAGTAGGATCACGGAGGTGGGAACGAAAGAGGTGGAAGAAGGTGAGTATCCTCCAGAGTCTCCTTGGACAGTACGGGCTCCTGCCTTCTGGTGGGCGGAGTACTTGGGCGGGATCATTCTTAGGTCCTCGTACTCGCGGCAGCATTTTAGTATCCCAGAGCAAAACGAGGTCTCAACAGGATAGAGTGTGTGTCTCTTCCTCGTATTCGCCACCTCGGACATTGCCCTCCCTCACGGGATCTAGGGCCCTCACCTTTTTGCTTCCTCCCTAGGGATCCTACCTGTGGGTGTGCCGGGGAGAGCAGGAGAAGCCAGGTGAGACCTAGATTGGGTTAATCCGTGCGGTAAGGTGGTGCTCCATAGTATTTCCTCGAGATCAGGTGAATAACTGAGGTGAAGGGAGGAATTGCCTGTGGGTTCTGTACTCCCATTAGCCCCATTACATGCGGATTAATGCAAATATCTAAGCGGCCAATCATGTGGCAGCAACTTAATTCATAAAAGCATGTAATCAAGGTCAAGAGATTCACTTGTTGTTCAGATAAAACACCAGAACAAGGGTAAAATGTGATCTAACTAACTTTGACTTTGGAATGATTGTTGCTGATTGTTGGTATCAGACGGGGTGGTTTGAGTATCTCAGAAACTGCTGATCTCCTGGGATTTTCTCAAACAACTCTTTAGAGCTTACAGAGAAAGATGCACAAAATGTCCAGTGAACCACAGTTCTGTATGTGAAAATTAATGAGAGGGGTCAGAGGAGAATGGCCAGACTGGTTCAAGCTGATAGCAAGGTGACATTAACTCAAATAACCATGACTTACAACAGTGGTATGCAGAAGGGCATTTCTAAATGCACAGCATGTCAATTCTTGATGTGGATGGGTTACAGCAGAAGACAGTGGGCACACGCTTAATAACTGGACAGTTGAAGATTGGAAAAACATCACCTGACCTGATGAATCTTGATATCTGCTGCATATGCAGTTGCATAAGGAAAGTAAGGAAAAATATTAAATGTTAAATTTCTTTATGAGTGGGGGAATAGGTGTTAAGACACATAGTATATGACCAGATTTGCAAACAAAGAAACAGTATATCAATATGCTTATCAATGCTTAGAAATCACCCGCTCAGAGGGCCTGATTCATCAAGGCATGCACTCTGAGCACAACCCGTGTTTAGTATTATATGCACATATTCTGCTTTGTGCAGTGCAGGTTGATGGTGGTGGTGGTGTGATGATGTGGTGGCTGTTTTCTTGCAACACATTAGAAGCCTGAATACCAATTCAGCATTGTTTAAATGCCACAGTCAACCTATGTATTGTTGCTGACGTGCATTCCTTTATGGCCAGAGTTTACCTATTCCCTACTGGCATCCCATACTTCCATAACAATAATGTACCATGTCACAAAGCACATATCAGCTCAAGCTGGTTCCATGAACATGAGTTCAGTGTACTCCAATGGCCTCCTCAGTCACCAGATTAAGTACATTTGGGATGTGGTGGAATGGGTGATTGCAGCATTAATGTGCAGTCATCTAATCTGCAGCAACTGGGTGACATTATCATATTGACATGGTTCTGAATCTCTAAGGAATGTTTCCAGCACCTTGTTTAATCCATGTCATGAAGAATTCGGGCTGTTCAGATCACAAAGGGGATACTAGAAAAGTTTACCTAATAAAGTATCCACTGAGTGTATGTACTGTAACAATTTAATTTGCTTGCTAATTTTTGCACTTTAATTCATTAAAAAACAGCAGTGCTGTCCTTTTGTGACATCATATAACAAAACATCCTTTTCCACTGCTCTCTAGTAGAGTAGAGAGGAACAAACCTATCATTGTATAGTTTGTGGAATGCATCAAGTTATTATGGTATTTCCAGTTGCATGATATTCAGGAATGCAAGGAGTATGCTTAAAAAAGAGAGAAAGAGGGAGAGATATAGATATATAAAGATAGATAATGTGTCACGGGCACTAGGAGTCTTTACCCAGGGATCACCAGGTGATAGGCTTACCAGAGCAGTATAGGTGGTAATATGGTACTCTGGTAGCAGGGTGATCACGGAACAGGAAATAGCAGATGATGAGATGCTCAGGAAAGTCTATGACTAGCAGCACTGGCAATATGGAGGTAGTAATACACGAGGAACTGTATGGACAAAGGACACGTGAAGGTAGTCAGTGGTCTGCGGTAGCAAGTTGTACCACTGCTATAGTGAGGAGGAATGTCCAACAGAAACGAGGGGGTGATGAGAGTCAGCGGTCTGCGGATAGCAAGTTGTACCGCTGTCTGAGTGAAGGAATAGAATCCAAGTGGAGGTATCCGGGGAGTCAGTGGTCTGCGTTAGCAAGTTGTACCACTGCTATGTGAGAGGATACTGGAACAGGTGAAACTGGAAACAGGGGTCAGTGGTCTGCCACTAGCAAATTGTACCACTGAATATATATGTGTGGAGGTGCACGGGGAGAGACTGCAACACAAGATATACACGGGCACCTTGACTTTGATCCACAGTAATATGCACAATATAAATGTATAGATGACTGAACAACACTGCCAATATAGAAAGTCTCTTGAAGTAATCCAGCACGAGATAACACAGTCAATGATGGCAATAGACTCAGCGGATAGCACACTCCAGAGGAGAACCAACACAGTCCAGCAAGGTATGCAATACACAGCACAGTCAATGAGAAGTATGCATACCGTGGTTCAGGAGAAGGCAGTCAGACAGGAGTGCAGAGATACCTGAACGGCAGGAGGCCGGCAGGATGCGAAGTCCCTGGATGGGTGAAGCGGTGGTCTAGTAGGTGCAGCGCACAGGTAGGTAGACCAGCAGGGAACACAGGAAAGCGTGGAGAGCGGATCAGCAGTAGATGGATGAGTAGCGCTGAGGAGTAGCAGCAGCGGGTCTCTGCGGGAACACGGAGGTAGCCAATAGCAACCAGCAGGTGCAGTAACGATGGGACACGGGAGCGCAGAGAACTGGAACTGTTGATCACGGAGAGTAGCGGGTAGCAATAGTAGCAGCAGACTCAAGGAAACCCGGGAGAGTTGACAAGGACTGAAGACTGAAGCGCACAGAGGCAGCGGATAGGAATCAGCCAAACAGTCACGATGAAACACAGACGGGTTGCAGGTTGAAGACTGTAGTGCACGGAGGCAGCGGATAGGAATCAGCTAACAGTCACGATGATGAAACACAGACGAGTTGCAGGTTGGAGACTGTAGTGCACGGAGGCAGCGGATAGGAATCAGCTAGCAGTCACGATGATGAAACACAGACGAGTTGCAGGTTGAAGACTGTAGTGCACGGAGGCAGCGGATAGGAATCAGCTAGCAGTCACAATCATGAACAGGTGAGTGGATGTGAATGAAAGACTGTAGTGTACGGAGGCAGCGGATAGGCATCAGCTAACAGTCCCAATAATACATGGTAGAGTTGAAGTGGTTAGGAGACTGTAGTGCACGGAGGCAACGGATAGGAATCAGCTCACAGTCACGATGATACAGTAGATGGTAGAAGTGGTATGGGAACCACAGTAGTAGAAGTGGTTTGGAAACCACAGAGGTAGAAGTGGTTTGGAAACCACAGGAATCAGCTGGGCTGAATCAACGAGGAAACACAGGAACACCTTCAGAGACTCATGGGGAATGAGACTCCAAGATCAGGCCCCGTGGTGTTGACCACAGGTGCTTAATATAGGGAGGTTGCCTGATCTGCCAATTAAGTTAAAGGAACATACACTGAAGGTTTAGAAAGGGCTGCGCATGCGCAGTCCCTCAGGATGGAGGACGGCCACGGTTCCTAAATGTCCGGGAAAAAGCACTCACAGTCCGGTGAGTGACAGTACCCCCCCTTTTAAAGGTGGGCACAGAACGCCTGGAACCGGGCTTGTCCGGATTTTTGGAATAAAACTTCTTCAGAAGGGCAGGAGCATTAAGATCTTCAGCTTTGATCCATGAACGCTCTTCAGGACCAAAGCCCTTCCAATGAACGAGGAAACGGAGGACTCCTCGCGAAATTTTTGCATCCAATACCTCAGTAATCTCGAAATCCTCCTCCTGATGAACTTGAACTGGCTGCGGTGCTGAGGGAGGAGTCGAGAGGTTTGAGCAAGGACACATGGAAGGCATTGGAAATCCGAAGATTCTTAGGAAGAAGAAGTTTAACACATACTGGATTGATAACTTGAATGATCCTATATGGACCAATAAAACGAGGGGCGAATTTCATAGATGGAACCTTCAAACGAATATTTTTGGTAGATAACCAGACACGATCTCCAATTTTTAGTGGTGGAATAGCCCGCCTCTTCTTATCTGCGAAAGACTTATATTTGTTAGATGTCTTCTTTAAACAGGTTTTGACCTGAGACCAGATATTTTTGAAGGTCTGACAAGCAGTCTCCACAGCAGGAACTTGGGTGGGCGGGAGGGCAGGAAATTCCGGAAAAGACGGATGGTGACCGTAGACCACAAAGAATGGAGTTTTGGATGATGACTCATGGTACATGTTGTTATGGGCGAATTCAGCCCAAGGGAGCAATTCTACCCAGTTGTCTTGGTTGGCTGAAGAGAACATCCTAATAAAAGTCTCAAGATCTTGATTGACTCGTTCCGTTTGTCCGTTAGATTGCGGATGGTAAGAAGATGAGAGTGCTAATCGTATGCCCAAGGTTTTACAAAGGGCCCGCCAGAATCTGGAAACGAATTGTACTCCTCTATCTGACACAATCTCAGACGGACATCCATGGATGCGGAAGATTTCTTTAATGAAATGTTCAGCCAGAGTAGACGAGGAAGGTAAACCGGACAGAGGGACGAAATGAGCCATCTTCGAAAATCTGTCTACCACTACCCAAATAGTATTGTGATTCTTACTTGGTGGCAAATCAGTAACGAAATCCATACTAATATGGGTCCAAGGCTTGGACGGAATGGGTAGTGGTCGCAGCAACCCTGCTGGAGTTCTGCGGGAGGATTTGAACTGGGAACATAAATCACAGGAAGCAATAAACTCTTTGACGTCTCTCCTCATTGAAGGCCACCAGTAACTTCGAGAGAGAATCTCAAAGGTCTTGTGTTCACCGGCGTGTCCAGAAAAACGAGAGGCATGGAACCACGATAGTATTTTCCTCCTCAGAGTAGGAGGCACGAGGGTCTTCCCAAATGGTAGCATTTTGGTGGATGAAGCAGCCAGAGAAATACATTTGGGGTCTAGAATAGCATGGTTGGGAACCTCTTCTACATCAGAGGACGTCACAAAAGCTCGAGATAGAGCGTCAGCTTTCTTGTTCTTAGCGGCTGGTTTGAAGGTTATAATTAATTCAAAACGGGAAAAGAAAAGAGACCATCTTGCTTGACGAGGGTTCAAGCATTGAGCAGATTGCAAATATGACAAGTTCTTATGATCCGTGAAGATCGTCACCGGATGGCGAGCTCCTTCCAACAAGTATCTCCATTCCTCTAATGCAGCTTTGATGGCCAGCAACTCCTTGTCCCCGATAGTATAATTTTTCTCTGCGGGCAGAAGACCCCGAGAGTAGAAGGCACAAGGATGTAATTTTTGTTGCTCCGAGCGTTGGGAGAGAATGGCTCCTAAGCCCACATTAGAGGCATCTACTTCTAGGAAGAAGGGGAGTGTCACATCAGGCTGTCGAAGAATGGGAGCAGACGAGAAGGACTCTTTGAGAATTTGAAAGGCTTGGAGAGCCTCAGATGACCATTGCTTAGTATTAGCCCCTTTCCGAGTTAGGGCCACAATAGGAGATGCAATGGATGAAAAGTCTTGAATGAAGTGTCTATAGTAATTGGCAAAACCTAAAAAACGCTGGATGGCACGAAGAGTAGTTGGCTGAGGCCAATGTAGTACAGCATTTACTTTGTCTGGATCCATCTTCAGGCCAACTCCGGAAACTATATACCCCAAGAATGGAATCTGGGGTAACTCGAATGAACATTTTTCCAATTTACAGAACAATGAGTTTTTCCGTAGTCTGGAGAGGACCTCTGCCACATGTTGGTGATGAGAAGGCAGGTGCTGTGAGAAGATCAATATGTCGTCCAAGTAGACAACGACACATACATATAATAAATCCCGAAAGATCTCATTGATGAAACCCTGGAAAACAGCGGGGGCATTACACAGCCCGAAGGGCATTACTAAATATTCGTAATGCCCATCTCTGGTGTTGAACGCGGTCTTCCATTCGTCACCGGAACGGATTCTAATTAAATTGTAGGCACCACGAAGATCCAACTTAGTAAATATCCGGGCTCCCTTGATGCGATCAAATAGCTCAGTGATCAGCGGAATGGGATACCGATTCTTGATAGTAATGGCGTTGAGTCCACGAAAATCTATACAAGGGCGTAATGATCCATCCTTCTTTTTGACGAAGAAGAACCCAGCTCCAGCGGGCGAGGTGGAAGGTCGAATGAACCCACGCTGGAGATTCTCCTGTATGTACTCAGATGTGGCTTGAGTTTCAGGTAACGAGAGAGGATAGACCCGACCCCTGGGAGGAGTCTTGCCAGGTAGAAGGTCGATCGGACAATCCCAAGAACGATGAGGAGGAAGACGTTCAGACTGAGCTTTATCAAACACATCGGCAAATGAAGCATACTGAGGAGGGAGTCCCGGGGAGGAAGATGAGATGGAAGATTGCTGTACTTTAAGAGGAATAACTTGAGAAAGACAACGATGGTGACATTCAGACCCCCAAGACGTAACTTGAGGGGTGTGCCAGTCAATCTGGGGAGAGTGACACTGAAGCCATGGAAGGCCTAAGACAATCGGACTTGTCGTAACTGGAAGAATTAAAAACGAAATTTCTTCATGGTGTAGTACACCAATCTGAAGGGTTACTGGAGACGTACTCTGGGTGATGAGACCATTGATGAGACGTGATCCATCTATAGCCGTCACAGTAATGGGTGTTTTTAAAGTGATCACTGGTAGGGACCATTGATTCACTAGTGATTTAGAAATGAAATTTCCTGCTGCTCCGGAATCAATCAATGCCTGTGACTCAAAGGATTTGGTAGCAAAGGAGATCGTAACATCAAAAGCGCAGACTTTAGATTTCATAGACAATGGAGAGGACTCCAGGGACCCTAACTTCACCTCTCCAGAACTAGTTAGGGCCTGGCATTTCCCGATCTCTTAGGGCAAGAGCTGAGCATATGCGTGGAATCAGCACAATAGATACAGAGTCTATTCTTTACTCTTCGTTTCCTCTCCTCTGAAGATAATTTGGAACGTCCTATCTCCATGGGAATCACAGAGGATGGAGCTGGACGAAATTGAGGGTTTGAACGAAGAGGTGCTTTGACAGCCGTTGTTTTCTCAGACTCTCTTTCACGAAATCTCATATCTACACGATGGCAAAGAGAGATCAAATCTTCTAGTGACGAAGGAAGCTCTTGGGTAGTCAGTGCATCTTTAATTTTATCGGAGAGCCCCTGCCAGAAGGCGGCAACTAATGCTTCAGTGTTCCACTGAAGTTCAGAGGCTAAGATCCTAAATTGAATGACATACTGTCCTACTGTATGGGAGCCTTGTCGCAAACGAAGAATGCTGGAAGCAGCGGAGGTCACACGACCTGGTTCATCGAACACACTTCGGAACGTGGAAATGAATTTGGCACTATCTTGTAGAATTGGATCGTTTCTTTCCCACAGAGGGGAGGCCCAAGCCAGGGCTTGTCCAGAACACAATGAGATAAGATAGGCCACTCTGGAACGATGGGTAGAAAAATTTTGAGGTTGGAGTTCAAAATGGACTGAACATTGGTTAAGGAAACCTCTACAAGTTTTGGGGTCCCCGTCATATTTTGACGGAGTAGGCAGGTGAAGCGTAGGAGCTGTAGACACCTGGGATGGCACTGGGGAAACGGAGGAAAGCACAGGAGCTTCAATATTAGCTGTAACCGTCTGTCCAGATGTTCCTTGGGAGGTTAACGATTGGTAACATTGAAGTAACAGCTGTTGGCGAGCATCCTGTTGCTCCACACGGCTGACCAGATGCTGCAGCATCTCTTTAGCGGTAGGTTCCGTATCTGGGTCTGTCATGGCCTGATCTTACTGTCACGGGCACTAGGAGTCTTTACCCAGGGATCACCAGGTGATAGGCTTACCAGAGCAGTATAGGTGGTAATATGGTACTCTGGTAGCAGGGTGATCACGGAACAGGAAATAGCAGATGATGAGATGCTCAGGAAAGTCTATGACTAGCAGCACTGGCAATATGGAGGTAGTAATACACGAGGAACTGTATGGACAAAGGACACGTGAAGGTAGTCAGTGGTCTGCGGTAGCAAGTTGTACCACTGCTATAGTGAGGAGGAATGTCCAACAGAAACGAGGGGGTGATGAGAGTCAGCGGTCTGCGGATAGCAAGTTGTACCGCTGTCTGAGTGAAGGAATAGAATCCAAGTGGAGGTATCCGGGGAGTCAGTGGTCTGCGTTAGCAAGTTGTACCACTGCTATGTGAGAGGATACTGGAACAGGTGAAACTGGAAACAGGGGTCAGTGGTCTGCCACTAGCAAGTTGTACCACTGAATATATATGTGTGGAGGTGCACGGGGAGAGACTGCAACACAAGATATACACGGGCACCTTGACTTTGATCCACAGTAATATGCACAATATAAATGTATAGATGACTGAACAACACTGCCAATATAGAAAGTCTCTTGAAGTAATCCAGCACGAGATAACACAGTCAATGATGGCAATAGACTCAGCGGATAGCACACTCCAGAGGAGAACCAACACAGTCCAGCAAGGTATGCAATACACAGCACAGTCAATGAGAAGTATGCATACCGTGGTTCAGGAGAAGGCAGTCAGACAGGAGTGCAGAGATACCTGAACGGCAGGAGGCCGGCAGGATGCGAAGTCCCTGGATGGGTGAAGCGGTGGTCTAGTAGGTGCAGCGCACAGGTAGGTAGACCAGCAGGGAACACAGGAAAGCGTGGAGAGCGGATCAGCAGTAGATGGATGAGTAGCGCTGAGGAGTAGCAGCAGCGGGTCTCTGCGGGAACACGGAGGTAGCCAATAGCAACCAGCAGGTGCAGTAACGATGGGACACGGGAGCGCAGAGAACTGGAACTGTTGATCACGGAGAGTAGCGGGTAGCAATAGTAGCAGCAGACTCAAGGAAACCCGGGAGAGTTGACAAGGACTGAAGACTGAAGCGCACAGAGGCAGCGGATAGGAATCAGCCAAACAGTCACGATGAAACACAGACGGGTTGCAGGTTGAAGACTGTAGTGCACGGAGGCAGCGGATAGGAATCAGCTAACAGTCACGATGATGAAACACAGACGAGTTGCAGGTTGAAGACTGTAGTGCACGGAGGCAGCGGATAGGAATCAGCTAGCAGTCACGATGATGAAACACAGACGAGTTGCAGGTTGAAGACTGTAGTGCACGGAGGCAGCGGATAGGAATCAGCTAGCAGTCACAATCATGAACAGGTGAGTGGATGTGAATGAAAGACTGTAGTGCACGGAGGCAGCGGATAGGCATCAGCTAACAGTCCCAATAATACATGGTAGAGTTGAAGTGGTTAGGAGACTGTAGTGCACGGAGGCAGCGGATAGGAATCAGCTCACAGTCACGATGATACAGTAGATGGTAGAAGTGGTATGGGAACCACAGTAGTAGAAGTGGTTTGGAAACCACAGGAATCAGCTGGGCTGAATCAACGAGGAAACACAGGAACACCTTCAGAGACTCATGGGGAATGAGACTCCAAGATCAGGCCCCGTGGTGTTGACCACAGGTGCTTAATATAGGGAGGTTGCCTGATCTGCCAATTAAGTTAAAGGAACATACACTGAAGGTTTAGAAAGGGCTGCGCATGCGCAGTCCCTCAGGATGGAGGACGGCCACGGTTCCTAAATGTCCGGGAAGAAGCACTCACAGTCCGGTGAGTGACATAATGTTTAAGCAAATACATATAAATACACTTCAACATATGCAATAAAAAACTGCTGGCCAACAGTTCCCCAACTGAGATGTGAAAGGACAGATGAAGTTACATCTATGATGGATGCTTTTTTTAACAGATTATTTTGGTGCAGTGCTCCAATCTTTTTGCACTTTAAATGTTTTTGGGGACATATTTTATGTGTCAGCTTCAGTTGACAGGAGATGCCATGCTTTAAGTAGAGACATGACATTCTTCTGGGGTGTGCGCCATCTTGAAAATAAGAAGTTTCATAGGAAAATCCCAGTGTAGTGATCATAGAGGAATTACAGTTATAAGGATTAGCCTACAATATAACTGGGGGAATAAGGCATAATCATGACTGCAGTGTAAATATGGAATATCAAATTAATTCATTGATAAATTGAGTTACTAAAGTATAAAATGTGAAGTCAGAGGGTCTGTTGTGTTTATTCGGTCGCTCTGCACATCCCGGTGTTAGAAGTTAGCAGTGACACCTGTGTCAGCTTCAAAGACCTCATGGGGTGAGCTATATCTTTGCCTAGGATGGAGTTTTGACACCTGAATAGACTTTTAGAAATCACCTAGCATGGTGTCTGGTAGAAGGAGACCTTATGATGACTGGCTATATTTTATATGCACAAAAATAATTCAGTTTCAAATATGCCACTTAAAATCAATAAAAGTAGTGGTCAACCACATATTCCTCAATAGCATGATGAAGTGCAGCTCATATGTCAAATTAAGAATTCTGCCACACAGAGAAGTTGAGGAAATGAGTATAAGCTCAAGTAATACCCTATACCTAGGCCTGTTTGGTTTCAATAGATGGGTAAATTCATAAGGGATCCATTAATAATAAAACTGGGTCTGTGTGACACTCCACAGAAAAGGCAGGTCACATAGTAGAATTGGGTAGTAAATCAGGCAACATGCAAATGGTGATTGTAAAAAGTTTCACAGACCACAACTTCTGGAGGTGGGTGTAAAGGTGTCTTTAAAAAGCTGAGACCAGTTACAATAAAGAGTCAGTCTTTTGGGAAATCAATGTTCATTAATAAGCTGTTCATCTTCAAGCCAATTTCCCTTGGCTCAGAATATACCAGTTATCTGTAAGATATACTCTGAATTTAACTATTTATTTTAAACTGTTTTGCCTGTGTATGTATGTCACTTGCTTATTAGTTTTTTTATTAACCTGTAAGCATTGTACTTTTTAAATATTAAATCTAAAAATTTAATAGTGATGTCCTTATTTCTCTAAACAAATTCACTGCCTGTTTAGAAAAGAGAGATGTGCGAGTATGCGTAATTGGGTGATTAAGTAATAGGTTTGCTACGGGACCTATACGTAGCTGCTGACAGTGGAAGTGTGGAAGCGTGTTTCTGTGTTGGGAAAGGGACCATCTAAATCTGCAGCCTAAGAGATAGGTGAGAGGGAGGTTTAGGCTGAAATGTTCCCTTACAATAAGCTTCCAAGTCACAAATGCAATTTGTGAATGATAAATGGGGTCAGGAGAGGTTTCCTGACAAATTAGAGGTGATATATAGTAGAGATGCTCATTCTCGGTTGCCCGAGAACCGAACGCATCCGAACTTAACAGATCTGAGTATTGAGCCAAGCCAGCTCTGTACTTTCGCGTGCCGTCAGATTTGAAAACGAGGAAAAATGCCATTGTTACGTCGTCGGATCTCAGTTCTCGCTAGTTTTGGATTCTAAAAGTACCGGCCTCCAAGGCGATCCAGCACCATTTCACAGAGGCACACAGAAGGGGTAGCAAAGTTCTTGGTAGTCTCTAGTTCAGTTGGGCAGTGTCATAGGTAGAAGAAAAAGAGGAGGGGTAGCAGTGTTCTTCCAAGTCTCCAGTGACATTCAGGAGAGCTCCATTGCTCCATTGCTAATTTTCATTGCTAAAATAGAAATAATAGGTCTGGCAAGCTTGGTCTTCTAAATCTACAGTCACATTGTACTGTGTTATATAGGTGCCACACACCGCTCTCCGGGTATCTCTACTCGAGCATCGGCACACCTGCCCTCATCTTATTCTCCTCATTGTGCATGCTGTGAGCAGCAGTCTGCACCTGTGCTTTGCTTCACCTGTGTTACCTGGCCTATCTAGCCATTGGTCAGTGCTCCTTTATAAGGCTCCTCCCCTCACCTTTCAGTGCTGGTTCTTCAAGTCTGGCCTGAAGCAGCTTCCTGCTCTCCGTTGTGATCTACCCCTGTTACCTACTCTGCATGCACCGCTGACCTCTGCTGATCCGTTCCACCTCAAAGTGGTAATAGCCGTGGTTCATCATCTGCTGCATACCCTGTATACCGCTGATCTCTGCCTACCTGTGCCACTCATTAGTGGTAATCACTGTGATCAACTCCCGCTACCTACTCTACATGCACTGCTGACCTCCGCTGATCCGTCCACCCTCCAAGTGGTAATAGCTGTGGTTCATCGTCTGCTGCATATACTGTGTACTGCTGATCTCTGCCTAGCTACCTCACCGTGGATTGCCCTGTCCTCTCTAATGTTCTACTAGGACTCTTTATCTGCCCTTCATTAGGTTTTACTCCTCTGTGTCAAGTTGCCTCTTAAAGTCACCTCTCTGTTCTGTCTCACTGTGAACTTCCCTAGGGGGCCACGACCTGCTGGGTGGAAGCCGCTAAGCCCAAATCACCTTGCGGGGATCCCTGGTGAATACCTTCCGCTCTGTTAGACTCTGCACTGTGTTAGACATGCCGCTGTTGTCCCTGCTGGTGAAGGCGAATCATCAATCGTATAATCTTTAGTTTGCCCGGTTCCACTTGTACACATATCTGTGGTTAAGTGTAGAGTGGGTAGAATGGCATTTTGTAGCCCAATAATTACATTTTTATGAACCTTCTGGTAGAGGTGAGGAATAACTTTTCTAGTAAAATGGTGCCGTGATGGAATTTGGAAATGAGGACAGAAGACCTCAAGTAACTGTCTAAAACCAGTTGCATTAATAGTGGATATTGGACGCAGATCTAATACTAGCATAGACGCCATGGCGTCTCGTCTGTGATCCGCTTTGCGACTGGGTGACGGCTTTCATACTTGCTTCCTCTTGCAAAAGATTGTTTAACAGTCATTTGTTGTAAGCTACTAGTAGTCTTCTTCTTGCTCTGCTTCTGGGTTGAAGATCCACCCCCAGCAGCAGGAGCAGCAGCAGTGGATTTTTCTGAGGAGTCCTGGATAGGGGAGCATTCATCTCTCCTTAGCAACTTGGATGCAGGACTAACTCCGATCACCTGTGAGGATATTGACAATGAAGATGTTGGGGGTGTAGATTGCAGGTGCTGGGATCAAGCTGAGAGAAGGGAGGTAGCTGATGCTGGACTGCTTGTTGTTATCTTATACCATAAGTTTCTGATTTTCACAAAAGCTTTCCATGAATTCGCTACAAATGACGTAACATGGATGAGGTTCCTAGAAGGTTATGGTCCCTACCTCTACTGACTGTGGCTTTACAATGCTACAAATGGCTAGACAACTGTCAGGATTTGGGTAAAAATAATTCCACACATAAGAGGTGGATTTTTTGGTCTTATTTCCAGGCATGACAATGGCCATCTATGATAACTAGAATCTGATAGGTTGCTATGGGCAACATCTGTACTTTTTCAGCTTGATAAATTTAACCCTAGGAGTTCTTTTATAAAGGTCTTCTGGTTTGTTCTTGTATGCCTTTAAACTTTTAATTTTTTTCTTAGTCCTGTCTTCTATATATGCAGCATTTTAATAGGTATTGTTTTAACAGCATCCTTCAGCCCTGTTCAGACTTCATGTGAGCACTTACAAATTCTTATATCTTATTTTTAATATGGTCAGTTCCCACAGTTAATGACTTCTGCTCTTACCTTGGAAACAGTTATTTTCAAAATCCATCTAGAGATTTCTGCTGGGGGAGTTCAAATTTGCCCTCTGTTACCAGGCCTCAGGGTTTATTTGATGATTTGATATGTGGAGACCCGTTGCTGGGAAGCTGACTCTGAATCAGAGGTATCAGCTTCATTAGGCCAAAGTGGACTATCTTGCAATTCATAGAATGAGGTAAGAATCAGTTAGGACTTTTACTCTTTTAAAAATAAGTTTCCCCATCATGGTAACAATGGTTAGGAAAGGGATTTGCAGGTGAACTGAGCTTTAAAAGACAAAAGTTGTTCTCTGTAAAGCCCTGTACAGTGGTGCTGATCTGCATCTGCTCATATGTATCAGGCCTCATCCATTAGAAATAAACTGTTTCCATCTTATTTATGCTCCTATAGTTCTGAAACTTTATCTTAGATTCATGACCCTCTTGGCGCCTACTGGTGCTATAAAGTTTAATGTCAACTGCACTGTCAGCAAGTATACATTGCAATATAATTAAGGGAACAGACAGAGTTTGACCAATTTGCATGTTATTATTATACATCATTTTAATCAACTTTATTAATTAGCTGATTTTCAGTTTTTAGCCATTTAAGTCATCTTCAGTTGTATGTATCTGCAGTCAATTTCAAGTGACATATTGATTTATATTCACCATGTAAGTCAATATAACACAGTAGTGTGAAGTTCAGTAGGGATTGATTTACAATATAAATATTGGTGTAATATAGTATCTGAATGCATGGAAAGTTATTTCAGAATTATTAATGCACTGTTCAAGTCATAAAGGTAGTGAAGATTATCTCTAGGCCACATTTTTGTTCCTGTTGGTCACTAAATATAATTTAAAGCTGCTGGGAGATATTATATAAGAGTGAATCTTTGCTTGGATCTCCTAATCACCTGAGGGATTATGAGTGTGAAAGCTGACAAAATGCTGTGAACAGCAAGTTTACAAAGAAAGGTAGCAGAAGTTTTGTGTTGTACTTTTGGTCCCGGGGCTTATCACTTCAATTAATATAAATGTTTGCTGTACTAGAAAGTCCCTAAATCGACTTGCTTTTAGTGCTATCTATTGTTGTGTAAATAGAATTTTCTCCTGAATCCTAGATTTAGAAGAACCATAGGGTTCCAATAATCTTGTGATGGGCATCCTTGGATGGCTCTATTTATAGTCAAACTTCTCCAGGCTGCATTGCCGTTGAAATGACTACCACCGGTAAAAGAAAACACTATAGACACTGGTGAATAGAGATGCCCGAACCAACCTCATACTATTTTCTCTACACAAAAATATTCATTTGCAATTAAACATCAATTAAAAAATGAGCTAGATTTGAGGGAATTGAACAGGTTTGATCATTTTTTAAGCCAGTTCTATCCTTAAGCCTGTTCAAACTTAGTTGAGCCCATAATTGCAATTGATGAACCTCAAACACAACACAGTAATAATATTAAAAAATTCGAAAACAGACTATGAACTGGGAGCTTCAAATGTGAACATGAATGGTGAACAGAATTGCAAACCTCAAAAGCAAATAACAAACCTTGAATGCATATTGAGAAGCTAACGCAAGCCTCAAATTTTAACCGCAAATTCAAATCAGGGTCTAGTAAAACATTTATTTGAATTTTTAACTTTACTTTATCTCATTCAAAATTTTAAAGCATCTTTACTGGTGAGGGTGATCTTTGCCGTCTGATTATTTAGAAGTAGTAAGTAGATTTCAGGAAAGATATCCATTTTGAATGGATTTCCTTGTTTTTCTTTATATTGATTTAAATATTCTTGTCATTTGAATTGTTATTAGTGCAAGTATTAAGAGTCACAGTTCTGGAGAGGCACCCAAACTACATAATTTATTATCACTTCTAAATATGACTCTGTATACTGTTAAATTGCTAATCAAGCAAGGAAAGAGTTATATTCATAGTATAGGGCTGTGAGAAAATGAAACAAATATTATGTATTTATTAGACAAGTTGATGATACATGGCTTTTGATTGCTGAGCTACATAATAATGTTTCAAAATCTAAGCTGGTTTGTTATTACTACCTAATTAGGAGTGAATCATGGTTGAGTGGTAAACTCATGGAGCTTCTAATAAGCAGATTTGCAATTTGTAATTTGCTATAGAAAGCTTTTTTTTCAGTGTATATAGCACATCTTTTTTCCAAACCTATTCAGATAATGCAAATTTAGAATCCCATTTGATAAACACATTTTACCAGGACCACAATTATGACAACTATTTCATTAGTCTTACTCTCAATACACAGGATGGGAGTTTTATGTATTGAAAAAATAGCAAAGGAGGTCATTTACAATCCACAAAAATACAAAACTATAATGTAAATGTTCTTTTGTGATGTCACACATCTACTTTTGCACAAGTTCTCTAAGGTGATGCGCATGGACCTGAGGGTCAAAACAAAGACTTTGAAAAAACGCAATTCTACTTTGCTCAACAGGATTATGTAAATTATATAAACACACAGAGGCACAATTAAAGGTGCATTCTCTGCTTTGCAGGGGGGCATAAAGACTTTGATCTGCACAATAGGATTTGATTTTTTTCCCACTATAGAAGACCCAGAGAGGTGACGCTAGCCTACCTCTTCCCTCTCCTGATCCTCCCTACACATAGAGAACCACAACAGGGATATACATCCCAGTCCGCATACAGACTCCTTTTTACAGTGCATGCGCTTACGGAACAGAGTATTTTGTGCTTCCATATCGGACTTACATGCGACTCTACATAAGGCCCTATGTGATTTTTAAGGTGATTCATTGCATCTGTGCAAACTTGAGCTTGCAATTATAGATAAGTATGTATACTTTATAAATGTAAACAGCTCTGTTTTCAATTTTTATTAATTAGTTTTATTGCCTTGGAATATTTATTTTGGTTTGACATGGTACTCAACATTTTGTATGTCAGTGTCCAAGCAATCTAACATAATATTATATCGCATTCATAATCTGTGGCAACAAAATGTAAAAAATGTGTCTGAATAATTTCTCAAGGCACTATTGTCGAAGTCGTATAATTGGATGAACGAAAGTATATTTGTTAATATTGTTTTATTGTCCGATTGCACTCAGTATGCCACGCTACACACACTCGCATGACAACATTTAGTTATTTACGTAATTCATATTCATATTGGATCCATTACACAGTAATTTATGAGCAGACGGTATTTGGTTTATTATTAGTTCATATATTATGATTATATGTACACTTTAGTGTTATCTAAGGTTCAGGTTATGGGAAATGTGTCATGTCTGATATCATACTAATCCCCTGATATCATACTAATCCCCTATTCATCAGCAGCTGTCCGGTATATTGCATATTGCATACTCTAGTTATTGATGTTAGGGAATAAATAGCCAGATTGATATCAGAATGTGATATGCTAATGAACTCATTCTAACTGGAGCACATCCCCTGGAGAGATGACCCCCACCTTTGGATTCCTTAGATTGAATCAGCCTATGACCTGTTTACCCTGGAACCACCCTTGTCTGGACCTATAGAAGCAAGCTACGTCATCTCTATTGTTTACTGTGTAACACTGACTGTATATATAATCATAGCTGCACCCCCACCAGACTCAGTCTTCACTGATCACAGTATTCAAGGGTGAATTACTGTCCACAGGGCCCATGGTTAGCGCTGTGTAGCGCAAGCGGTATGTATTTATCTTTTGGCATTGACTGTACAGTACTGTATCATAATAAAATAATGTATTAAACAGTTGGCTATTTACATCTGCTAAAATAAACCACTTTGTGCATTAGAAACACAATACAATCGCTTGGGCAATGCTTATTTGAAAACGATACAATTACTTTAATAATTTTAGGGCTCTTGAGTTAGGAGGTTACGTTGCCAGAAGGTATGCAACTCTGACGGAATTCGGTTCCTCAACAAAGGGTGGATATTGATGGACGCGTCTCATATGGGAAAGAACGCAACGTGTTCAAAACCTGTTGTCCATTTTGTGTTGAGAAGCCGAATGTCCGCAGTTGCGTAATCTGAAGGAATGCTTACTAGAATCTAGGGACAAGAAAGAAAAATGTTTCTTTTGATTGTCGTTTGTCGTTTTAAAAGGTATTGCATTGCCTAGTGTATTTGTACTTCCTGTTTAGCGTGTATGAACTTCCGGTATTGTTACCACGTGCTTTAAGCAATCATGTTCATAGTCTGTTATATATGCATAGTATAATTACTTGTAAAAAGCCTCTTAAAATATATTACTAGTGTTTGGGAAAGTAATTTTCTGTACAGAAAACAAAAGGTTTTGTGTGTGTATGCGAATGTTATGCACAAAGACAAAAGTATACTGGTAACGGAATATAGGGTTCTGCACGTGCGCCTAATACTAATCTCAATGTTCACAGATAACTAGAATCTCTGAGTATCTGCGGTTGGACCACATGGCAGGGCCTTGATTGAGTATTGGGAGGGCAGTGTGGAACTATTGAAAATAGATAGCGCTTTGGTTCAGGTGTGTCTGACGGGGCACGGTAAAAAAGGTGACCTGACAACATAGGTTCTGTTCACAGGGTGAGCAGGATATAAAGAAACCTTTGTGTGAAGTGGTGCTCTGTTCTAAGAAAGAGCAGGTGATAAAGAGACACCACAGAGTATACATGGCAGGTATACTCGAAGCGAAAATAACAGGTTTTCGCGGCATTCCCAAATATTAATCGCAATGCTTACTGATAGTTATTATCCGTAAGCGGTGCGATCGGACCGCATGGTTGATTTAGTGCAGCCGTGATTGCGACTTGGGAGATGTGGGAGGAAATACGCTGCAACCACTGATATTCTTGATTGATATCGGTTGCTAACAGTGGTAAAGTACTCAAACTAGGAAAGGCATTAATATTTTTAAGGGGATGTACCTGTTGAAATCTAGGGCCAAGAAGTCATGGAGAGTTGTGTGCTGCCTAATGAATGGCCGGTTGGGTCGGCAAGGCATGTTATGTATAATAAATACGGTGCGTATGCAACAGCATACTGCAACAAATGGGTCAAGATGACCCGGGAGTGTGTGAAACCTTTCCCAAACATAGGTAGTCTTGACTCAGAGGTGTTAAATAATGTTAGAGATAAAGTGCGGTTGATTAAATCAACAATAACGAGAATTGAACATGATGACTGTTTAAAATTGTGGCAACAAGAAGGGTACACGTGGCAAGGGAGCCAATACCAAAAATGTAAAAAAAAAAATGTAACTAGTAACTTGTATGTTGTCTTAAGTAATGGTAAAAGTAATGTTTCAGGACAAAGAAAAGGAACGATCCCACCAGCAGGGGCAGCGGTTGAAAGTGGTGAGAATAATGTAAGGGGAGACATCCATTGTACTGCAACAGAAATTTCAGCAACTAGTTCAGAACATAGTGATGTGGTAGACTTACATCCTGTTCGCACAACAGCAGTTCCTAATGAGAAAGCGAACAGAGATGGTGTAGTTCCCGTAAAACATGTAGTAACACATTCTCCACGGACTAGGTCTGAAATGTTCTCAATTTTGTCTGATTTCCCTGATCCTAGAAAAGATTTGGCCAAATGTCAGAAGTTTGTTAGATATTATGGTAACGTGTACGAGCCAACTAATAACGATTGGCGAGTATTATTGAAGACCTGTCTTCCTCTCAATACAGATATACAAAAGTTCATTAAGAATTATATGTTGGAGGAGGATGAATCCTTAACCGAGGATGATAATTAGGACAATATTAGACATATAATCACACAGTTGGCTATATATTTTCCAGTGATAGTGGACTGGAGTAAAATTTTTACTATCAAACAAAAGGATAGTGAAAATGCAACAGACTATTTTTGCAGGGCTCTGATAGCGATGGCCAAATATACTGGGGTATCAGACATAAAAAATAATGTACACTACAGAGAGGTTCCTGTTATAGTTCTAATGGATGGCCTCAGGGAAAATTTGAAAAACAGAGTACAAACTTCATTACCACACTGGAAAGGAATCACTGTAAATGTTCTCAGGGAGTCAGCCATAGGACATGATCAGAATATAAATAAACAGAAAGAGACACTAAGTGATAGGGTAATGATGGTAAGTATCCCAGCATTAGAGGGACTGCACACACTACCACAGTGTAATAACACCTGGGTTAAGGAAAAGAAACAACATGAGTTGAGGAAGTGTTTTCAATGCAATAAAATAGGACACCTAGCAAAAGATTGTGCAGACATGACAAGGACGTGTTTTTACTGCCTTAAGAAGGGACACATGAGTAGGAACTGTGTAGAGAGAAAAAGGGATACCTGCGTTGGAAATCACATAGACACCCACAAAAGAGGCGTACAAAAGTCTCAGAGGTTCCCAAACAATTGATTGCACACCCTGTATTAACTAATACTTTGGGGGAGAACTATAGCCAACTCTAGAGTATAGGTCAGACCTGTAGTCCTACAATCAGGCGTAATAAATGCTAAATCGGTGGTAAGTATTAATGTGCAAAGTTTAGAAAAAAAACTGATTTACAAGGTAATCTTTGTTGAAGTTGCTTGTTTGTTTTATGTTATCACATGTTTGCTTTCCTAAATCGCTGGCCGATGGTAAAGAATGAGAATGTTTGGTTTGTTTGTTGTTTAAAGATAACTATCTTGTCTTTTCTTCACAGATAAAGGTAGACAAAAGAAGTATAGACTTAGGGCTAGATTTACTAACAGGCGTGATGCATGGCGCCTTGAAGCCGTCATGCATCGCGGCGGTTTTCCTGCGGGTTTGCATTGCAAACAGCCAGATTTACTAATGGGCGCATTTCAGCTTCAATTTGAAGCCGTCGGTGATGTCACGGCGGGATGTAATGCTCAAAGCCGCCGGCGGCTTTGAATAGAACATGGCGCTTTTGCTTTTAATGACGGCGCTTTCGTGTAAAGGCGGTTTTTTTGAAAATTACACCTGTCTCCTGGCCTGTTACTATTGGCTATTTTCAAACTCAGGAGATTTAACATCACAAGCCCTATATAAACCACTGGCCTGACACTTTTTTCTCTGATAGGGTTTTGAGGAGTTTTGAGAGAGGAGTTAGTTGGTTTTTGCTTTGTGAGAGTTGGTGAGAGTTGGACTTTGGTGGATTGGTGTAGCGATATCTGATTGAAGTGTGAGTAGTCCTGTGGTATTTTTCTATTTTGTACATTTATTTTCTCTTTTATTTTCTGTCTTGTATTTTTTGTATTTGACTTGTCCTTTGTCTGTGTTACTTGTGTGTGCCTGTGTGGAGAGTGTGTCTGTATTTAGTGTAGTTTGTCCTTTGTGTTTGTAAGTTTTTCTGTGTTTTCTGTGTTTGGCATTTATTTGTCATTATGTCTAGAGATAGGAGGGGAGAACAGGCTGAGGAGAGGGAGATGGAGGTTGAGGGGTCAGAGGAGGGAGAGGGAGAGGTTGAGGAGACAGGACAGGGCAGGAAGACCAAGACAGGGAGGAATGTGCGGTTCTCACATGATGAGAATTGTGTGTTGGTGCACAATATCATTCCCTGCTACGAGGTCATCCTAGGCAACCTGGCAGCCCGGACTCCTCTAAGGCGGCGTCACCAATTGTGGGGGCGTGTCTGTGATGCCGTGAACGCGGTGGGCCCACTGAAGCGGACAGTGGCACACTGCCGCAAGCGCTTCTCTGATATTAAGAGGAGGCTTAAAGAGAAGATGGCCCAGGAAAGGAGGTCTACAAGGCGCACGGGTGGTGGCCCCCCACTTCATATGGAGTACACCACATATGAGGAGGAGCTGCGCCAGATAATGCCGGCTGAAATTGTGGAGGGCATAAATGTGCAGGACACAGATTCGCCCTCTTTTGGCCAAGTAGTTGGTGAGTGATTTGGTTTTTTTGCCCTAACAGTTTTTAAACTGCTTTTCTCTTTTTTTAAATGCTTTTCTGTTTTTTAAACTGCTTTTCTCCTTTTTTAAATGCTTTTCTCTTTTTTAAACTGCTTTTCTCTTTTTTTAAATGCTTTTCTGTTTTTTAAACTGCTTTTCTCTTTTTTTAAATGCTTTTCTCTTTTTTTAAATGCTTTTCTCTTTTTTTAAACTGTTTTTCTCTTTTTTTAAATGCTTTTCTGCTTTTTAAACTGCTTTTCTCTTTTTTTAAATGCTTTTCTCTTTTTTAAACTGCTTTTCTCTTTATTTAAATACATTTCTCTTTGGAAAAGTTTTTCTTTATTTGTTTTGCATTTTTTTTAGTTTTTCAAAGTGTATTTTTAACGCTATTAGTTTGTAAAGGATGTTTTTTTCTCATAAAAAACAATTTTTTTATTCGCAAACACATTTTTGAAATAAACATTATATTTGAAAATTGCTTTTTGCTGCAAATACAGTGTTTGCTTTTTCTAATACATCCAGATTCCTCAGGACCGCAGGTAACTCCCAGTCCGAGGTCTACACCTCCACCTTCAGCGAGAGATTCAGGCTCTGAAGAGCAAGCAGGTGCGTGGTCTCTGTTTGGGGAAGAAATAATGGAGTTAGATGTTTTTCTGTGCAAATGTTGCTGTCCATGTTGTATTTAGTGATTTTTATATGCTTTCCAATGAGAACATAGGGCTAGATTTACTAAACTGAGGGTTTGGAAACCTTGAGATGTTGCCTATAGCAACCTATCAGATTCCATTTTTTATTTTTTTTGCACATTCTGCAAAATGTCATCTAAAATCTGATTGTTTGCTATAGTCAACATCTCCACCTTTTCAAACATGCAGTTTAGTCTATGTTCCCCATCATGTACTACACAGAGGGAGAAGTAAAATAGTATTTGCTTACCCCAAAGCACGGCCTTGCAGCATTTTGCTGCAAGCACCCTCAATGTTTGCATTTTAAATTATTTACATTTAGATCCCTTCACTGTAACGCATATGTGGAGCATCCTTCAGCAGGTCGCAAGAGGACAACTAATCTGGAAGGTAGACATTGGTAACCATTATTTAGTTGTTAAAGGTTTTTGTTTTTGGTACAGTTTCCAGAATTCAATTGACAAACATGTTAGTTCCTATATACTTACCTTGGTTATTTCACCACAGGAACCTCATCATCTCTGCAAGGCCAGCGCCAGTCTGCGCAGATGTCACCTTCTGACGACACACAGGAAGACACAGTCATCACTTTGGAGATGGTAGATGTCCCCATGTCTATGCGCCAGGAACAAGCAACTGCCCCTGCGGAACAGTCATCCGAGCAACAAGCTGCAGCTCCTCGGATGGATACAGGGCGAGAAATGGCCCAATTCATTGCAAATTTCCAGGCACAACAGTGTCAGTTTATGGACAGCCAAACGAGACACATGTCACAAATTGCGGCCCATTTGAGGCGGCTACACCGCTCAAATAGTCAACTCCCTGCTGGAATCAACCGTCTGGCAATTGCTTTGGAACAAACTAATGTGCAGCTGGCCCAAATGACTGGGGCTGTGGAGGCCTTACATTCCACAGTACGTGAGGGGAATGCCAATGTCACCCGGCTGGCAGGGCAACTACATTCTGAAATTGTAGCCCGTTTACCGGCACCTATGTCTTCAGCCACCACCAGTGCCGCTAGTACGCCTACCACATCTCTACAGAGTACTCCTCCAAGGAGAGGTGCTCGCACCAGGGGTGGGCGAGGGAGGGGAGAGAGTGGCACCAAGCATAGCGATATGCCTGCAAAAAGGCGTCGCTAGCACAATGTTTCTTATTGCTTAATGTTTTCTAAAGTTTCTATAACCATTATACGTTATTATTTATTGTGTTCTGCAATAAATGCAGTTAAATTTCTATTGTGTCAGTCTTTCTTTTCTGCACATTAAACAAGAGTATACTGATTTTTTAAAAACTATGCACTAATTTCACTTAAAAATTGACCTCTGACTGTCACATTCCAGGGATGTTCATATTTACCACATGAGGAGTACACACTATCTTCTTTTTAAAGGTTCAAATTTACAAAACATTTTAACTACAAAACAAACATTACACTAACATAAAACACATTTTAGAGCAATAAATGTTTATCATATTATGTACTTACACATAAAGTAGTTTGTAATGAGACGGTCTCTAATCTCCCTTCCGCCCTCTGTGCTCTGCACATCACCAGATGTGACACGTACCCCTTCTTCTTCACTGTCTACTGCAATAATCGGTGGGGTAAGTTGATGTAAAGCCAGGTTATGCAGCAGACAGCAAGCCAGGACAATCTCAGATACCTTTTCAGGTGCATACATAAGCACCCCACCAGATTTATCAAGGCACCTGAACCTGGTTTTCAAGAGTCCAAACATACGTTCTATGACACCTCTAGTGGTTATGCGTGCCTCATTGTATTGGTGCTGTGCAGGAGTCTGAGGATGCAGCAGAGGAGTCATGAGCCAGGAGCGACACCCATATCCTTAATCTCCTGCAATAAAAGTAAAATGTTAGCTACCATTTAATTTGAGCATGTTGTACAGCAGTTAGCATATGTGAGTCCATTTGAGCAAGGATAAGGGATATATAAAACATGCAAAGTACATACCCAAAAGCCATCCCTCCGGCATTTCACCACTTTCAAATTTGGCATAAAGGGTAGACTGTCTCAGGATAAAGGCATCATGACATGACCCAGGATAGCCTGCAACAACACTCAATATACGCTGGTTAGCATCGCAGACAACCTGCACATTCAGGGAGTGGTAATGATAGCGATTAACAAAAACCTCTGCCCTGTGGTGAGGTGGTCTCAGGGCAATATGAGTGCAATCTATTGCACCCATTACATTAGGGATACCTGCGACCCTATAGAAAGCTCCCTTGAGCTCATGCCACTGTGACTCCTGGCTGGGGAAGCTGATATAGCTAGGGCACACTCTTTTAAGGGCACCTAAGACCTGTCCAAAATGCCTTGAAAATGTCGTCTGCGTTATGCCAATCACTCTGGAGGACACAGATTGAAAGGAACCTGTTGCCAAAAAGTGAACTGCACACAGTAGTTTGTGTAGTCCTGACACTGCATTAGAGCGGCTGGTTGTAGGCTTCAAATCATCCTTCACTTGCTCATACAGTGCCATGAGGTTAGTACGATTGAGGCGAAACATTTGTACTACCTCCACATCAGCCAAAGACTCCAGATTCAAATGCGCTGGAAATGCACGTGGAGTGCGGGGTCTTTGCAGGCTCCGCGGAACAGATGCCAACTGCTGTTCATCCCCCTCCTCCTGGCTCCTTTCTGCCTCCATCAGGTAAAAAGCTGCAAACATACACTGGCAAGAATGCACCCCATTACCTGCAAAAGCCATTCTCCAACAAACCCACACCTGCCAAATAATGAGGGGCCCTTTTTGTAAGCATCATGATTAACTGCTGGGCAATAGACGGTGATTGTCTGTGATTGCTTCAGGCAGAAAAAACATTTTTCACATGTGGATTGCATTAGCATTAAAATAAGGGTTAACTATGTAATGCAACAATTCCCATCCTAATTTCTTTGAGGCAACAGTATTCTAGTGGTTTTTTGGAAAGTACAAAACAACTAGAAAAGGAAAGGTGAAATGAGATTTTACTATGCAATCATACTGGGTGAAAAAATAATGGAAAAAAAAAAAAACAGTAGCCTGAAATTTAATGACACTTTGCCCATTTTCTATACACAGTCCTAATGGGTCATTGGACATGAAATAGGCCTTTCTCTTATGGTCTGATTGGCAAAATACCTGAAACAGCACAGTGTTTGAACCATCACGCCGCTCACAAGCAGAGCTTCATTTTGGTCTTTTGAATGGCGGTTTTCCGGCGGCTTTATAAACCCCCTAATAGTAAATCCGGCTGTTTGTATGTTGAACATTGTTGAAACCGTCATGGCGCTTTATACAGAGGCGGGTTTGAAAACATCTTTTCTGGTCGTTTGGACGGCGGGTTTAGTCTTAGTAAATCCGGCGATGGCTAAACCGCCGCCAAACCCGCCGAAAGTCAGCGGGTTTACAAACACGCCTGATAGTAAATTTAGCCCTTAGTGTTTACAGGGGTGGGATAGAGAAATAGAAAGATTACTCTTGAAAGACTAATTAACAATGGCTCATTGGAACACTCTTTGTTTCAGGCTGCAGCTGCAGTGACTCATGATAATTTGTTTGGCTGAGAATCATTATCCAAAAATGAAGTATGCACATACTTTGCTCCAAAATATCGTTTTATGTATTTCAGAGAAAATATGAGTCACTAAGAGTAAATATTTCATTTCTCTATCATAAGTTAGGAAAGTCCGTTGAAAAGGTATGTAGTTAATGTTATACTGAGTTCTTAATGAACAAATGACGGACGACACTGGATTGCACGGTTAAGACCCCCTAGTCAAGTAGGTAGAGGGATCATAGTTAAAGGAATACAGCCAATTTCCCATAGAGTCCAATCCAGCTGTCATTTTTTTTGCTGTAAAGATCTCCCTTTCTGCATGCATGTTTGTTTTCAAACCTTTGTATTCAAATCTTTGTATTCCTATTATTCATTGCTTTCTTATTTCTAATTTTTTTACATCTATGCTAGTCTCTCTCTCTCTCTCTCTCTCTGCTCTGGTAGAGATAAAAACAGACACAGTCTCATCAATGAGGCTAAGACATATTTTTTATTTTTTTACAAAAGACAAATTCAGGGATACACACACTAGATTGACATGAGTCACAGAAACAGTCAGGGGTTTTGTTTTCATGCGTATAGAAACTGCTGATTTTAAGCAGAAAGGTTCTGTTGTGGAAATACGATTCATGTTTTATAGATTGCATATCTGTTTGGTTTTTTTAGGGGTTTTTTTGTGGTTCGTGCCTCCTGTAAAAAAATGTGCCTTTATATGGATGCACAAAGGGTGGAGAGGACAGGAGGACAGAAGATTGCTAGAGGTTAAGCATACAGATATGGATCTCTGTGTCGAACATTGGAGTAGGATTTGTGCCACAAGATACGACATAATGTGAAACCCTAGAAAATGTAGAATTTTCGTGTTTTATATTTTTCACTGTTAGACAGACATGTACTGGGTACTGTTATATTTGAAGAAAGTGTTATAGAAATAGACCCATTTGTCTTTCTGACTTAGTCAAGTAGATGACTGTGAGGTACTGAGAATGGCATGTGAGTTGGCAGAGGGAAAATTGTTTGATATACATTGATCTTCAGCATTTTTTCTAGTCTAGGGGGCGATGTTGAGTTGACTGAAAAATCTTTTTATAGCAATATCAGAACATGAGTAGGACACTACATAGAGGACTTTATACAGTGACACAGTTACCGACTGAAGTAGCTGGTAGTAAAGTCCACACTTACACACATGACCATACATGGCTGTCACACCAGGGCGAACATAGCTGTCAAATAGACAGCAGGGTTTTATGTGACAGCTAACAAATTTATGTTTTGTTTTGTTTTTCGTTGTATTGTTTTAAAATGTGAACACACACACAAACATGCACACATACACATATTAGTTAATATATGAAGATTTGGGTTACCTGAAGAATTTCTGCAGATAAAACAAATCCACGTCATCCAATTACCACCATGCAGGATCCTCAAGTATACACTGGTGTACCAATGAAATATGTCTGGGTAAAGGTGTATTGAAATGTGTCTAATTTATTACTGTGTCATACTCAAAGCTTTTGATATTCAATGTGATAGTCCTAGAGTTATAATAGATGATAGGGGTATTCATGTTATTGATAATAGATGTATAATGTATGAGTAGTGGTAACAAATCACATACTTTCAATAAGTCATAAACCAGTGTGAACATAAAGTAGTGGTACTAGGTAGAACGAATTGAATAGAATAAGAGTTGGAACTTGATTGAAGTGACTGATAGCTTCGGCCACTAGTCCTTCCCCGCTACCAAAAGATCACTCCTGGGCAGCCTCTTAACTTGTCAGTTTTTGAAATGTTCTTGACCCCTTGTGAGATGAGATTGTAACTGGGAGGCTATGTTAGACCTTGAGAGAAGGTAAATAGTGAGACAGCAACCGAGAACGTCCAAAACACTGTTTTCTGAAAAGTCACACTAACTGACAGGATGTTGGATCGGGAGAGTAAGTTGTGGAACAGTAATTTCCTAGGCTCAGGTTATTTGACAGACAGGTACCAAGTGTAGGCTACCAGCATCATGGCTTCAAGGGTAGCAGAGACACACTGGTGCCCATTCCACCCACTGCAGAGTGGCCAACACTCAGAGAAGGGTCCAAGGGCACTCATGAGTCTGTTCTGGAAGGCCTCGAATGCAGTTAGTAGCACCTGAGCCAAAGGCTAAGACAGTTGTCCAGCATGAAGTTGTAGTTTTTCCTGTTTTGTGTTCTCTCATTTCATTCTCTTCTCAGGACAGTCAATTCTTTTAATTATTAGCAGGTGACAGAGGCTGGTTCAGGTAATGATGTTGAGGAATTGGGGATGACGGAGAAGTTAGTAGCATAATCGGTCCAGCCAATTACTCTATTCAATTCAGGGGTAAAGGAAAATTTGGAAACCTTGGAGCTTGGAGAAAGTGCGAGGGGCTATTGTCTGAGTAGCATTACGTCCGTAAGTATGTAGACCCCATAATAAAAAAAAGAAGGTACACCCAGCGATGCCAGTCCAGTAATATTCGGACTTGAGCAGGCATCCTTGAGAATGATTGTCATTCTTGGAAGGGTAAGGTTTTAGACCAAGCAAAGTGCTGGGCGTGCTCTCACGTGCCTCAGTGATTATATCAAGTAGGACTAGTTCTGTTCCCACTAAATATTCTTGAGGTACCCGAATTATGGGTGGGAGGTCACTAGGGTAAAAAGTACAACACCTAGGTCCCTTAGTCTGGAGTCTCCCAATAGTTTACAAGTCGATCACTGTTAAATCTGAGTATTGGGAGACTGGGAAGAATGAACAGACAATAGCCCGCCCACAAGTGTCGATGAAAAGAACTGATGACATTATTAGAAGTGTGTATATTAACGCAAGCTGAAGGAGGTTTGTATATGACATTATTGATAGACATAGGATGATGCTATTGATGAACATGAAGTGTGTAAATGTATTCTGAGCTTAAAGACATGCGTTGGACAGATGAACCTGTTAAACTTGAAGAACTGTAGTACAGTATTCTGTATAGCTGATACATGTTCTATTGTACTTTGTACCTTTCCAAATAATGTATTAAGTGTTTTATTGCACCCTTGAAGGGCATACAAAAGGTTATCTCTAAACTCCAGAAGTGTACGGTCTATAGTAAAGGAAGAAATCGTTTTGAGGATTAAGACTCTCTCTTACGATAACTTGTTTAGATCTACAGACAGCGTGGTCATACCCCAAGGTGGATTTGCATTACATAGCAATGAAACGTGGTACTGAGATCCTGCATATAACATCTTTAAGGTGAAGTTTATTGTACTATCAAAGGGTGGAACTGTTGAAGTCGTGTAATTGGATGAACGAAAGTATATTGGTTAATATTGTTGTATTGGCTGATTGCACTCAGTATGCCACGGTACATGTGGCATACGGCGATCACACGGTAAAATACGCACTCACACACACTCACATGACAACATTTAGTTATTTATGTAATTCATATTCATATTGGATCCATTACACAGTAATTTATGAGCAGACAGTATTTGGTTTATTATTAGTTTATATATTATGATTATATGCACACTTTAGTGTTATCTAAGGTTCAGGTTATGGGAAAGGTGTCATGTCTGATATCATACTAATCCCCTATTCATCAGCAGCTGTCCGGTTCCATCGCCGAAGAGATCGCATATTGCATACTCTAGTTATTGATGTTAGGGAATAAATAATCAGATTGATATCAGAATGTGATATGCTAATGAACTCATTGTAACTGGAGCACATCCCCTGGAGAGATAACCCCCACCTTTGGATTCCTTAGATTGAATCAGCCTATGACCTGTTTACCCTGGAACCACCCTTGTCTGGACCTATAGAAGCAAGCTACGTCATCTCTATTGTTTACTGTGTAACACTGACTGTATATATAATCATAGCTGCACCCCCACCAGGCTCAGTCTTCACTGATCACAGTATTCAAGGGTGAATTACTGTCCACTGGGCCCGTGGTTAGTGCAGTGTAGTGCAAGCGGTATGTATTTATCTTTTGGTATTGACTGTACTGTACTGTACTGTATCATAATATAATATTGTATTGAACTGTTGACTATTTACATCTGCTAAAATAAACCACTTTGTGCGTTAGAAACACAATACAATCGCTTGGGCAATGCTTATTTGAAAACGATACATTTACTTTAATAATTTATAAGGCATCACAAAAATGTATCCTGTAATAGCATATAAAAATATCCATATTCAGGCATATGAATACAATATTAAAGAGGCCCTTGCCCAAAGAGATATCTAAGATTTAGAGGGTGAAACACATAAAATTATATCCACAGGGTTTGCTTAATCTTTGTTATTCTTGTAATGTCCCTTTGTTTCAGGACTGTTAGTAGACTGTGCCCTCTAGTTCATATGAGTTAAGGGTATCACTCACTGGGCAAGACTGAGAGTTAGTGGCTTTAAATGTTCTCTCTGATGCCCAAATGAGAGAACAATCATTTTGAAGAACTCATTCAGGTTTGACAAACTGTTCAAGTAGAGTCCAAGTTTGAGACCATCAATATAGCTTTGACCTTGTCTAGTGGTTAGCTCAAGTTATGTTGACTCAAGCACTTACAGCAAGGATAATGAGAAAGTTGTATATGAGAGATACGCTGTTTGGTGGTCGAAGTGGGTGGCTATAAACAGACATGCAAGAGGCATAGTGTATGGTGGTATGCCATACCGCCACTTCTCCTACTTCCTTCATATACAGTATGCATATGTATGTATGTATGTATGTATATATATGTATTAATATATATATATATATATATATATATATATATATATATATATATATATATATATTCTATATGATGATAACTGGAGTTTTAATGTATATTTTAAAAATAAATAAGTAATGTGGCACACTCCCCACCTGAGGAGCACTATACAGCAGAGTTCATAGCCTTGTGCTTGTTGAGTCTTTTGCAGGGCCCCCCTGCATTAGTGGTAACCAGAACAGTCTATGATCATTGTTGCTTAGTTTATTTTGGGGGAAGGAGTATTCATTTTTATTTATTTTTGTTTTAATGATACACTAAAATGGCGGTTATCATTATCAAATTGACGATGATGATTGGCATTTCTAGTATGCAGCGGCATCAAGACACGGTTAAAATAATTTCTTAATGCGCTTTAAATGTATCTTCTTGCAGATGCATTTAGCATACTATTGGAACTTTCACATATCTTAAGTTACATGCAACTCTGAATAAACATGGAAAGCCCCATTTTTGTGTTATGCATATTACATGTGTTTTTATGCAAATGCATCCATGAGGACCCATATGTGTTAAGTGTAATGCTGATGGACATGATGGCCCGCACATGTGCACTAATGTCAGGGATTGATAAAGCTCTGCTCACAGTGATATCTCAGAGACCAAAGGAGTTAGGGAAAAGTGACAGGGGAGTGGACTTTAAACTGGCAGTTGCAGTGTGGCAGTTGGTCCCTGTCAGCGGAGAAACCTGTAATTTTGCCAGCAGATAAAGACCTGTGAGTCTCTGAAGAAAATTAGCCCAGTTAGAAACAGCCGGGAGGGACTGAAGTGTATCAGCTCTAACAGGAGGGAGAGCCCAGTTAGACTTGTCAACCCTGTCCTGTAAAAGAAAACAGCTGAAATGTCCTGTAAGAGATCTGAGGAGAAAACTGAATATTATTGGATAAGTTACCCCTGTGTATTTATTATTTGATAGGACTGAGTATTCTGAATCTTGTTATTAGGTGGATAGGGACTTGGTGGGAAGACCCAAAGATAATTTGTATACCCCTTTGCAGGACTATGATAAACTATCAGGGCTAGTGATAAGGAAAGATAGTTAGGGATCAGAGACTAAGATATATTGTGAAAATTGCCACTAAACAGCAACATTTACCTCAGACAAGTGACATTAGTTGCAGTGAATTGCAGGGAAGAGATGGCTTACTGCAGGACTGGGTCTGTGTAATAGGACGAGACAAGGAGGAAAGTGTACACGCCTAATTTCTTCGTCATATTCTGCCGGGATAAAGACAGACTAGAAATTGTGCTTATTAGAAAAGTGAGGGATACTACAGAGTGTCACCATTAAAAGAGAGTTATGTTTGACAAAGTACTATGTACTGACATCAGCAACTTTATTCTGGAGCCTTTTCTACCATAGTCTACTGTTTCTGGGATAGAGAAGTGGAGAGACATTTGATTGTTATTAATTTCCTCATAAGACCACTTAACTGCATTTTATTGCTAAATATGCATATTTTGATGTATAACATGTTAAGTTAGTGGATATGTGTTGAGTTTAGAACGTGCTATTGCTAGATATTATTTCAGTTGGAGAATAATTGTAGGTAAGCATTTAAGGTAGAGGTACCTTTTGGCTAGGGTAAAAAAGGTTAAGTTATAGCATTGTATTCCTATAAAATATTTCATCTGTTTTAAATTAATACATTTAAAATATAGTTTATATGAGAGATATTCTATTTTGGTATATATAAAGTCTAATTAGACATGAAAATCCTTTGAGAGCACGCGTCCAATTAATAAAAGTGCTGGCGTGGCTGTCAAAGACCAGTTTGCCTATTGCTGTCTCTTTCTGTGTGTGCCTGTGGTTTTGCTAGTTGGGTGCGGATGGTTCCTCTGTATCCCTCTTGTGTTGCTTTTCAAAAACACTACCCATCGAAGAGCCTACTGCACTCAGACCAAGGTGGACGCACTGCGCTAACTGAGAATAGAAGTAAAGGAAACACCACAGGTCACAATACACTTTACATAGACACCTGCTGTTCTCTGGGAAAGGGGGTGCTACATTAATATATGGAAAAGATCTACAACTATCATGCCAATGATTTTCAAGGTAATCATCAATGCTAATTAATATACTGTGAATTAAAGAGACAGTTCTTGATCGATGTAATGTCTTATATTGGTCAGTGTGCAAAATTGTAATAGCAGCATTTTTAAAGTACAGTACAGTTGCTATTAAAAATTGCCCTCATCAAATGTTTATCAAAAGTAAGTATTAATGAATACATTTATTCAAGATTCAGTAGACTGCTGTCACACTGACCATACCAGGTAAGGAAAGATACAGAGTTTCTGGATAACTGAAACCCCACAAGGTGCATGCACAGGGAGGAACCCACTTAGGACCTCAATAGACATCAGTAGTCCCTGTCTCTGAGAGGTTTTTCAGCATAATACATCAAATCTTACCACAGGGAGGGATACCCAGATAGTCTGCAGCAAAAAAGCTTTTCCTCAGCATATACCTTTTAAAAGTCCAACTTTTCCTTATCTAAAATTCCCTCACTGCTAGGGAGTCGGGGAGGGTATGGATCTTGATGACATAATTTCCCTGGGGCATGATAACTTAATCAAACCCCAAACCTACCAGCCACTACACTACAGATAATTCTAAAGAACCAGGGAATAGGTGTGTGTATTAAAAGTCCCATAACTCTCTTTCTCATCTCCAAGTGCCCCTAGTCCACTTTTTCAAAGGATGTGGACCCAGAGAAGTTATTCTCTGGTGATAACTCATGATCACCATTAAGAGTAAACAACAATTTATCTCTTGACTATTTGCTTTACACTATGACATACAAAAGTCATACAGGTATACATGAGGCACAAGCTTTAATCAATTTCAGGAGGAATGAACCATTGTTTCAATGAACTGTAAAAGTACCCTTCTAATTAGTGTGTTTGGCACACCCAGATTAGAAATCCAGCATTGAATCTCCATAGTCAAGCAATTACAGTAGAGTGGGTCATACTGAAGTGGCACTGTCATAGGATGATATTTTTCCACCAAGTCAGTATGTCAAATTTCTTCCCTGCTAAAGATGCACCGGTCAACTGTAAGTGCTGTTATTTTGAAGTGAAAATAACTGCTAAACTGTAAAGTGGAAGGACATACAACCTTCCAGAAAGGGAGCACCAAGTGCTGAAGTGCCTAGTGTTTAAAAAATCATCTGTCCTCATGTGCAACACTCACTATTAAGTTTCAAACTTCCTATGGAAACAACGTCAGCACAAGAACTGTCTGCTAGCTTGATGGATTCCATGGTCGAGCAGCCACACACAAGTCTCACATCACCATGTGCAATGACAAACATTTGATTAGAGTGGTGCAAGGCACAATGCCATTGTACTCAGGAAAAGTAGAAATGGGTTCTTTGGAGTGACAATCACATTAAGTTTATGCAAAGACTCAATATTTGCAGGAGAGGGAAAGAGGGTGAGGGGGGGGTAGAGAAATGCAATTGAAGCGGTACAGAAAATACAGCGGGTGTTTACAGCTTTTTTGTAGTTATGAATGCCTTAGCTCTTTTGCTTTTTGTCTATAGCTCTGATGCGGTGTATATATATCCAGGGCTTTGGGACTTGTTTGATGCCTGTGAATTTGAGTCCTGTGGGGTCTTGGTTGTGGTTTGTACTGAAATATTCTGTAGTTCTGTACTCCTTTTCTAATGTTTCTTATGTGTTTTGGAATTCTTGCCTTTATCGGGTGTGGGTGGAACACACAGGCGCCTGTGAGTTCCACCTGATACCTGGAAGTCCGGCCTTTGGAACGCACAGTGCGTTCCAACTGCCGCAACAGAAAGCCGCTCGGCCTAGCTACTGTCTCCCCTCTCTCTTCGGAAGCAAGGAGCACCACGCAACCGCCCCCAGGACACCAACTACCGCCTACAATGAAGGCAAACTAAACTAACTGCTCTAATAAGAGAACACTATAAGAGCATACCATACCCGCTTCCGCCTACACCACATATCACCCCCTCTTACACGCCCAGCATCCACCAACACTGCATTTTCACCCTCAATATAACAGCACACCCGACATACACAGTATTCCAGTGCCAGCCAAAACATAGTATTAGCCTATCTCCACCCTCCCTATCTAGGCTATAAACACATAGCAATACACACCCACCATATTTAACCTAGCCACTCATTTACCAGCCAACATATGCAAACACCCTAAACTCTGGGAGCTATAAACATAGAGCTATAAATGTTACCACTGTCACCCACATATTCCCTGAGCTATAAACAAGGCTATAAACAAGAGCAAATAGCAATTACCGGAAAACACATCCACACAATATACACCGCATCAGAGCTATAGACAAAAAGCAAAAGAGCTAAGGCATTCATGACTGCAAAAAAGCTGTAAACACCCGCTGTATTTCCAGCACCTAAGTATATTATCTGTACCGCTTCAATTGCATTTCTCTACCCCCCCACCCTCTTTCCCTCTCCCACACCCCTCTTTTCTCCACTCTAGGCACCCCAGGTTGCGCCACGGCAGACCCTACGACAACAAGAACCACATCCCTGGGAATCGGAACACCCTGAGCACCCGTAACGGCAGCAACAATCAACCCAGCACACAAGCCAACGCAGACGTCCAAGGTAAACCCCCTAAAAAATGTCCCCGCCACCCACGTTCAACATTTGCAGTGTTGACCCTTCATCATCATCATCATCATCATCATCATTTATTTATATAGCGCCAACATATTCCGTAGTGCTTTACAATTGGGGACAAATGTAATAAACTAATAAACAAACTGGGTAAAACAGACAAAGAGGTGAGAAGGCCCTGCTCGCAAGCTTACAATCTATGGGACAATGGGAGATTGACACATGAGGTTAAGTATACATTTTGCATCTTGGCCCAGCCAGACTGCAAAGGTAGGGTGACTCATAAGCTAAATGATCCTGTCACACAACAATGTTATTCCGGGGGTAGTTGTCTTGTGTGAAATTGTGTAACAGGCTAAAGGTAGTGAGGTTAAGATGGTGGTTGAGGAATATTATAAGCTTGTCTGAATAGGTAGGTTTTCAGAGAACGCTTGAAAGTTTGTAGAACAGAGGAAAGTCTTATTGTGCGAGGGAGAGAGTTCCATAGAGTGGGTGCAGCCCGAAAAAAGTCCTGTAACCGGGAATGGGAGGATGTAATGAGGGTGGATGAGAGACGCAGATCTTTTGCAGAACGGAGTTGCCGAGTTGGGAGATATTTTGAGACAAGAGAGGAGATGTATGTTGGTGCAGCTTTGTTGATGGCCTTGTAGGTTAGTAAAAGTATTTTATATTGGATTCGGTAGAAGACAGGCAGCCAGTGTAGAGACATACAGAGTGATTCAACAGAGGAATAGCTATTTGCAAGGAAAATCAGTCTTGCCGAAGCATGCAAAATAGATTTTAGGGGTTTGAGTCTGTTTTTGGGAAGACCAGTAAGGAGGGAATTGCAATAGTCAATGCGGGAGATGATTAGTGCATGAATTAAGGTTTTAGCAGTGTCTTGTGTGAGATATGTGCGGATTCTGGAAATGTTCTTTAGATGTATGTAACATGATTTAGATATAGAGTCAATGTGGGGAACAAAGGATAGGCGTGAATCAAGGATTACACCTAGGCAGCGAGCTTGTGGGGTGGGATTTATGGTCATGTTATCAACAGAGATAGAAATGTCAGGTATGCTCTTGTTGGTGGGTGGGAATATTATTAACTCTGTTTTAGAAAGATTAAGTTTGAGTTGACGAGAGGACATCCAAGATGAAATGGCAGAAAGACAGTCAGTTACACGGGACAACACAGATGTCGAGATATCAGGAGAGGATAGATAGATTTGGGTATCATCCGCATAGAGATGATACTGAAAGCCAAAGGAACTTATTAGATTTCCAAGAGAAGCGGTATAGATAGAGAACAGCAGAGGACCTAGCACCGAGCCTTGTGGTACTCCAACTGATAGGGGAAGCGGAGCAGAGGTGGCTCCAGAGAAATTAACAGTGAAAGAGCGATTAGAGAGGTAAGATGAGAACCAGGATAGAACTGTGTCTTGAAGACCTAGGGATTGCAGCGTTTGTATGAGAAGAGAGTGGTCAACGGTGTCAAATGCAGCCGAGAGATCAAGGAGAATTAGGAGAGAGTAATGGCGTTCAGTCTTAGCAGTGATCAGATCATTAACAACCTTGGTCAGCGCAGTCTCTGTGGAGTGTTGAGAACGAAAGCCAGACTGAAGAGGATCCAACAGGTTGTTTGCGGAAAGAAAGCGTGTGAGGCGAGTGTAGGCAAGTCTCTCTAGAAGCTTGGAGGGGCAAGGGAGCTGAGAGATGGGACGGTAATTTGAGAGAGAGTTTGGGTCGGAGTTTTGTTTTTTTAGAATAGGAGTAATCACTGCATGCTTGTATAGTGATGGAAAGATGCCAGTAGAGAGTGAGAGATTACATATTTGAGTTAGAGGTGAAATGAGCACAGAAGACAGGGATCTACCAATTTGCGAGGGAATAGGATCAAGAGGACAGGAGGTAGAGTAGGAAGATAAGAAGAGCGTAGAAATTTCCTCTTCATTTGTGGGGTCAAATGAAGAAAGGGTGTCAGAGGGTAGTGGGAAGGAAATGAGCTGATGGCTTGTTGAGGAAGAGGATACCATTTCTAGTCTGATCTTGTCAATCTTGTCCTTGAAGTAGGAAGCAAGATCCTGAGCACTGATAGTAGATGGAGGGTTCGGGGTGGGAGGATTGAGAAGATGATTAAATGTATTGAAAAGGCGTTTGGGGTTAGAAGCCTGAGCATAGATAAGAGATTGAAAGTATGTTTGTTTTGCAGTGTCCAGAGCATTTCGATAGGAGTGGTAGACAGAAGTATATGTGAAGAAGTCATTAGAGCTTCGAGATTTACGCCAGTGACGTTCTGCTTTACGGGACAGTTTTTGAAGATTTCGTGTTGCTTTGGTGTGCCACGGTTGACATCGAAGTCGACGTGTAGTATGAAGTGTCGCTGGAGCCACTTGATCAAGGGCCGTTGCTAAGGTTAGGTGAAAATGAGGTACTGCCATCTCAGGGGATGAGAATGTAGAGATAGGGGAGAGAAGGTGTTGGAGAGAGGTGGAAAATTGTTGAAGATTAATAGAATTAAGATTTCTACGAGTATGAGGAGGCTTGGTTGAGTCAGACAGTAGAGAGGTTAGAGCAGTGGGGGTGAGAGTGTAGCTGATAAGGTGATGATCCGAGAGGGGGAAGGGTGTGTTAATAAAATTAGAAACTGAGCATAGTCTAGAGAAAACAAGATCAAGGCAGTGGCCATCCTTATGAGTAGATGATTCAATCCACTGGGAGAGGTCAAGTGAGGATGTTAGAGAGAGTAGTTTGGAAGCAGCTTTGGAAGGTGGGTTATCAATGGGGATGTTGAAGTCACCCATGATGATGGTGGGGATGTCTGAAGATAAGAAGTGAGGGAGCCATGCAGAGAAATCCTCAATAAATTGTTGGTGTGCTCCAGGGGGACGATAGATCACCGCAACACGTAGGGAGAATGGATTAAAAATGCGAATAGCATGTACTTCAAAAGATGTGAACGTGAGTGATGGGACATTTGGTAGAACTGTGTATGTGCACTGTGGGGAGAGAAGTAATCCAACCCCACCTCCTTGTCTGCCTTCAGGTCTGGAGGTGTGGGTGAGATGGAGGCCACCATGTGAAAGTGCTGCAGGTGAGGCGGTGTCTGATTGCATGAGCCATGTTTCTGTTATTGCCAGAAGGTTGAGGTTTTTTGAGAGGAAGAGATCATGAACGGAGGTAAGTTTGTTACAAACAGAGCGTGCATTCCAAAGGGCACATTTAAAGGACTTGGGAAGAGAGGGGAGACAGGTGATGTGTTTGAGGTTTGCTATAGAACGGTAGTGTTCTGATGTATGTGTGTGTGAGGAGTGTGGGGGACCTGGATTAGGTGATATATCACCAGCTAATAGAAGCAGAGTGAGCGAAAGATAGGCAAGGGGATTGTAAGATGTGTGGCCTTTTATTTTCTGGCGACAGGTGGAGGCTGTACTTGTTAGAGATAATAAATAGGACAACAGTTCATGGGTGTTAAATAGAGGTGAGTGGAGTAATGCAGGTGCAATATGAACAAATTTGTGTGTTGGTGGAGGAGTGAAAGATGACACAGTCCTAAAGATCATGCCATGAAAGGAGACTAAGAAAAGCAATTTGTGAAACATTGTGATAAAAGGGGTAAAAGCAAAAAGCAAGGGTATTTTAAGAATTACCTCTTAGCAGTATTCCATATAAATAGACAAGTAGTGCTGAAATAGGCTGTGGCAGGTGTTGCTTATTGATGGGAGTAAAAGCAAGTCAAATGTAGTCCAATGTTTGTCCAACTGTGTTGTCTAACTGTGCATTTTCGTCCACTTTGTGAGAAAATCCCACTTAGTGCAGAAATCACACATGTCTAACCCCACATACGTCTCCCCATAGAATGAAGCTAAGATGTAGTCAGTCTCATTTAGGAATACACTACAGATGTGCTAATTGGTCAGCTAATCAAAGGAAAAGAAAACATTTGTGGGAAAGGATAGAGGAGGCCAGATACCTATCATAAATTAGGCAGCAATAAAAGACTGTGCCAACCCAAGTTTAAACAGATAACAGTTTCCTATAACATACTTAAACACAGATTGCAGGGATGAAATTCACAGAATAATGATCAGAGTAGTAGTAGCAGCATGGATGAACATACTTAAACACAGATTGCAGGGATGAAATTCACAGAATAATGATCAGAGTAGTAGTAGCAGCATGGATGAACATACTTAAACACAGATTGCAGGGATGAAATTCACAGAATAATGATCAGAGTAGTAGTAGCAGCATGGATGAACATACTTAAACACAGATTGCAGGGATGAAATTCACAGAATAATGATCAGAGTAGTAGTAGCAGCATGGATGAACATACTTAAACACAGATTGCAGGGATGAAATTCACAGAATAATGATCAGAGTAGTAGTAGCAGCATGGATGAACATACTTAAACACAGATTGCAGGGATGAAATTCACAGAATAATGATCAGAGTAGTAGTAGCAGCATGGATGAACATACTTAAACACAGATTGCAGGGATGAAATTCACAGAATAATGATCAGAGTAGTAGTAGCAGCATGGATGAACATACTTAAACACAGATTGCAGGGATGAAATTCACAGAATAATGATCAGAGTAGTAGTAGCAGCATGGATGAACATACTTAAACACAGATTGCAGGGATGAAATTCACAGAATAATGATCAGAGTAGTAGTAGCAGCATGGATGAACATACTTAAACACAGATTGCAGGGATGAAATTCACAGAATAATGATCAGAGTAGTAGTAGCAGCATGGATGAACATACCTGAAGATGAAAAGAGAAGAGAAAGATGAGGATTAGTTGCTGTGTTGTCTAACTGTGCATTTTCGTCCACTTTGTGAGAAAATCCCACTTAGTGCAGAAATCACACACGTCTAACCCCACATACGTCTCCCCATAGAATGACCCTTCTTTTTGAAGACCTCTGCAATTCGTGCTGGCATGCTGTCAATGAACTTCTGGGCCACATACTGACTGATTGCTGCCCATTCTTGCCTACTCAATGCTTGAAGTTTGTCAGAATTTGTGGGTTTTCGTTTGTCCACCCACCTCTTGAGGATTGACCACAAGTGCTCAATGGGATTAAGGTCTGGGGAGTTTCCTGGCCATGGACCAAAAATGTCAATGTTTTGATCCCCGAGCCAGTTATTTATCACTTTTGCCTTATAGCAAGGTGCTCTATCATGCTGGAAAAGGCATTGTTTGCCACCATACTGTTCTTGGATGGTTGGAAGAAGTTGCTCTTGGAGGATGCCTTTGGTATCATTATTTATTCATGGCTCTGTTCTTAGGCAAAACTGGGAGTGATCCCACTCCCTTGGCAGAGATGCAACCCCACACATGAATGGTCAGGGTGCTTTACTGTTGGCATGACACAAGACTGATGGTAGTGCTCACCTTTCTTTCTCTGGACAAGCGTTTTTTTCAGATGCCCCAAACAATCTGAAAGGGGATTCATCAGAGAAAATGACTTTACCCCAGTCTTCGGCAGTCCAATCCCTGTACATTTTGCTGAATATCAGTTTGTCCCTGATGTTTTTCCTGGAGAGAAGTGGCTTCTTTGCTGGCCTTCTTGATACCAGGCCATCCTCCAAAAGTCTTTGCCTCACTGTATGTGCAGATGCACTCACACCTGCCTGCTGCCATTCCTGAGCAAGCTCTGCACTGTTGGTGCCTTGATCCCGCAGCTGATTCAATTTTAGGAGATAGTCCTGGAGCTTGCTGGATGTTCTTGGGTGCCCTGAAGCCTTTTTCCCAACTATTAAACCTCTCTTTTTGAAGTTCTTGATGATCTGATAAATGGTTAATATAGGTGCAATCTTACTTGCAGCAATATCCTTGCCTGTGAAGCCCTTTCTGTACAAAGCAATGATGAGTGCACTTGTTTCCTTGCAGATAACCATGGTTAATAGAGGAAGAACAATGATTTTAAGCACCACCCTCCTTTTAAAGCTTCCAGTCTTTCATTCTAACTCAATAAGCATGAGAGAGTGATCTCCAGCCTTGTCCTCATCAACACTCTCACCAGTGTTAACTAGAGAATCACTGACCTGATGTCAGCTGGTCCTTTTGTGGCAGGGCTGAAATGCAGTGGAAATGTTGTTTTTATGATAAAGTTCATTGTCATGGCAAAGAGGGACTTTGAAATTAACTGCAATTCATTTGATCACTCTTCATGACATTCTGGAGTATATGCAAACTGCCATCATAAAAACAGAGGCAGCAGATTTTGCGAAAAATAATATTTGTGTCATTCTCAAAACTTTTGGCCAGAACTGTACTTATCTGCTTGGCAGTGAGTTAATTTTAATAATGGATCATGCACCTTTTAAGTGGATACCAGATGAGTTCTGTCTTTTAACCATTTAGGTTTACAGGGTTGAACAAATCTAGGTATAAACATGGATAGCCTGTCAAAAGTACACTGCCTGTTCATAAAGGCTGCACAACCCAATAGATCTGAGCAGAGGCTAGGGTTGAGTGATAGATTGCCTTTGTAATGGAGATTGAAACCTGTACATAACTATAGCATAAGAAAAGTCTCAGATTACAGCACACTACACAAAGGGTAGGTTGATGTTAACAGTTAATATGGAGTGGCTCCTCTGCAAACAGTCTAACAAGTAAAGTACAGGGAACATAAACTTCCCTTTGTAACAGAAAAGGTGTGAATCTAATTGACAGGGAGATTGATGTTTATTTGGTGACCAGTGTCTAAAAAAGACAGGAAGGCCAGACTAGAGAACAAAAGAAAGGAAGAGCTGAATCTGAAGTTTTATTTACTTATAAGTGTATGTGGAACTAAGACCACTGCAAATAAAAGTATTTGTGGGAATTACCTAGTACTCTGTGGTCTGTGCTCTCCATACAGGTATGTCTATAATATTTTAAAGCAAAATGTTGTATTTATCTTTATTTTATAATAACTCTATTTGAGAAATAAAAAAAAAAGATAATTAATTTATATGTAAAATATTTGAATTTTTCATCCATGTGTCGGATTGCTTTTCCAAATGTGAATGCCTGGAAAAAATGCATTAAAATTTGATAGACTAAATCAAAGTATTTCTTTATCTTTCCACCCCTCTGTAGATTTCGGTACTTGAGATATATTTGTTTTGCAGTGGTGAATGTGTCAGGAAAGTACACTGTAGAAACTCTTGATGTGCTTTTCATGAAATGCATAACTTATTATTTTAGTGATATTCATTACTCTTAAGGTGTCATTATAATGCTGTGTGTAGTTTAGACTGGAAAATGGAAAAATTACTAGGAGTGTGCACCGGCCACTTCTGGTGTTTTGGGTTTTGGGTTCTGATTAGCTTGAGGTTTTGGGTTCTGATTTGTTTTGCCAAAACACCCCACGAAAGGTTTTGGTTCTGATTTAGGGTTTTGGGTTCTGATTTTTTTTTTAAAAAAGCATAAAAAGTGCTAAAATCCATATTTTTGCTTTTTTTTCACTCCTACACTATTATTAACCTCAATAACATTCATTTCCACCAATTTCCAGTCTATTCTGAACACCTCACACCTCACAATATTGTTTTTAGTCCAAAAGGTTGCACCGAGGTAGCTGGGTGTTTAAGTTAAGCGACACAAGTGGGTGGCACAAACACGTGGCCCATCTAGGAGTGGCACTGCAGTGGCAGACAGGATGGCAGTTTGCAAGAGTTTGCTAGAGATGCAAGATGGAATAGTCCTTGGGCCCTCCCACCCACCCTGATGTTGTTGAAATAGGACATTCGCACATTAAAAAACCAATCAGGAACAGTGAACGTAGTTTAATCTTTGGTACTAATATTTCTGGACTGCAGGAACGGTGAACGTAGTTTAATCTCTGGTACTAATATTTCTGGACTGCAGGAACAGTGAACATAGTTTAATCTCTGGTACTAATATTTCTGGACTGCAGGAACAGTGAACGTAGTTTAATCTCTGGTACTAATATTTCTGGACTGCAGGAACAGTGAACGTAGTTTAATCTCTGGTACTAATATTTCTGGACTGCAGGAACAGTGAACGTAGTTTAATCTCTGGTACTAATATTTCTGGACTGCAGGAACAGTGAACGTAGTTTAATCTCTGGTACTAATATTTCTTGACTGCAGGAACAGTGAACGTATTTATATATTGCAATAGTAATATTTCTTGACTGCAGGAACAGTGAACGTATTTATATATTGCAGTAGTAATATTTCTTGACTGCAGAAACAGTGAACGTATTTATATATTGTAGTACTAATATTTCCTGACTGCAGGAACAGTGAACGTATTTATATATTGCAGTAGAAATTTTTATATACTTTTTTTATAATTTTTTTATGTTTTTTTTTTAATTATTTCTGTATACTTTTTTTTATAATTTTTTTAAATTATTTTAGTATAATTTTTTTATAATTTTTTTTTCTTTTTTTATAACTTTTTAATAATTTTTAAATAACAATGGCCTTAGCAGAACAGAGCACAGGACACACACAGCACCACTGGACTCAGCAGGACAGAGCACAGGACACAGCACCACTGGACTCAGCAGGACAGAGCACTGGACAAAGCACCACTGGACTCAGCAGGACAGAGCACTGGACATAGCACCACTGGACTGATCAGCAGGACAGAGCACAGGACTAAGTAACCACTGGATTAAGCAGGACAGAGTGACAGGACACAGGACACAGGAGCACCAAACTACAACCTCCCTCTTCAATGATCTGAGCCCGACTGAAGATGGCGGCCACAAGCGGGGAATTTATGCAATCCGAGTCTCGCGAGATCCGACGCGAGATTTGGATGTCATAGCCTCGTTTTCATTTCTTTTGGCCGCCGGAAATACCCTTACAGTGCTCGGATCCCGTCGGATCCGCACTGTTCGGGTGGGCTTGGATTAGCGCAATCCGAGCCCGCTCATCTCTAAAAATGACCACAAATGCACTAAGGTTATAATATTCTTAATGATCAGTGTACACGTCTTGTAGAATTCTCATCCATAATATTTATGCTGTGTATTACTCCAATATATAATATTACTATAACCTGTAATGTTCGTATGGTCACTACCAAATAATAATTGTCCGCTGCAATCAATGTGGTTCCAACGCACAAAAGAGATTTAATAGCAAGATGTAACAAATCACAATAATAAAATTAAGTACAGCCGATACAAACTGTCACGGGCACTAGGAGTTTCTACCCAGGATTCACCAGGTGTGATTATGCTTACCAGAGGTGCAGAGTTTATCACAGCAATCCTCTGGGCAGTATGGTGAATGGTTGGAACAGTACAACAACTTAGAATAAGGGTACGTTACCACTGATGAGCAGAGCAGGCTTGTCCAGGTGCAGGTATGCAGCGGAATGGCAAGCAGTCTATAGCGGGTACGTTTACTACAGAAGAGCAGATAAGGCCTGTCCAGGTGTAGGCATGCAGCAGAGTAGAGGTAGTCTGTAGCGGGCAAGTTTACCACGGATGAGCAGAGAGAACTTGTCCACAGCAAAACCGATCACACAAGCAGAACACAGGAAACACCTAGGAGTCTCAAGGGAATGAGAACCAAGAACAGGCAACGATACTAAGGACACAGGTGCCTTAAATAGTGAGTGGTGATTGATTCACCAATAGGATTAAAAGCAAGGTTTTAAGTTCAAGAGTCCTGCACATGCGCAATCCAGTCAAGATGGCGGATGGCCGCGGCTTAGGACAGGCACCGGCGGGAATGAGAGAGAGCCACTTACCAGACCAGAGGCACTAACTGTCCGGTGAGTGACAGTACCCCCCCCCTTTTAAAGGTGGGCACAGAACACTTGAAACCGGGTTTGCCTGGATATTTGGAATAAAATTTCTTTAGAAGAGCTGGAGCATTGAGATCTTCTGCGCGGATCCAAGAGCGCTCCTCAGGGCCAAAACCCTTCCAATGCACCAGGAAACGAAGGATTTCACAAGAGATTTTGGCATCCAGTATATGGGTAATCTCGAACTCCTCCTCTTGATGAGCTTGAACTGGGCCAGGTACTGAAGGAGGAACCGAGAATCGGTTGATGATGAGAGGCTTGAGTAATGAAACGTGGAAGGCATTGGAGACCTGAAGGTTCTTTGGTAATAACAACTTGAAACACACGGGATTAATCACTTAAGTGATTTTATATGGACCGATATAACATGGGGCAAACTTCATGGAAGGAACCTTCAGGCGAATATTCCAGGTAGGAAGCCATACGCGGTCTCCAATTTTGAGTGGTGGAATTGCTCGCCTCTTTTTGTCAGCAAAAAATTTATATCTGGAAGATGCCTTCTTCAGGGAGGTTTTAACCTGAGACCAGATAGTTTTAAATCTCTGGCATAAATTCTCCACAGCAGGAACTTGGGTGGGAGGGAGGGCAGGAAATTCTGGGAGAGACGGATGGTGACCGTATACCACAAAGAAAGGTGTTTTCGAAGATGACTCGTGATACATATTATTGTGGGCGAATTCAGCCCATGGAAGCAAGTCTACCCAATTGTCCTGGTTGGCTGAGGAAAACATTCTTATGAAAGTCTCTAAATCCTAGTTGACTCTCTCGGTCTGCCCATTCAACTGAGGATGGTATGATGATGATAATGACAGTCGAATACCCAAGGTTTTGCAAAGGGCTCGCCAGAATCTGGAGACGAACTGCACTACTCTGTCCGAAACGATCTTAGATGGACATCCATGAATCCGAAAAATTTTGTTGATGAAATGGTCAGCCAATGTAGATGAAGAGGGTAATCCTGTCAAAGGAATGAAATGGGCCATCTTTGAGAATCTATCTACCACTACCCAGATGGTATTACATTTCTTGCTGGGGGGAAGATCAGTGACAAAGTCCATACTTATATGGGTCCATGGTTTGGAAGGAATAGGTAGTGGTTGGAGTAGTTCCGCCGGTGTTCTACGGGAGGTTTTAAATTGGGAACAAATGTGACAAGCAGCCACAAATTCTTTGACATCTTTCCTAATCGAAGGCCACCAATAGCTCCGAGAGAGAATCTCTAGTGTTTATCATTCTCCAGGATGTCCAGTAAAACGAGAGGAGTGATACCACATCAAAATCTTTTTATGCAGAGGTGGTGGCACAAGGGTTTTCCCAAATGGTAGAACATTGGTGGAAGAAGTGGCCAAACTCACAGTTTTAGGATCCAAAATAGGATGGTCAAAACAATCCTCAACGTCAGCGGAAGCAGCAACCGCCCGAGACAATGCATCAGCTTTTTTATTTTTTGAAGCCGGTTTGAAAGTTATGATCAAATCAAAGAGAGAGAAAAAAAGTGACCATCTTGCTTGTCGGGGGTTCATACATTGAGTTGACTGTAAATAGAGAAGATTTTTTTGGTCAGTAAAAATAGTCAAGGGGTGACGAGCCCCTTCCAGTAAATATCTCCACTCCTCTAAAGCCACTTTTATAGCCAATAGCTCTTTATCCCCGATGGTATAGTTCTTCTCGGCAGGTAGAAGAGCTCGGGAGTAGAAAGCACTAGTCCAATATTAGAAGCATCTACTTCGAGGAAGAAGGGAAGGGTCACGTCAGGTTGTCAAAGAACAGGAGCGGTGGAGAACGCCTTCTTAAGGAATTGAAATGCTTGAAGTGCCTCAGCCAACCATCGCTTGGTATTGGCGCCCTTACGGGTCAGAGCCACGATTGGGGAGACAATGGAGGAGAAACCTTGAATGAAGCGTCGATAATAGTTTGCGAATCCTAAGAAGCGTTGAATCGCCCTGAGAGTAGTTGGCTGGGGCCAAAGTAGCACTGCATTGACTTTCTCCGAATCCATCTCTAGACCAACTCCAGAAACAATATATCCCAAGAATGGAATCTGGGATAATTCAAAGGAACATTTTTCTAACTTGCAGAATAGTAAATTTTTTCGGAGTCTAGAAAGGACCTCTGCCACATGCTGTTGATGGGAGGACAGATCTTGCGTGAAAATCAATATGTCGTCCAGATAGACGACGACACAAACATACAACAGATCCCGGAAGATTTCATTCACGAATCCCTGGAAGACTGCTGGGGCGTTACACAACCCAAAAGGCATGACTAGATATTCATAGTGTCCATCCCTGGTGTTAAAAGCTGTCTTCCATTCGTCTCTGGCCTTGATCCGAATTAAGTTGCAGGCGCCACAAAGATCTAGTTTAGTTTATATTCGAGCTCCCTTGATGCTGTCAAACAGTTTGTTAATTAACGGGATAGGGTAGCGATTTCTGATGGTAATGGCGTTAAGGCCTCTATAGTCTATACAAGGTCGTAATGACCCATCCTTCTTCTTAACAAAGAAGAACCCCGCTCCAGCGGAAGAGAAGGACGGCCGAATAAACACACGATGGAGATTTTCTTTGACATAGTCAGGCATCCCCTGAGTCTCTGGTAACGACAGAGGGTATACACGACCCCTAGGAGGGTTCTTGCCAGGTTGTAAGTCTATCAGACAATCCCAAACCCGATGGGATGGAAGGCGTTCTGACTGGGCTTTATCGAATACATCCGCAAAGGAAGCATACTGTGGAGGAAGGCCGGGTGGACAAGGTGCTATAGAAGATTTATTTATTTTTACTGGAACAACTCGAGTCAGACATTTGTGATGACAATTCGGACCCCAGGAAATGACTTGCGGAGTGTTCCAGTCAATCTGAGGAGAATGGAGTTGAAGCCACGGAAAGCCAAGTACAATAGGACTGGTAGTAACGGGAAGGACCAAAAAAGAAATTTGCTCTCGATGTAAAGCTCCAATTTGAAGGGTCAAAGGAATGGTATGTTGAGTAATAATTCCATTGATAACTCGTGAGCCATCTATAGCGGTCACAACAATAGCTGTTTTTAAAGGAATCACTGGTAAGGACCACTGACACACTAGGGAACTTGAAATAAAACTTCTGGCAGCACCAGAGTCCACAAGTGCTTGAGACGTAAATGACTTGGTAGAAGTGGAAACAGTAACAGCGAAAGAACAAATTTTAGAGTCCATGAGACATGGAGAGGATTCCAGGGACTCTAACCTTACCTCTCCGGAACAGGTTAGGGACTCGCATTTCCCAACTTTCTGGGACAAGAGTTCAGCATATGAGTAGGGTCAGCGCAATAGATACAGAGTCTATTTTTCACTTGTTGCTCTCTCTTTAGAAGTTAGTCTAGAGCGTCCTATCTCCATGGGTTCTACAGGAGGTGGAAGGTGACGAACTCGAGATGTCGGGTGAACGGAGACTTTAGATGAACTTTCTCTTTCAGAATCTCTTTCTCGAAATTTCATGTCTACTCTGTGGCACAGAGAAATCAAATCATCCAAGGAAGAGGGTAACTCTTGTGAGGTCAGAGCGTCTTTTGATTTGTTAGCAACACCCTGCCAGAAGGCAGTTATCAGTGCCTCACTGTTCCATTGGAGTTCAGAGGCAAGTGTATGGAATTGGATTATGTACTGGCCTACTGAACGGGATCCTTGGCGTAGTCGGAGAATACTGGAGGCAGCAGAAATAACACAACCAGGTTTGTCAAAAATTCTTCGGAAAGTTGAAATAAATATGGCACTATCTTCTAATAGAGGGTCATTTCTTTCCCACAGAGGGGAGGCCCACGCCAGAGCCTGTCCGGAAAACAAAGAAATTAGATAGGCAACTTTAGAGCGATGAGTAGGGAAATTGTGAGGTTGAAGTTCAAAATGAATGGAGCACTGGTTGAGAAAACCCCTACAAGTTTTCGGGTCTCCATCATATTTAGCGAGAATAGGCAGGTGTAGCGTAGAAGTGGTAGACACCTGGGATGGCACTGGGGGAGAAGAAGACACTGGAGGATCAACAGTAGCTGATACATTTTGCACAGGGTCTCCTCGGGCCTGAAAACATTGGAACAGCTGTTGCTGCCGAACATCTTGTTGTTCAATCCGAGTAACCAGATGCTGCAGCATCTCCCTAGCTGTTGGTTCCGATCCTGGGTCTGTCATGGCCTGTTCTTACTGTCACGGGCACTAGGAGTTTCTACCCAGGATTCACCAGGTGTGATTATGCTTACCAGAGGGGCGGAGTTTTATCACAGCGATCCTCTGGGCAGTATGGTGAATGGTTGGAACAGTACAACAACTTAGGATAAGGAATGTCAATGGAGAGTCAGCGACTTGCAGCTATGCAGCAGGAGAGTCAGCAACTTGCAGCTATGCAGCAGGAGAGTCAGCAACTTGCAGCTATGCAGCAGGAGAGTCAGCGGCTTGCAACTATAATGCGGAGGTAGGTATAACAACTGATGTGCAGTGAACACTCGTGCCAGTGCAGGTGGGTAGCGGGGAGAGTCAGTGGTCTGCGGATAGCAAGTTGTACCACTGCTGTGATGGGAAGAGTTGTCCAGGTGCAGGTAGGAGCGGGAGCGTCAGTGGTCTGCGGATAGCAAGTTGTACCACTGCTGTGATGGGAAGAGCTGTCCAGGTGCAGGTAGGAGCGGGAGCGTCAGTGGTCTGCAGATAACAAGTTGTACAACTGCGGTGATGGGAGGACTTGTCCAGGTGTATGTAGGTAGCGGGAGCGTCAGTGGTCTGCGGATAGCAAGTTGTACCACTGCGGTGATGGGAAGACTTGTCCAGGTGCAGGTAGGTAGCGGGAGCGTCAGTGGTCTGCGGATAGCAAGATGTACCACTGCGGTGATGGGAAGACTTGTCCAGGTGCAGGTAGGTGGCGGAATAGCGGGTAGTCTGTAGCGGCAAGTATGCCACTGATGAGCAAGCAGCTGAATAGCAAATAGTCTGTGGCGGGTACATTACCACTGATGAGCAGAGCAGGCTTGTCCAGGTGCAGGTATGCAGCGGAATGGCAAGCAGTCTATAGTGGGTACGTTTACCACAGAAGAGCAGATAAGGATTGTCCAGGTGTAGGCATGCAGCGGAGTAGAGGTAGTCTGGAGCGGGCAAGTTTACCACGGATGAGCAGAGAGAACTTGTCCACAGCAAAACCGATCACACAAGCAGAACACAGGAAACACCTAGGAGTCTCAAGGGAATGAGAACCAAGAACAGGCAACGATACTAAGGACACAGGTGCCTTAAATAGTGAGTGGTGATTGATTCACCAATAGGATTAAAAGCAAGGTTTTAAGTTCAAGAGTCCTGCACATGCGCAATCCAGTCAAGATGGCGGATGGCCGTGGCATAGGACAGGCGCCGGCGGGAATGAGAGAGAGCCACGTACCAGACCAGAGGCACTAACCGTCCGGTGAGTGACACATACGCAACACATTTGATCTATCTAACAGTCATTCAGTCCTGAAGCCTGTGTTCAAAGTAGACTGCATGGTAGTATCAGTGCCTGGTTTATATACAATGTGTGTTACATAAAAAACAGTGATGATGTCATAAAGTAAACAAGATAATTGTAAAAGCATTCTCTATTGGTTCAGGATTTAGGACAGTGCAGTACAATGCAGGTCATAGGTCAGTTTAAAAGATGCTGTCTGAGGGTGGGGGCAACTCACTCCAACAGTTGCCTACGTGTTTTCCCTCCGGAGCCCGCCAAAATACTGGTTTAAACCAACCCATTTGCATTCCAACACAATATCATTTTGAGCATTAATTCTTTATCATCCATGACTAGTGTACGCAGGGTGCGATCGCTTAGCCGATAGTAGAGGTTTTCTGATGGTAAAAAATGGATTAGCATGACACTAAACATGATACATTTTCTATATCCTGAACCTTAATTGTCTTTAAAGTAGTTTTAACTTTATTATATTAAACTATTAAATCTAATACATTTAAATATAAAAGACTATGTTTTGGATCTTTATTAAAGTGAACTATTTACAAATGTATCTGTGAGTGTAAATGTATGTATAAGTGTTCGCTAGTATGATTGCGTAATTAGCCCTTCAAAGACGTAGAGTGCCTTTCGCTTTTTTTCACCTAAAACTATTTAAATCAATGTTTTATAATTTGAAACGACTTTATCCTATTATTTGACTTTCACAAACCTAAGACTTGTGATGTTATAATTGAAGAGATAATCTTATGATTCAACAATTGTCACGGTAACAATAGAAATTCATGAGAAACCATAATATTTATATTATTAAAATTAATAACAAAACTAATTTCCTAGTCTTTTTTATTTTCAACTGGATTTAATATTAAACATAACTCTAAATCTGTATTATCATGGGTACATATCAAATTCATCTAATATAAGCCCAAAACTATTGTAAGGCAACCAATGAATGGTTGGGCTGGTTTTACATTCATACTGATTGAAATGCATGTCTTTCATCATCAGGAAAGACCATACACTGTGCTCTGGTAAAATGTAGCATATGTTTCTATGAGCACATTTCAAATGTTTACAAGTTAAAGGAAAGTTTTCTGCAATGTGGCTCAGTGCTGTGTGCCGTGCACCTTTAACATACAATTTGCCACTCTGTAGACAGTGAGTCTAGTCAATTAATAGGTTGACTATTATGTAAGGTAAAGGAGGCACACATTTGCATATTGAAGAAAGCAGGAAATACAGAGGAAAATCCCCCAGCAACACTGCTGTGAACCAGTAAAAGTGGTCTATGCTACTTGTATATAAAAATGCTGAATTTTCAGCCTCTGCTGATGGGGTGGTCTAAACTCTAAACAATGAGAATTTAAAAACCTGTTCCGATGGTTGAGAGCGTTGGACATGGGGAATTATTATGAGCTCTCAATCTCCCCTCGAGTTGACTGTTCCTTTTCTTTGAGGACTAATGTCAAGTGTCATGTCCAAGTTCAAACAGTTAACTAAAGACCTTACCAGTAGTTAAAAAGACAGAGTGTACTGGCTTAAACTATGAATGTAGGTGTAGTGAGTTATGTCCAAGAGACAAGCTAACTTAACATCCAAGAGGCAGGCACTGTTGGAATCGATTGTGCGCCATATTCCAACACTGATGGTTTGACTTGCCGAGAGAGTGCAGAAACAGGATAGTCAATTGACAAGAGCCCAAATATTTGTTATCACCATGCCTCTAGTTTAAAAGGGACTGCAGATATCCTGAGGTTTTTCATTTATTCTAGAAAGATTGTACAAGATCCATTCTCTACTGTTTTGCAAGATCACCTGTAATATGTGCTTCATCTCCTTGACCAAGCCTATTTTTAAATATAGGTTACTAACTTCTTTGTGTACCCAAATTCACTACCCAATCCCGATCTATTATGGCTGACAGATTCTGTAATCTCTTTAGTCTGCATAGTAACCCAATGAAAATCAAATCACTTAGGCAAAGTAAAATCTAATAGCGAAACGCGCGTCGGCGGACGCTGCGCTCGCTGCTGAGACCTTACCTAAAACTGTTACAAAGCTTATGAAAGCCTATATATATTAGGAACTATTAGTTGTGTGATTGCCAGTATCAGAATTGTATGTAGGCGCTATAGTGTTGATAAGGTTATTTAGATACAGTAGCTTAGTAGATGAGATTCAGAATGGTTCCCCAGCGTGATGGTCCCGCTGAATGAAATTAAATCAAATACCCACTTGTATCTATTATTATTAACCAGGAAGGACTTATAGTAGTCTAGTTTCACAATCATTTCAAGGGGTTTATTGGTATATACGAGACCAATGCTGTATTACCTAGTACATAAGCACATAGAGAAATTTCATGGGTTCCATGAGCTCGGTGTGTGTTTATTAACACTTATATTAAATAATTGCCTTCTCAACCACCCTTATTATTTTGCTCCCAACCAGGAGTTGAATTGATAAAGTGGCAAATTAAGACACAACTAGTTCCTTTATTAAGGTTATGGTATAGAATCAATATTTATTATACATGTCATGGGACAAGACATATAGAGTTTTGATCTACCAATAAAGAGCAGCAGCGTGGCTAGACAAAGTATTTGTCTTTTTAACTGTTATTTCTACTCAGTTTGTCATCCATTTACAATTTTAATATTTCGCTAATAGACCTAAGTTTATAAATATTAATAAAGATTTATTCAGGGAAAATCCTGATCAGATAAAAATGATTTACTTTCATGTGTTCATATCCATTAATGAGTGCCCCATGTGATCATTCTTTTCTTTTTCTCTTTTATGCTAACTTATGATTCATTAATGATCGGGTGCACCGTCCCTTTATTGACACCTTGTATAAAGATAATTTAATAAAGAATTGTTGTTAATAAGGGAGTTTATGGATAACCTGGTGCAGTCTCTTTCTATTTTGTAATTAGTCTTCCCTGTACGTCATCTGGTAAAGCCTATGTAAAAGTAAATAGTCTTTTGAAGTCAGAAAAAAACGAAAACAAATAAACACCTTTTACCGTGTTGAAGAGAAAAAGAGCTGTAATACAGAAAATGTTGACTGTCGATAAAAAAAAATTTGCCAACATGCCATTCTTCACACGCAGTGGCAAAGAAAGAATGAGGCCTTTGCCTTTCTCTATTAGTGCGAGATCTAAAAATGTTACTGAGGCTTCTTCTTGTAAGGTAACTCGTGACCAAGCAATACCAAGTAATTCAGAGTCCAAAAGTAGTGCACAACTACTGTTGCGTGTGAAATGACACCAATCCCTGAGGAGAGTCAATCCATGAGTGGTATGTGTAATCGTGATCATTCTGATAGTGTACCCATAAAGAAGGGCCCTTTCAGCATTTCTGCTGATGTGTGCCTGAAAAGCCTGAGTATTTTCAGGATACACCAGTTGATGATGACACATTGGAATTACAACAGGATGAGGGGGATATTTGTGTAGCCGACGAGGGCGCTAATGACATTGTTGATGAGGATGAGGTTGTTTGTGTAAGTCCTGCACCAGTGGAAGCAGTTCTGGCACATGACAAGAAGAAGCCCATAGTCATGCCTGGGCATAAGACCAAAAAAGTCACTTATGTGTGGAATTATTTTTACCAAAATCCTACAACAGTTGTCTAGCCATTTGTAATGTACGTAAAGCCACAGTCAGTCGAGGGAGGGAACTTAACCATCTTGGAACCTCATCCATGTTACGCCATTTGATGCAAGTTCATAGCAAGGTGTTGGAAAAAGCTGAAAGTTATGGCAAAAAAATAACAACAAGCAGTCCATCATCAGCTACATCCCGACACCTGCAATCTAGACCCACAACACCGTCCTCATCAATATCCCGCATCCAACTTGGTAAGGCTCGATGACTCCTGCACTATAATTGAATCCTCTGAAGAATCTTGAGCGCTAGTCCCCCTGCTGCTGCTATTGCTGCTGCTGGGGTGAATGTTCCTCCCATAAGCAGCCAAGAAGAAGAGCACTAGTACTTTACAACAATTAACTGTGAAACAATCTTTTGCTAGAGGAAGCAAGTATAACAGCAGTCACCCAGTCGCAAAGCGGACTATGCTAGTTTTAGATCTGCATCCAATATCCACTATAAACGCAGCTGGTTTTTCACAGTTAATTGATGTTTTGTGTCCCTGTTACAAAATTCCATCGAGACACCATTTTTCAAGAAAAGCTATTCGTCAACTGTACCAAAACGTTCATAAAAATGTACTAATTAGGTTAAAAAATGCCATTCTACCCACTGTACACTTAACCACAGATATGTGGACTAGTGGAAGTGGCAAAACCAAAGATTATATGACTGTGACAGCCCACTGGGTTGGTCATTCACCTTCACAAGCAGGAACAGCAGCAGCATGTACACCACTATGTAACATTTGTCACAGGCAGGCCACTCTTTGTATCACCGGCTTCACTAACAGGCATACAGCTGATAATTTGTTACAAAAACTAAGGGATGTCATTGATACATGGCTTATGCCACTTGGACTCTCCCCAGGATATGTTATTTTTGATAACGCCAACAATATTGTGCGAGCATTACAGCTGGGTGAATTCCATCACATTCCCTGTTTTGCTCACACAATAAACTTGGTGGTGCAGAGCTTCTTGAAAAATAACTGTGAGGTGCAGGAGATGCTTTCAGTGGCTCGTAAAATTTCGGGACATATCCGACATTCTGCCACAGCATGTAGGAGATTGCAGCAGCTCCAATAACAATTTAATTTACCCTGCCATCAACTTAAGCAAGAGGTTTTAACAAGGTGGCGTTCCACCCTGTACATGCTTCAGAGGATGGAGGAACAGTGCAAAGCCATACAAGCATAATGGACAAGCCATGACATTGGGAAAGGAGGGGGAATGTATTTAAGTCTTGCACAGTGGAGAATCCTTTCTGTGCTGTGCAAGGTGTTGAAACCATTTGAAGTTGTGACATGTAAAGTGAGTTCAGACTCTGCGTGCTTGAGCCAAACCATTCCCTTCGACTTTTGGAAAAGCAGCTTGACAATCTGAAGGAGAAGAAAGAAAGCTATTCCGCAAAGTATGTTGGCCTTGTAGATCAAGTACATAATTTGTTTTGCAATGATCCAAGAGTTATTAAAATCTTGAAGTTGGATCACTATGTTTTAGCAACTGTGCTTGATCCGAGGTTTAAGACCTACATCGATTCTATGCTTCTAAATGACCGAGATCTGAACAGTTGCAAGGAGTTCTTGGTCAGCAACTTTTCCGCTAAACTGGGCCTTGGCTTGTCAACGTCTCCTCCTTCAGTTTGTCAGGCAGCTGTTGCTCGGAAGAAATTGCACTTTCCAAAGAGAAGCAGGGATGACGCAGGTGGCAGACCACAACAGTTTGACATCTGGTCTGGTTTGAAAGATTTTACCCAAAAAAGTGTGACCTTTTCCATAACTCTATCCAATCCTACTATTAACATGCAAAGGATGGTGGAGGATTATTTTCAAGAGTTAATTGATATGGAAATGTAAGACAGTCCCTTTCCATACTGGTAGAAAGAACAAGCCATTTGGAAACCCATGTACAAACTTGCTTTGCAATACCTAAGCTGCCCACCCTCCAGTGTGTACTCAGAATGAGTATTCAGCACAGCCGGGAACCTTGTCAGTGATCGAAGTAGGAGGTTACTTCCTAAAAATGTCGAAAAGATAATGTTCATCCAAATGAACTACATCTTCCACGAGGAAGGCCTTTACTGGCAAATACCTCCAGTACTGACACTTCTCTAATGGCGGATTCCAGCGGAGATGAATTAATAGTCTGTGATGATGATGTACACACTGATGAGGGTGAGAATGATGCTGAAGATGATGACATTATCTTGACAGTGTAGAAATCACTTCACAGCACTGTTGGTCTAACATGCCTTTAGGCCATTGATAGCTTGCTTAGGGAGGGCCTAGCAGGGAGTAAACTGTATTTTTCAGAATTTGCACTAATGCGTGTAGTGTGTAATATACACCCTTATAGAAGAGCTGCTTTAGTCATTTTTATTTATCTAAAAGTCTATGCGGGCTTTTTTTTTTGTAATTTGCACTAATAATTGTAGGGTGTAATATACACCCAAAGAGAAAAGGTGCTTTTGGTCATTTTTGTTTATCGAAAAGTCTTTGCAGGCTTTTTTTTCGTAATTTGCACTAATAAGTTTAGGGTGTAATAAACACCCAAAGAGAAAAGGTGCTTTGGTCATTTTGATTAATAGGGGGGGTATTCAATTGACGGCGTGATCGCCGCAAATGGAGCGCTCGAAAAATATTACCGTTAATACGGTAATCTGCGTGTAAAAACCGTTAATTCGGTAATTTACTCGCTGGATTTCAGCTCGCAGCTCAGGGAGCTGCGAGCTGAAATTCAGCAAGTAATTTCCGTATTAACGGTAATATTTTTTGAGTGCTCCATTTTCAGGGATCACGCCGTCAATTGAATACCCCCATAGAGTCCTTAAAGCAGTTCATATAGGGGCTGATTCTTAGCTCACTGATGAACTGACTTTTTACTATGAATTTCAATAGCTATTTTTAATGCTTTGTCTGGCACCCTGTATTGGTGTGTGTCTGATAAAGGCACGCATCCCATGGGGGTCAGTGCTCATTGCCATGTATAAGCTGTAGAATTACCTCACTTATCCAAGAAACAGGTGGAGCACTCGTTGCCATATATTAGCTGTAGAATTACCTCACTTATCCAAGAAACAGGTGGAGCGATCGATCGTTGCCATGTATTAGCTGTAGAATTACCTCACTTATCCAAGAAACAGGTGGAGCGCTCGTTGCAATGTTTCCTAGATGTGTTAGGAACTGCCGTGTGTTTGAGTCATTGCTCTGTCGCTTACCATCCAGCCAAATCGCTGCAGTATTTGGCTGAAAGTGTACGAAAAGCATATTGTGAGATGGTAAAAATTGAATGGAAATCACTGGAATTTAGTGTTAATTTGGTTAATAATAATGTAGGTACAAAATAATACCTAAATTATGTGATTTTAGGCTAAAAAATTGAATTTTTGTAAAAATGATTTTTGTAAAAAATGGCTAAACAAAACCAAAACACGCAAGGACCGTTTTGGCAAAACCAAAACCCGAAGGTAATCCAGATCCAAAACCAAAACACGGGGGTCAGTGAGCATCTCTAGTTATTACATACAATTCAGCTATGAGGTGGCAGAGTATTTTCCCGCACAGAGTAGAGGAGGAAGTGTCTCCTTGCCATGCGTTCATGCCCTATGTTTACCCCAAGTTCCATTTCAGAGCACGCCCCCATTGGACAGCTTACACGTAGCACTGCTCTTTCCCCCATATTTACCTTAGTACATAGATCCTCTATATCTGTAAATACAATTTTGCAATGACATTCTGATTATGATTATTTTTTACTTCTTATTTTATTATTTATGTGACTAGGAATAGGAATAAATATACAAAATATAAAACAATAAATACTCCATCTATTCATACTCTCTTTATAAATTAATTCTAGCTACTGATTGTGAGTACTAAATAATGGGTTATTTTTAAACTTTCAGAATGTAAAAGTGACAGCTATTGCTCCAGCTTATATACTTCGAATTCTGCCTTTTTTAAAAAAAATGTATAACTACATATTTTAGAAAAAAGCAGTTTTTCTTTTTCTCATACCTTACTGTGCCTCAAATAATGTGTAAGCGCGTAAGAAAACTAATATGAATTAATATAATTAGTCAAGAGCTAATGTGACTATGAATACAGCAGACACTGAGATGTCAGCAAAATCTTGAAGCCTAATGATATGAAACCATAATTATGGTGTTATTATGCCTTTTGAGTGGCACTGTAGACAACAATTGCTTTGGCACAGTTCCCTTGACCCTATGCTTTCTTACCTCCCCATGATTTCTGATGCTTTTCCAGTTTGGAGCACCTGCTTAGATAAAACAGATGACTTTCTAGGCCTGTTTCTGCTAACAGCAGGCAGTGAATGATTGGTTGAAACATGAGGATTAATGGGTATTTATATTTCATTAAATTTTATGCTCACTAGAGAATAATGTATCACTCGCAGATATTGAAACATATGTCAACCCTATCCACTTACATATAATTCAATTTGACTTAAATGCATTGATCAAATTTTATTAAAGTCCAATAGATCTTCTAAAAAGGCCTACTAACATAATATTGCTGCTTCACATTTATCAGATAAAAGGAGGCAATTGTGTTGTAATTCTATTTATACCATTTTTCGAGAAAAGAGAGATTATTGTGGAGAGAAAACTCATTACAAGGTGACTGGAGCAGTCTGAAGGACGTCACATGGAAATGATGAACAGAATTCTCAATTGGTGGCATGCTTGTTAGTGTTCGGATGGGAACATTAAGCATTTTAATATTTAGCACAGTGTTACAGTTCATCACTTAGAACACCACTTATGGCTCTACATCAAGTGATTTAATGTTAGTACTATATTGTCCCATATGTCAAATTATGTTTAGCTTTTATCAATCCATCACTTAATACATCATTTATTCAATACATCATTTATTGATTACTACATGTTGCCAGCTCACTTTTCATATGAGCCTGCACTTTTCATATGAGCTGTATTAGCTGCAGGACAATTAGAACTTTTACAATGAAATCCAGTGAACAATGTTACTGTATCTCTGAAAACTTCAGGGCTCATTAGAGTTTGACACATGAGCAGAAAAAGACTAACGCATGAAAAACCATGTTTAAGTACATATGTTCATTTGGACACACTTCAGGATGTGTGTGGCTCTAGAACACTACTGTATGCACCAGGTTCAATTAAGGAGCAACACATTTGTATATTTACACACCACTATAGTATAGATAAACTGTAGAGATGGCTTGTACATTCTATTTGCAAATGTGAAAGTCACATTAGCCTATAAACACAATTGAACACCATATAATAATGTAATAATGTGTCATATACACAAGAGAGAATAGTTTCTGGACAATGTTATTAATAAATGTACCATATAAAATTAAATTAAATATAAACATCTGTTTTCCCCTTTAAAAATCAAATGGGAATCTTCTTCCCTGCCACAGTCCAGCTGGAAATATCAATTACGCAAAGCGAATAGTCGGCCACGGCTAACAACTAAGGATGTCAATTCTTCAAGTCAGAAGCGTATCAATACTGCTGCTGATCATCTTTATCATCATTGCACATTGTTGCACCCACCCTCCAGCACCTGGAAGATACGTGACTATTGACAGGTTAATATGTGTCTACATCCATACCTATCTCATTTGCAATTATGTGAACGCGGACTGTATGAACACTAACAATGTTAGCAGTAAAGGTGAAGTTGCATTCATCTTTACTGCACAAAATAACACAAAATAACAATGTAATAAAGTGTCTAGTCCTACCTCATTCCCAATTACGTGAAAACGCACTTATATTATTTGGCCTATGCTTGTCCAACCCTTCCCTCCTCTGTTCTGCCTTGCCAGTCATAAATAAGTGGCAGTGTAAGAAACAAAAAATCTGCATACCTGCATGTATACATTTGCAATTTTTGTGTGCATGTGTGGAGATGTCCCCGGAGCCGCTGCCCGTGAAGAGGGCGGAGATCCCAGCTGTTGCTGTGTCCCTGGAGGGACAGAAGATGTCCCTGGTTCCTGCGCCCTACAAGAGGGTGAAGAAAGAAGAGAGAAATTACTTACCAGTCCGGCGATCCAGCGGCGGTGAGTATGCCTTCTTTCTTTCAGGTTCTGTTGGCGGAGGAAGGATGAGCCAATCAAGGCACATCTTTCCCCGCTGGCCAATCAGCGGCTGGATACACGAGCCAATCGCGGCTCGCGCCCGGCCATTTGAAAGATTGGCGCCACGGCGAGCCAATCAGCGCTCGCGGCGGCACCTATTGATGACGCCGCGCCGGCGAGTATATAAACCGCCGGCCGGCGCCATCTTGGCAGAAGTTAGTCGGCAGCGGAGAGAGCAGGACGTCGTGGGACGCCAGGAGCGGCGGACCAAGAAAAGAAAAGAGCTTCAAGCAACAGGATACCGGAAGTGGCAGGGAGCCCTTATAAGAGCTAGGAGCGACCCTGCCACTTATAATCACCACCGGAGACGTCGGCGGGGAGCCCTTGTCAGGGCTAAGAGCGCCCCCGCCCAGAGAGCAGCAGGAAGACCAGCGCCGAAGAGGAGAAGAGGCGCCGCCGGCTGGAGGGTCTGGAAGACCTGGAAAAGAAGAGGAAGACAGCATGGCAAGCTGAGTTTCCTGTGCGGAGCAGGTAAGTAGCCTCAGTGTTAGGTCGGGCACTAGGCCCGTGGCCACGGTCGGGCACAAGGCCCGTTGGGACATTAAATTAGGGGGCACAAGGCCCATGGAACTGGGCAGTAGGCCCTTGTAAAGTAGTGGGCCAGTAGGCCATATAGTGTTAATAGGGCGCAAGGCCCTTAGTAGTTAGTCAAGCAAGGGGGGCTCAGAGCCCCAGGTGTAAAAGGGCACAAGGCTCTTAGTTAGGTAGTGGCCCAGGGGCCATAGGAAAGGCCATAGGGCCTAGTCAGGGGTGATAAGCCCATAAGTAGGAAGGGCTAGTGTCCCCTTGTAGACAGGGCACAAGGCCTTGGTGGCGTGACAGAGGCGTGAGAGCCTTGTGAGTGTAGGGCGCGGTCCTGTGTGAGGTGAGCACACTAAAGTTAGGAGGTACAGTAGAGTGGAGGCTCCTGTTGATGCTGTAGCAACCGGCTGGTTGGCTAGCAGCTGTGTGCTCTGGTGAGTAGCATGCAAAGTACTGTATTACTGTATTTATTCTGTCTGTGTGGCGAGTATAGTCTGTATTACTGTATTTTGGGGTGTGCTATATAACTGTTTCCAGGTGCAAGACGTCAGGCCCCCTAAAGGTAGACTCTTGTTTCCTGTGTTTTCCTGTACTAACCCGTACTGTGGGGACAGGTGTGGTTACCAGCTTACACATAGTCAGGGAAGAACACACATAGTTTTCCCGTCCCTTAGGTCCCTGGGGTCACACTGGTTTCCAGAGGGGGTGGCTGAGTGAGTCAGTGGCAGTGCAGCACAATTTGAGGCAGTTCCAGGGGCGGCCCCTGGATCTGGTCGAGTGTCCCCAAGCCTGAATTCTGTGCAGGTTCTCTGGCGGTTCCAGGTGTAAGCACACGTTTTCGATAACTGGGTGCAGGCAGTCGGGCGGTTCAGTTTCGATCGGCTGTTCCGTGCGGCAGTCGGCTCCCGGGTTAGTGGGCTGGTCAATTGAGCCTCAGCCGGGCCTTGTGCAGCCGGTCCTTAGGGTCCGTGGGTGACCCCATAGTAAGGAGACAGTCTCCTTGGTTAGACCTGGGTGAGGGGGTTAGGAACCGCTCTCCGGTATAGTCCGTGAACACCGGCTGGTGTTCCCCGTAGTGGTTAATGAGCAGTTCCCATTAGTGCACCACACGTAGTTAGAGTTATAGTTGTTTGACTTAGTTGCGTTGCCGAACATTAGAGCGTTAGGGTCGGGTCGCTGTTGTAGTTAGTTTAGTGTTTTGGGTGCACTCCTTAGTCTCACGGATAGTGCAGAGGCAGGCTGTGTGTTCCTTGTCATCCGCAGGTGTCGGGGAGGTGCAGGTGAACCGGATCGGAAGTGGGAGTGTCCCGGTGAGTATCACGGTCGATTCCCCCTTTCGGTTAGGCCCTCACCGGGAGGTGTGCGAGGTACTTGAGGCGGGACCGTTCTTGGTCTCAAGTGCCTGTAGTCCCCCGTGCCTTGGCGAGAGCAAAGTGAGGAGGCGACAAGTGAGCTTGGACTGAGAGTGTCCTTGTTCATTGCCGTGTTCTCGGACAACCTTTTCCTGGTAGGCACGGCCGTAATCTCTGTCTTTTTCTTAGAGGGACGTGGTTAGAGGTGACAAGGGTTGCTTTTGCTGATCTGCTGGGATCGAATCGCAGTTGAGGCATCGGCTAGCGGACTGGAGGTGACCGTCATTTACAAAGTAAGTTCTTCTGTGTTGCGTCTGTCCTGTTCCCCACAGGCGCTTACACATGTGCAGCTCGGAAATGTGTATTTTAAGCAAATAATAATAAAACAGATGTACACCCATTTTGTGGTTTGCTTTTCTATACAAACGTTGATAATCTCCTTAGCAATCCCAGTCATTACTACCAACATGTGCACATAGTATGGATTAGTGGCCCTATAATATCACTTAATTCTCAGTTAAGTTAAAGTGACGAGTCATTGTATTACTGTACAGAAACCTGAAAATATTACTGACCATGTCTATATCAATTCGGTGGTAATCATTTTAACGATTACGAGAAATGTCCACAGGTTAAGTGTTTAAACACTTAACCTGCGGGGTCCAGACATTGCCACTTTAAATTAACATTTATCAAGGTCCCACTGACGTCAAACTGAACTGCCGGAATGATTTCCTGTCAGCATGCTGTGGCATCGGAAATCTGTAGGTTCGGTTTTCAGGTAAGTCTGTTTATATTCCATTCGTTTTTTTCTCAAATCAGATATTTTTTGTAGGGCTACTGCTTGTCGGGTTTTTCGTAATCGTTAAAACGTACTCAACCCATATCAATTCTGCACAATTCCAGATATGCTGGGGGTCTATTTACTTTTTGTCCAACTCCATTCTGCTGTCCTTTTTTAAATATTGTTGCTATAGTATCAAGCTGCACCTGTTTTGTACATTTGTGAGAGCTTAGACTAATTATGCATTTGGTACACTTTCCATATGTGCAGACTCATACGCACAGAGAGGCACAAATACATGGCCATTGTTTGGCCTTCTAGTGTATATGCAAAGGTGCTCATGCATGAGTAAACAGTTGTCTTTTGTATACTGCATTCCTACTACATGGTAAGCTCCATCAAGCAAAGACTCCTCTACACTCTAAGGTTTGGAATAAAATATATTGTTTATTTAGTTATAAAAGGTCATAACAACAACAATAATAATAATAATAATAATTAATAACAATAATAATTATATCCTCATTAGGCTATGTGTTGCTTAATAGAAGTGAATAGGTTGTCAATGGTGAAATCAGAACATTTAAAGATAACTCCAATAAATCCCATGAGGTTCCAAGACTGAGATGTGTGTATGAGACCAAAAGTAGGCACAAGATATTGTACACCGATAAAAACACCACCGCAAGAGTGTTTTTGGGTTGTTTAGTTGGTCTGGGGCAAATAGTGTGTAATTCTCACAGATGACAATGGCAAGAAAAGGCTCAAAACATGTATACCTTTGCTAGTAGGGGTCCTGCTACTGCTGATACACATACTAGAATGTATTTTGCAAACCAGAGTGCCCAACACAGTCATGCATCTTCCTTAACTATAACCTTCTTGCTCAGAGTGTAGGTCTGTCACCTACAAAAAAGCTACATCAGTGCCTGAAAAGAGGCTGAAGGTTACTCACAGAATAATGAGGAGAGCGTAAAGGTATCAATGAGTGCTATAAATGAGTCTGACATTTCAGATTCTGACACTGTAATTATAGAGTACTGCTCTATAATTACAGTGTCAGAATCTGAAACATCAGACTCCTTCCCAACTTTCTCAACCATTTTGAAATGTGTATGAATAGTAATGATGATAATTTAGACATTGAGAATGCTACTTTGGAACATGCAAATGTGCAAGAGGACAATGGGGATTATTGTGTATCTGAAAATGAATCTGGTGTAAACAGTTGTATTTGAATGAGATAATTAGGAGGATAACAATGATTGTGTTGAAGTAAGGCAGCCACCAGTGGTAACTGTGTGCAGTCTGGAACACTTCCACAGCCCCATTCATTCTTGCCTCAAATGTGGAGCAGTGAGACCAAGCAGGTTACGTTTTCTTTGAGTGTTGTACAATGTCTTCCAGTTCTTTGTTACCGAATGAAACAGGGTCAGTCGGTTGACCAAGTCAAGTTCCTGAGCCTTGGGCTCTTGTGGGTGGCTAAAATTTTGTTATCTAGGGGCAATACCAAAGCATTGTATTCTGTTCACTAGCTATTCCTGTCTGCTTGTGGACAACCTCAGATCCACTCACCAGTACAATCAAGCAAATGAGATGTTGGCTGTTAACAGAATAGTCATAAATTGTCGACTAGTCTGCTCTTTTGATTAAGAACAGGGACTGGCTGGGCTGGGACACTGGTCTACATGCAATTATTTTCCTTTAATATATTTCTAATAGGCTGCTGAGGTGAGTCTCGCCCCTCGGGCTAAAATCTGCTAGTCAGCCCCTGATGAAGAACCCACATGGTTTTCATGTTGTGCTTCTAAAACAAAGAATATTTCAAGTCACCGAGAAGGTGAACACATCATGGTATCCAGAAGTGAATGTCCTTGTGCACATGCAATAAGAATGACATATTACTGTCTTAAATTGGTCCAGCCCAATTAAGTGGGTTTTATTCCTGGGCTGTCAGGCTGTGAATAACACGAGGCAGGCTATAGACTTGATTTCTACAGCTAAAAAACATTCTAACCATGCTCTGTTGGTGTCTGTAGATGCTGAAGAGTCCTTTGATCGTGTTCCCTGGCCCTTTTTTGAGTGGTACTAAATTATTATGTGGACTTGCTGCATGGTACCAGAAACCTTCTGCTGCCATCCTTGCTAACGGTGCTGTCTCTGTTTCTTTCGTTATTGAGAATGACACCAGACAAGGCTGCCCATTGTCTCCTCCACTTTTTATTCTCTTGATGAAGCCACTGGCGTCGAGGATCCGCAATAACCACATTATCACACATATACAAGGTGGCCCTGGCGAATATAAACTTTCCTTGTATGCAGATGATATCCTCTTAACACTTACAAACCCTCTAACATTATCACTTTTTCATTAGCTTTTAATAAAGTTTAGGCAGTGAAGAGTTTTGCAATTTGTAGGCATTCTGTTTAATGAGGCTTTGTATTTTTAAGGAAATATTTGACAAGTAGGTTTAATACAAAATGAAAAACGAAAAAAAAATCTATTCTGGGTACAGCCCCCCTTCATCTATTGAAAATGACCATCCTATCAGCCAGTGGTATGTTTCATAAGGATTGCAACATGTTGTGCCCACAAAACTTGGTTGTTAAACACCATAATCATCATCATCATCATCATCATGGTGCAGAATTTCTTAAGAAATGAGAGGTCGGTGCAAGAGATACTGTCTATGGCTCATAAAATATCTGGGCATTTTTGGCATTAGTAAAAGATGTAGTAAGGAGGTAGAATTCCCCATGTTATACATACTGCTGTGCCACTGTGTTTCATAGGGATTGTATATTTTATTATACTGCCATGTATTTGTGCCACTTCTATGTCACTAGGGATTGTATCTGTATTTTTTATCCAGCATCAGTCATAACATTGGAAACAAAGTTTGAAAAATTAAGCCTATTGACCTTTGATCCCATTACATGAAGCTGAATGTGGGAGCCAGCAACATGTATCTGGTGATAGAAACGATCATGCGGTAATCAGCGTAGTACATGTGGTGGAAGTGGGCTGATAGATGGTGGTATGTTATACATTCACTTCTTCTACTACCTTCATTGTAAAACTATCAAATTCCATTCATTTATATTTTCCATGCCACCACTTCTAAAGTTCCACTTCAGCCACTGCTTAGTACCTTGTGAGGTTCTAGCTTATAGTTAAAAGAGCCATGAGTAGGGAGGATGATTGATTGTTCTGATTGCAGATTTATTTTAAATGGGTACTGGAAGAATGTTGTAGAAGGTACTGTATTCTATATAATGGAAAGTTATTACAAGGGCCATTTTTTTTGTAATAGAGAACAAATGGCACTATGGGATGAGATTTTTGAGGAAACCATGAAGGACATTATTGTAATAAAAAAAAACAAGTGTCTTCTGTTTTATGTGTCTATGACCAGCTAAACATCATTTTTTTTTTTTTCGTTTTTTTCTGTTTGTGAGGTTTAATTTAGATATTTTTTTTCTTTGGTTTATTTGCAACTGCACAGTACACCTTTTCTTTTTTGTGGATGCAAATTTATTTTTTGTTCATTTGCTGTACATGTGTAGACCAACAAACCATCATCTTTCTCATTCTGTATGCTAAGTTATTTTCAATTATGGCAGCTAATGTCTTTCCAAAATATTCCTATATTAATTAAATGCATACTACAACAATATTATAAACACTATATGTAGCAAACATTATCTTCATGTATTGGCTTTGAAACAGTCTTTAAATCACAATGCTTTCAGTCAGTACAATGCTTTGGTTGTGATATAGATGGCTGTACAACAGCTTTTCATCATATTTTAATTAGTAAGTCTGGTCTAAGAATGGAACTTGGGGCACTGTAAACCCCTTGTGCTTCACTAAGATACTAGTGATTCCTACCTCATATATTTTGTGTATGACTGCACGTCAATACCACTTGTTCAATATGTTTCTGCCAACTCTCATATGACTGGTTACACAAACCTGTGATAGTCGGAAGCAATCTTTGCAGGCTACAATTGCTTCTGATTGTTTGCAAGAGAGCATGACATGTGAAGGTGATACCATAAATTGGGAGTTCCTAACCTGTGGTACACATATATCCAAGGATACATCAGACAGATTAAACAGGTAATTCCACCAGTTAAGTTGACAAAAAAAATAGGAATTTAAGTAATGAAAAATACTCAAGAAATTGGCAAGCATTTATACACATTCCAGATTCTTATATTATTTACACACTTAAAAGGGTACTTAACCATGCCTCAATCTCCAAATTCTGTACTAGCCCTATCATTAGACAGACTGGTCTGGTTTCCACTTATAATGACCCTTTAAGATACATATTGTTCTCACAGAGCCTGAGTTTGAAATAGGCCTTGAAGCCTTGCTCTAGATAGACTTACCCCCAGAGAGGTGTGGAGTCTAACACTAGAGAGGTATTCAAAAGGGATCCCCGCAAGGGAATATGGACTTAGCTGCCTTTTAGCCGCAGGTCCCAGTCCTCTAAGGGGGATTAGAGCAGGGTGAGATGGAACCGTGGAGTGTAGCAGGCCTGCTATAACGGCAGTGAACCGAAGCGCTGAGGTCTTTAGAGTGTGAATATCTGAGAACAGGACTGATTATGAGGCATGAGGTTCCTGCAACAATACCGCAGGTCTTGATCGTGGAACAGGTAACACAGGATACCTGAGAGGTGGTGAACTGCAGAGAACTGAAGGACTAAGATCCCTGGAAAGCGAATAGCTTAAGGACGGAACCGATGGTGAGGCATGAGGTTCTTGCAATAATACCACAGGTCTTGATCGTGTAATGGGTACACGGGATTCCAACTGAGAGGTGGTGAACTGCAGAGAATGGATGCACTGAGGTCCCTGGAAAGCAAATAGCTTGAAGACGGGACCGATGGTGAGGCAGGAGGTTCTTGCAATAATACCACAGGTGTTGATCATGGAACTGGTAACACAGGATACCGAGGTGCAAACAGGAGCCAGAGAAATTCATGGAAGGGACTCATAGGCGGATATTTCTTGTGGACAGCCACACCTTGACCCCAACCTTGAGAGGAGGAACCGACCAACGTTTTTTATTGGCAAACCTTTTATAACGGGAAGAAGTCTTCTTGAGACACTCAATCGTCTCGTTCCATATAGCAAGAAAATTGCGATGGAGATCATTAGCAGCCGTAACCTGGGTGGAAGCGAGAGCTGAGAACGTTGGAAGATTAGGATGAAGGCCATAAACAATGGAGAATGAGGTGGATTCGTGATAGAGGGTGTTATGGGCAAATTCTGCCCAAGGCAAAAGATCCACCCAATTATCCTGGGAAGCTGAGGAATATAGACAAATAAAAGTCTCCAAATGTTGGTTCACTCTTTCAGTTTGACTATTGGATTGCGGATGGCAAAATGATAAGAAGTTCAGTTGGATATCCAGCAGTTTAGAGAGAGCTCTCCAAAATTTGGATGTAAATTGGACTTCCCGGTCGGAGACAATCTCAAGAGGACATCCATGTAAGTGGAATATTTCCTTGACAAAAATATTTGCTAAACAGGACGCTGATGGAAGGCCAACATGAGGGATAAAATGAGCCATCTTCCAGACACGGTCTACGACCACCCAGATGGTGTTATACTTCCTGCAGGAAGGGAGATCATTCACAAAATATATGGATATATGTGAACATGGTTTGGATGGAATGAGAAGCGTCAGGAGAGGACCAGAAGGAGACTGGAGAGAGGTCTTATGTTGTGCACAAAGATGACAAGCCCCCATAAACTGTTTAACATCCGACCTAAGGGTGGGCCACCAATAACTCAGAGAGATGAGTTCAATGATTTTGGCAGATCTGGCATAACCAAAAAAAATGAGAACAGTGGAACTAACGCAAAAGTTTTTTTGAAGATTCCGAGGCACAAACCTTCTCCCAGGAGCCGGTAATGGGTCAGGAGACAAAGACGTGGCCTGAAGAAATTTGGGTTCCAAAATAGGTCAATTCACTATATCTGGAGATTCAGGTTCACAAGGGAATGCTCTTGATAGGGCATCGACTTTTTTATTTATTGAGCCCGGCCGAAAAGTGACACGTAAATTAAAACGAGAAAAGAAGAGAGACCACCGGGCCTGGTGGAGGTTAAGACATTGACCTGAGATACAACAGGTTTTTGTAGTCGGTAAAAATGGTCACTGGAAAATATGCCCCTTCCAAGAGATGTCTCCATTCAGAAAGTGCCAACTTCATAGCTAGGAGTTCACTGTCACCGATGGTATAGTTCATAGCTAGGAGTTCTCTGTCACCGATGGTATAGTTCAGGCAGGCAGGAATTTGCGTGAAAACAATGCGCAAGGATGAAGCTGTTTCCCAGCAGAGGAGTACTGGGAAAGAACTGTGCCAACTCCCACTGCTGAAGTATCTACTTCAACTAAGAACGGTTGAGAGGGATCAGGTTGTTTGAGAACTGGAGCTGTGGAGAATGCCTTCTTGAGAGTGCTAAAAGCAGACAGAGCCAGCTGGGTCCAATTCTTAGTGTCAGTGCCTTTTTTTGTCAAAGCAACAATGGGAGCCACAATAGAAGAATAACTTTGAATAAACTGTCTATAATAGTTGGCGAACCCTAAGAAACGTTGAATGGCCTTCAGGCCTAACGGAATAGACCACTCAATGATTGCTCACACTTTCTCAGGGTCCATACGTAAGTTGTCTCCAGAAACAATGTATCCTAAAAAAGAAGTCTCCGTCACTTCGAAGACACATTTCTCGAGCTTGCAATAGAGGTGATTGGTGCTGAGTCTTGAGAGAACCTCAGCAACATGTTGTCTGTGAGAAGGCAGATCCGAGGGAGAAAATTAAAATATCGTCCAGATAGACTACTACTGAAGAGTGGAGAAGGTCTCTGAAGATCTCGTTCATAAAACTTTGAAATTCCGCAGGGCATGACGTAATGATGTATTCGTAATGGCCGTCTCTGGGGTTAAAAGCGGTTTTCCACTCATCTCCTTTTCTAATTCTGATTAAATTGTATGCACCCCTCAGGTCTAACTTGGTCGAGCCCATTTTATCCGGTTAAACAGTTCAGTTATCAGAGGAATTGGATAGCGAATAGCTAGAGGACGGGACCGATGATGAGGCACAAAGTTCTTTTATTATTATTATTATCTTTGATTTATAAGGCGCCACAAATGGTCTGCAGCGCCGTACTTGACATATACAGAAAACAGTGACCCATGACACAACATGATATATAAAAAAACAAAATATGAAGAACAAAAATATATAAATACACACACACACACACACACACACACACACACACACACACAGGTAACATGGTAATGGAAATCAAATTATTTCTGGGACAATGAGTGAAAGGGATGGTTGAAATCAGCGAGAAGTAGGCCAAAGCTTAAGAAAACAGGGCTAGAGAATCAGGCCAAGAGGTACAGAGGATGACAGAATGGTAGAAAGAGGGCCCTGTTCCTGAGGGCTTTCATCCTAAAGGAAAGGAGAAGACACAAATAGGGTGGTACTAACTGGGGATAGAGCCAGGACAAGGGAGTTAGGAGAAGGACTGATAGACTTGAATAAAGAAATGAGTCTTAAGGGCACACTTGAAGCCTTTTAGAGTAAATGCTAACCTGATGAAACATGGAAGATCGTTCCACATCTGGGGTGCAGCGCAGGCAAAGTCCTGGAGACAGGAGTGGGAAGAGATGATCAGTGAAGTAGTGAGGCGGCGTTCACAGACAGAGCGGAGGGGGTGGCTATTAGAGTAGGTAGAGATGAGATTGGAGATGTAGGGAGGGGAGGATTGATTATGAGCTTTAAAGGTGAGGGTGAGGAGTTTATTTATTGTTAGCTTTGCATTGCATGTAAATCCATGCTTGAGAAACATATATCGTATCCTGATACTAAAAATAACTCAGGCCTCAGGGGGCTGGTTTACCCTGTGAGGCTGTGTGCAAACTGTATAAAAAGAGAGACCTTGTACACTGAAATGTATCATCATTCTTGTTCCATCTGACCTGATCACTGGTACCTTCAATTGGTGTGACTGCAAACAAACATCACCTGCTTCAAAAACATGCCTGAAAACATCTTCCATGTTAAAAATCCTGCGACCCACAGACCAGATTTAAAAACCAATTCGCTTCCGGTTCCCAGCACCACCGCTCCGAACGCCACCCAGCAGCTCTGTCCAGTGCGATAGGCCAGGGGGGTCCATTCACAGCAACCTTGATCCACAGCAAGCGATCAGGTGTTCCAGCTCAGGTGTACCAGCGAGGGGGTACCCTAGGAGTGACAGTTACCCAGAAGGAACCCGGTACTGGATGCCAGTAAGGAGTCCAGTGGTGGCAGCTACTGCAAGCCCCTCCTACTGCGGCTAGAGGGCGCATCTGGGACAACAAAAGTGAACGTCGGCAAAGCATGCCCAGCCAGCTCCCAACAACAACAGACAGGGTGGGATAGGCGACCCATCCTGTCACAAATTATCAGATTTTTTTTGCTTTTTAGACTAGTCACTGTGGCAGGATATGTCACAAAACTCGGGGTATTCAGCTTACTGGTTTTGACGCTACTCACCAAAGAGGCGCGGAGTCTAACGTGTCCCGGGGGTGCCAGGAACCCCCGCAAGGGAGTATGGACTTTGCTGCGGGAGACACGCAGGTCGCGGTCCTCAGAGGGAGCAACCAGTGAAGCGATAAGATGGCAGAGGTGTCAGGCTGTCAGGGTCAAGCCGTAATGTCAGAAGATGCCAGTAGGGAAATCCGTAAACGAGGTCAAGAACGTAGCCGGGTCAGATATCAGGAGCGCTGGAGATAGAGTAGTGGTCAAACGAAGCCTGGATCAATTCACGAGGAGCACTGGAAATGGGTAGTCAAGATCAAGCCGGGTCATACACAGAGAACACAATATTATGAGAACACTGGAACGCTGGAGATTAGAGAGACCTAATACTTTGGCACCCACTAGGTGCCAGAGCTGCCAATTTATAGTGAGAGGGGGCAGTCCTACCTATTGGCGGTGGTGACACTGAACACGACCGCCGGAATCAGGGAGATGCTAGGCAACGGGACGTGCTGCCGCCGCCTGCCCGGAAGTTCGCCTGGCGCTCGTTGGAAGAAGCAGGCATCCGTCCCTGTGTGACGGACACAGCACAGGGACGGCGCCTGACAGTACCTCCTCCCCTTCTTTGCTGGATAGATCTTCCCTCAAGGAATTGCTTTAGTAGACGTGGAGCGTGAAAGTCATCTTTCTCTACCCAGGATCTCTCTTCTGGCCCGAATCCCCTCCAGTGGACCAAGAATTGGTGTCGTCCATGGAGAACACGGGAATCCAGGATACTACTCACTTCAAATTCTTCACCAGTAGAAGTTCGGATAGGAGCAGGATGATGAGGCTGACGATGGAATTTGTTGAGTGTGAGTGGTTTGAGGAGAGAAAAGTGAAAGACATTGTGGATCTTCAGGGAAGGAGGCAAACAGAGTCTATAGGTCACTGCGTTGACAACATGAGTTATGGGGAAGGGACCAATATAACAAGGAGACAATTTTTGAGAAGGTACCCGCAATTTGAGGTTACGTGTAGACAACCATACTTTGTTGTGAACCTGAAATAGAGGAATAAGCCTCCGATGACAGTCCGCCGCTTGCTTGTAGCATTGAGAAGTCTCCTGAAGTTTGGTTTTGGTAGCCGACCAAATCTGAGAAAAGTTCCGTATTAAGCCATCAACAGCCGGAACTGGAGAAGGAACATGACCGGAGAAATCTGGGAGGGTGGATTCCATAGACAATAGAGAATAGAGAGGAACCGGAAGATTCATGGTGATGAAAATTATGGGAGAATTCTGCCCAAGGTAGTAGGTTAGACCGTTCCGTTTGATTGTCTGAAGAGAAGCATCGTAGAAAGACTTCGAGGTCCTGGTTAACCCACTCCGTTTGGCCATTAGTTTGTGGATGATAGTCGGATGAGTACTTGAGGTCAGAACCAAGCGTCTTACAAAAAACCCTCCAGAATTGAGAAACGAACTGCACCCTGCGGTTCGAGATAATTTCACGAGGGCAGCCATGAAGCCTAAATATCTCCTTAATAAAGATAAGGGCAAGCTGAGAAGCAGACGGAAGGGTGGTCAAGGGTACGAAGTGGGCCATTTTAGAAAATCTGTCAACGACAACCCAAATGGTAGTGAACCCATTGCTAGAAGAAAGATCAGTGATGAAGTCCATGGATATATTTTGCCAAGGAAGGTCTGGAGTAGGGAGAGGTTGTAGGAGGCCTAGTGGAGCCAACCTGGGGTTTTTACAACAAGCACACTTGGCACAGGAGGCCACAAATCTTCGCACGTCAGTATGCAGTGCCGGCCACCAAAAGCGTTGACGAAGAAATTCATATGTCTTCTTAACTCCGGCATGCCCAGCAAACTTGGAAGAGTGTGCCCACCGTAATGCCTTGGCTCGTAAATTAAGCTCCAGGAAGGAACATCCCCTAGGGGGTGTCTTAGAAGAGATGTTGGTAAGAGCAATAATGCTGGTGGGTGTTAGGATAGGCAGAGGCTTCAGAGAAGTGCAAAGGTCGGTGTTGTCAAAGGATCAAGACAGGGCGTCTGCTCGAATGTTCTTGGACCCAGGATGATAAGTCAGGATAAGATCGAAATGTGCAAAGAAAGATGCCCATCGAGCCTGGCGTGGGTTGAGACACCGAGCTTCACTGATATAAAGCAGTTTCTTATGGTCTGTTAAGACTGTTACTGGATGACGAGAGCCTTCTAAGAGATGCTGTCAGTCCTCCAGGGCTGCCTTGATAGCGAGAAGCTCCTTGTCACCAATGCTGTAATTCTTCTCGTGAGACAAAAACTTTTTAGAGAAGGACCCGCAGGGGAGATGCACACCAAGTTCGGATTTCTGGAATAGTACTGCACCAATACCAATGATGGAAGCATCCACTTCCAGAAAAAAGGGTTCTGATTGATCCGGTCGGGAAAGGACTGGGGTAGACGAGAAGGCTTGTTTTAGTAGGTTGAAGGCCTTCAGAGCATCGGGAGGCCAGCTTCTGGGATTGGATGATTTCCGAGTCAAAGCAGTTATAGGAGCAATAATGGAAGAAAAGTTTTTAATGAACTGCCTGTAATAGTTGGCGAACCCAACAAAACTTTGAATGGCCTTGGTGCCTTGAGGAAGAGGCCAACTAGTAATGGTAGATATCTTTTTTGGATCCATACGTAGTCCAGAGCCTGATACAATATACCCAAGGAAAGGGAGTTGATCGACCTCGAAAATACACTTTTCTAATTTGCAAAAAAGTTGATGAGTTCGCAGACGGAATAAGACCTCTTTAACGTGAGAGCGATGGGAGATAATGTCTTGGGAAAAAATCAAGATGTCGTCCAAGTAGACAACAACGAAGTGGTATAGAAGATCTTGGAAGTCCTCAATAACGAAGGATTGGAAGACAGCAGGAGCATTACTAAGCCCGAAGGGCATGACTAGATATTCGAAGTGTCCGTCCCGCGTGTTGAACGCTGTCTTCCACTCGTCTCCCTGACAGATTCGTACAAAATTATATGCCCCTCGGAGATCCAGTTTGGGGAAGACTTGCGCTTTGCTGATCCTATCAAAAAGATCAGCAATAAGGGGCAATGGATAGCGGTTTTTGATGGTAATCTTGTTTAGTTGTCGGTAGTCGATGCAGGGACACAGAGATCCGTCCTTTTTTTTGACGAAAAAGAACCCTGCTCCAGCAGGAGAAGATGACTTCCTGATGAAACCTCGGAATAGGTTCTCGGAAATATATTGCGACATGGCCTGAGTCTCCGGCAAAGATAATAGATAAGTCCTACCAAGTGGAATCTGTTTTCCTAGAATTAAATCAATCGGACAGTCCCAAGGGCGATGGGGTGGAAGAATCTCAGATCTTTGCTTGGAAAAGACATCCTTAAAGGTCTGGTAGGCTGAAGGTAGTGTGACCTTTTCGGAATGGGTCTGAGTAAGACAAACTCGTGGGCGAGGTGAGAGGATGCACTGGGTATGGCATTGAGGACCCCAGGAGATAACTTCGGCACAGGCCCAACCAAATTGTGGAGAGTGGGCTCGAAGCCAGGGAAGACCCTAAGTGGATTGACTGATTGAGGTAGCACTAGGAATTGGATCCACTCTTGATGTAAGGCTCCAATCTGCAGCTGCACTGTGCTAGTAATGCTGGAGATGTTACCATCCACAGCCGTCAGTGTGAGCCCCTGGGGAAGGTCCACAATAGATAATTGGAGCAGCGAAGCAAGAGAGGCCAAGATAAAATTTCCTGCGGCACCGGAATCCACAAAGGCTAGGGTCTGCTGGTGTCCCTTAGAAGTAACCAGTTGTACAGACATAAGGAACTCAGGGTTGGAAGAAGAGTAGGGAGTGGAAACAGCTACTCCTAAGGCGGCCTCCCTCTTACCCTCTAGAAGGAGACGTTTCCCGGTCTCTTGGGACAGAGACTTAACACGTGACCTGACTCCCTGCAGTATAGGCACAGTCTCTGCTTGAACCGTCTCTCGCGTTCCTCGGGCGTCAATCTTGAACGGCCAAGCTGCATGGGTTCTTCCGTAGGCGATATGGGATTTTGGAAGGTGGGTGCCAATTGGGGTGGGCGCCTTGTTGAGGATCTCTCTGACGTTCTCTCCCTGAAATGAAGGTCAATCCGAATGCACAGGGAAATAAGGGAATACAGATCGGAAGGGAGTTCTCTGGTGACAAGTTCGTCTTTGATTCGGTCAGTAAGACCCTGCCAAAAGGTAGCTATGAGGGCCTCGTTATTCCATTGGAGTTCTGAGGCGAGCATGCGGAATTGTACCGCATACTGACCGACAGACAAGGAACCTTGTCGAAGATTCAAGAGACTGGAGGCAACTGAGGAGACCCGACCAGGTTCATCGAACACTTTGCGAAACATATCGATGAATGCAGCTGAATTCTCCAACAGAGGATCATTAAGCTCTCAAAAAGGTGAAGCCCAGGCCAGGGCTTGTCCGCTGAGCAGAGATATCATGAAGGCCACCTTGGTGCGTTCCGAGGTAAAAGCTGAGGAGTTGCACTCGAAGTGGATAGCGCACTGATTGAGAAACCCTCTGCATTTCTTTGGATCTCCGTCAAATTTCTCCTGGAGGAGGAATCCTGAGCCCAGAGGAAGGAGACGAGGAAGAAGATGGAACCACCAAAGCCACAGCGGAAAGAGGGGGTGCCGCTGCAACAATAGGGGTTTCCGTCGGAGGGGAAGCTAAGACCCCCTGCAAGGAATCTAGTCGAGACACAACTCCTTGGACACACTGAAGTAGGCGAGCCTGATCCACCTCCTGCTGTTCAACTCGGCGAGCCAGGTGGAGAAGAAGCTCCTGAGCTGAAGGTTCACCTGTTCCATCTGACGTCATGGCCAGAGTATACTGTCACGAAACTCAGGATATTCAGCTTACTGGTTTTGACGCTACTCACCAAAGAGGCGCGGAGTCTAACGTGTCCCAGGTCTTCGCCAGGAACCCCTGCAAGGGAGTATGGACTTTGCTGCGGAGGACACGCAGGTCGCGGTCCTCAAAGGGAGCAACCAGTGAAGCGATAAGATGGCAGAGGTGTCAGGCGGTTTAGGGTCAAGCCGTAATGTCAGAAGATGCCAGTAGGGAAATCCGTAAACGAGGTCAAGAACTTCAGATATCAGGAGCGCTGGAGATAGAGGAGTGGTCAAACGTAGCCTGGGTCAATTCACGAGGAGCACTGGAAATGGGTAGTCAAGATCAAGCCGGGTCATACACAGAGAACACAATAATATGAGAACACTGGAACGCTGAAGATTAGAGAGACCTAATATTCTGGCACCCACTAGGTGCCAGAGCTGACAATTTATAGTGAGAGGGGGCAGTCCTACCTATTGGTGGTGCTGAAAACCACCGCCGGCATCAGAGGGAAGCTAGGCAACGGGACGCAGAAGTTAAATCTTGTATTGCAAGTGCACATAACTGTGACTACATAATTATGCATACACAACACCATGTCATCTAGAGTAACCTATAACATGCAGAATGACAGACTTTAAAAAGAAAAACTGCACATTACAAGTGAAATAATTGCTTTGGCAACGGGCAAGACCATCCTGGATAGTGATGCTTCGCTGTCAAGTGGATATAATAGCTGGAAAAAGTGATCGAGGCACATAACTATTTGTATCATGAAGCATCAATAACAGGAAGCGGCTTGTACCTTGCTGGCCATTTAATGTGTGTCGTTATAAATAGAAGCACCTCATGTTATGTATTTGTCTTTGTACATTTAAATTGTTTACCTAGAAAGACCAAATTCAAGACAGCTGCCCAAACTGTAAATTAAACTGTCACTTGATATAGTCACTAAATCCATATTTGTATAAAAGGTGAGACAAAACCATGAGGTTTACATGCATTTTCCAACACCATATGCATTGACGGTATATCAGCACTCCTTAGCTCTAGGTTTATAAGATTCCAACTGTACAGACATCTTGCAATAATACGACAGGTGTTGATCATGGAACAGGTAACACAGCATACCGATGTGCAAACGGGAGCCAGAGAGAACAGCGTCCTTATAGATAAGGAGACCTGAAGATCTGGCAACTTAGTATAGAAGCTGGTGCTTTAAATACACATAGCTGACAAGCAATTAGTCAATCAAAAAAATGCAGGAAGTTTTGAAAAGAGCAGGTGTGTGCATGCTCAGTTCAGACCAGCAAGTGAATGTTGGGAATGAGAACCAAGGGAAACAGGTAAGAACAGTGTCCAAAATACAGGTTAGCTGGTGCAATGTGTGACAATTGTGAGGTTAATGTCTGTGACAGGAGTGAAAGGAGATCAGGGAGTAAATGTATCAAGCTCCGATTTTGAAAATCCAATGATTTTCTAGGGAGAGTTGAAACTTGCTGATGTATGAATCTGAATGTGTTTCTGTCAAAATCGCCATTTCCAAAATCGAAAGAAATCAAACTCCCGACTGTTTGCCACTCTAGCTATACAGGTCTTAAATGTATGAAGCTGCGATTAAGCAAACACTCCTGAGTGTGTGTTATGGCAACCAGTGTGTCATAAACTTGTAGAGCTAGTGGTAGTGGTTTTCACCTATGGAAGCCGTCTTTCCCTTAGAGACTGGTTATGCTCACAAGTACTCGGATGCCCCCAGGTCTTATACTCAGTGTAGTACAGGTTTATGCTCGTACTGCTGCACATGGGAATGGGAGGTAATAACACAGAGTTAGGAACATGCCAGAGGTCTGTGGCCCGGAACAGAGTGAGTAATGTCAGACTGGCCTAAACTGAGAACAGGCAGGGAGGTCAGATATAAAGCAGGGTCAGGCCCACAAGCAATGATTCAAGTCCAGGTAACAGGCAGAGGGTCAGGGTCACAAGCGAATAACTTATCCAGGTAACATGCAGAAGGTCAGGGCAACAAGCAGGTATCAAGATCCAGGAAACAGGCAGAGGTCATACACAGAACTCAATCCACTGATTGTTGCACTTCTAAGTCATAGGTGATGGAGAGGTGCCAAGCTTTTTATAGTTCCATTCACTTATACCCCACGATCATCTTATCCTAGTATTGTCCAATGTCCTCCCTTAGCAACTTAACAGCGGTCATTGCACATCTACTAGTGTTAGTAAACATTGAGGGGCTCATGTAGAATCAGACATACATCCAATGGGGAAGCACAAAATGCGGCTTTACTTACTGCACATGTGAAGTGGACAAAATAATGTCTCAGTCTGCAAGAAGACGGAGAGAAATCTCCTCATTGAGCCTCTTTATGCTTAAAGAGGCAGAACGGGGAAGGGATGGGGCAGGCTGGCATAGGCATGATACAGTAAAGGCACGTTAATACTCTTTATGTACTATGTAGAGAAGGAAGCAGCTGCAGATTTGCCTCTAGAAGGTGTATCTGTTGCGGCTGCTTCCCACCTTGTGCAAGATCTGTGCTAATGATGATGATCAAATTATTATTTATTTTTTTTTAAATGATGTGTTCCTCTCTAAAATAATCCAAACCAACTTCGGCTGCTGCTGGCACAATCTGGAGGGGGAAGGATGTGTGTGGTCCTACTAAAATGCCAAAAACAGCACTATGCCAACTAGGGCTGGTGGTTTTGGCCCACAAAAAATTGTGGGCTCACCTAGGAATATCCAGCCCTGTGCTGAGAAGCACTAGGGCTTTTTCCACACTCCTAGAGCAGTGGCAATGGATGTGGGATAATAATGTAAAAACTTGAACAATTTAACATTTTATCTGTGGTGCACTACAAGTCCCAGCATGCCCATGCCACAATTAAGTGTTTTGCATGCTGATGCTTGTAGTACAAGTGCTAGCATACTCATGGCTGTCAAGGCATGTTCGCACCTGTTGAACAACCCAGAGCCCGCTGTGTCCTGTTGTACGTCAGAAAAAATATAAATGAAACACACACACATCCTTTGGATCAGGTGGCAGCAGGGGGACAATGTGTTAGTTGGTGGCTAGCCATCCTCTGGGACCAGCCACCTTTCTTCATTTGGCCGCAAATCTTATGGTCCGTCCCCATTATATTATGATCCTTTCCTCCTATGGGACACGTGGAGGGAGGGAGAGATCTTAATATGATCGGCAAGGGAAGGGGGGTCTTAATAGAATGTGTGATGGAAGTGGGGGGTAGGTTAATAATTTATTTGTGGAGTGCAGGTGGGAGATAATAATTTATTGGGTGCTATTTTATTTGTGGAGGGATGGTGGGGCAATTCAATTTAATTTATTGGTGGGGCTACTTAACTTAATAGTGAAGCTATTTAATTTAATAGTGGGGCCTATTAATTTAAGATGGTGTAATGGGAACTTTCAATTAATGCTGAGGTGGTTTTGGGGCTATTAATTGAATTTGAGACTGTTGGGGGACAATGAGGTCTATCTATTAAATGTGCATATGAATTATTTAATGACAGTGATGGTTGTGGGAAATTAGTATATTTATTAAACTTAAATGCTGTTAATTTATTGCTGGGGAGTCTCTTCTGTAATGTGAGTGGGAGGTAGGCTTTTCATTTAATGGTGGACTGTTGGTCAGAGCTAATTATTTAATGTTGGGTGCTATTCATTTATTTGTGGGGCTATTTATTTAAATTATGAGGTCTATTAGTTTAAGATGAGGTGACAGGACCTTTAATTTATTGCTAGGGCTGTTTGGAGGGAAGAAAATAGGTTTATTTATTAAATAGGAATACTATTAATTTAAAGTTGTGGCTGGTTGGAGGGAAATAGGTCTATTTATTAAATGTGAATACTATTATTTTATTGTTGGGGTTGAAGGGAGGTCTAATTGTTAAACGTGGCTGCTATTGATTTAACGATGGGGCTTGTTGCAGTTTTCTAAATTTTATGTACCCATTTCTTTCAAATAGAGCAACCAACATTCAAGGATCCAAACACGCAGCAACTGATCTATGGTGGTGAAAGTGACAAGAACAGGTAGGAGAGAGCAGGACAGTCTGCCAAATGTCCTGAATCTGGTGGGGTAGTCCTGAATTTGGGTGACAGTGTTGCATAGTCAGGATCTGCAAGGACAGTTGGGAGGTATGTCCTGCTTCACACAGTACTGCTTGTGAAGGTAGAACTGTGTACACTTAAGAATAGTGCACAGAGTATTGTCTGTGTATTTGTCTAAAATTTGTATAAAACAATAACATATTAAATCATAGCGCCCCCCTGTGTTAAGCGCCCCAGACAACTCAAAGCCTTAATCCAGCTCTGTTTATGTCCATTTGCATAGCGTATCTTACGTAAGATAGCTCTTACACCTAGTTTCAGCTCATGAAATATTGTGTAAGCACCACCCTAAATGCAGGGGTCCACCAGTGAAGGGGGCATGGTCAGTCAACAAAACAACTGTTATTTCTTTCTTTTGGTACTTGTTAATTATACGGACTCCATTGTAGCTCCTCAATGCTACAACGTTTTTCCCACTTTAACTGCTAATTTCAAATTCCCTTCTGCCGGCCACAAGTCAGTGAATAATTTGTAAGGTGAGCTAGCAGTGGAAAGTTTGAAAAAGCAGCTTGGGTTTAAGTAGCAGCACAGTGCATGTGAGCATTAGTGGCATTCATATAATTATAAGTGTGGCAGATGGGGTGTCTGGCAGCAGGGAGGGGGAGTGTGACAAATTGGGGTGTCTGGCAGCAGATGGAGGAGTGTAACATTTTGGGGTGTGTGGCAGCAGTGGGAGGAGTGTGACAGGCAGGGGAGGGCTGACAAATTGTAGCCCAGGGGGTAAGACTCGACTCGAAGCCTATTAGGTACATTTTAATGGAAAAAAAATGCAGGCGGACCAGTGACCCAGTCCAAGATAGTCCACTATGGCACCGGCCCGGGGGGCAGATGCCCCCCTTCCCCCCAGCCCAGCCTGCCCCTGGTGACAGGTGTGTAGCAGGGAAGGGGAGTGTGACAGATAAGAGTATCTGGCACCAGGGAGGTGCAGAAAGAGGCAGAGGAGGTTCCTGGTAGCAGGAAGGAGAGAGGGATGTGGTAGAGGTGATTCTCAGATGCAGTGGGGGGGCAGCTATGCAAAGTTTGGTTCACTTGCTTGCTCACCCACACACATACACAAACTCCTTATCTCATACATACAAACATTTATCATACTTACACTGCCTTTTTTATACACACACATTTCAAATACTCACTGACTTACACTCCCTCTCTCATATACACACCATACTTGCCAACTTTTCCTCGTTGGCTTCAGGGAGATCCCAGGGGAGGTGGGAGTGCGGGGGCAGGGCGTGACGAATCGCATCAGTTTGGCCCGCCCTCTAAATGAATGTCACAATTTTGGGCAATTACAGCAGGGGGCGGGGCTAAGATGACACAATATTTGCCCTGTCCCGTCTCGTCCCTCCACTTATCTATTGCAGGGATGAGAACTGGGAGGTCTCCCAGAAATGCGAGAGTCTCCAGGACATTCCGGGAGATTAGGCAGCTATGCTTAAAGAAAAGAAGCTAATGAAACCTAGAGACTTAAGTGTCTTTTACATTTCTGGCTCCATTTCTGAAGTCATGTTGTCTTACCTGTCAGTCTTTGATTCAATCTTGGTCTTCATGAAAATGGCCACCTCCATAGGCATCAATATATGGACAGAGGACACAATTTCTGAACAGTGTCATCATGCCACAGATGGCGAAGCCAACCATGTCTTGTACTGGCTCAGCATCAGGGAGAATTCCAGACTCTTCAGGGAGTGAGGAAGATCACCCCTATTTCAGGGAGTCTCCCTGACATTCAGGGAGAGTTGGCAAGTATGATACACACATATTTCTCATTTACAGTGATTCACATTCGCACATTCACACACTGACAAACAAACTCCATTACACATACCACTTTCCTGCTGTGCTGCCTCCACCTCCTCTGTGGCTTGGGGCAGCATTGGTAGGGGGCGTGTGTATGCTCCGATTGGCTAAGTGACTGTGTGATGTCACTCAAACAATTGGAGCATAGCACACACTGCTGAGGAGTTCCTGCTCAAGTGCACATCTTAGCCCTGCCCCTCCGAAAAGGGGTTAGGGACATCCTGCAGTATGGCCCGACAGGGATTTCTCCGGTACCCCAATGGGCCAGTCCAATACTGCTTAAGCCACTGAACTCAATTGAATGCAATTTATGTCTGAACGAAAAATACACTTACGAGAGGCAGCATGGGGGAGGTAAGGAGCCGACTAACATGTACAGTAAGGGCATGCAGAGCGCTTTCCAATGCAGATGTGGCTGATCAAGCCCAGGGTATCTCTCAAGTGCCTTTTTCAGCCGTAGCATTTGCACCAGCTACAGGGCAGGTGTAAGTTCTGACTGATAGTGATGACTGACATGGCATAGTCTTTGTTATAAAAATTACATGTATGTATGTCAATAGCTATCAGAGAATAGATGTATGCAAGTAAGATAGACTCTAAAAATGCTTTGTATGTACAGTATGCTTTAACAGCATATTTATGTATTTACTGTTAAAAATATATAGAAAAAAATATTTTTTAAAATATATTTTTATTAATGATTATACTGTTAGGATTTGTTCATTTATTTTAGAATATAAACATTTTTTAATGTGTTTTGATGTGACCTTATATTATACATATTCTTGTGCGTATACTGCAGTCTATTCTGTCTGACTACATATTAAGTTTTAGGTTGTACTTCCACGCAGATTCAAATGGAAACGTATAGTGAGATACGCTTGGATTTGAATATGGTCCAAATTATGGACAAGTTCTGTGCTGTTATTTAAAATGCAACTTACTTTCAAGTTGCATTTGGATTTGAATCAGGTCCCCTGTGTCTTTTTGATTATAGTGTTAAATATTACTGAGATTCAGGGTAATGTGTGGCCCTTTTGAAGGTTAGAGGATTTTGTAGATATGGGTCAAAACTCTGGACAGGTAATTAAGATGATAATGAAACTTGTATTAAACAATTTTCTAAAATAATAAAATATGTACACATGTACATAATAAAACAAGTTTTATTTTTACCCTTAAAATAACTTTTGTTTGAACCTTTAAAGAAAGGTTTGTGATTGGCTTGCTAAAAATACAATTATTTCCAATATCATGAATTGTCCCAAGAGCCAAACCATAGAAGGCTCGCTCCTCTCTATATAGTTCAAATTTTGGGGATGTACCTTCTTTACTTGGTCTCAAAGTAACAATTTTATATTTTTTTTAAATTTTATATTTTATTTGCTTCTTTCTTCAAAGAGACAGCTAGAGTTATGGGTGATACCAATAAGTCTGGTCATTTGCCAACAGTAAGTGTAACCCAACCCCACACTCCCAGCCCATCAATGACTTTGAGGAGCAGCAGCTGACAGCTTCACAAATAAGAAGCTGTTGGCTGCTTCTCCTCCATTTCAGCGACCAATGCTCCGTGTTGGAGTGCTATGAGGGCATTAGAATTAGTGGATGAGTGACATTATCATTCAGTGGTTGAAATATCCTTTAACTTTTGGAGCCCAATGCAACCACCTAAATTTACCTAATGATATCATCAGCTTTGTCTCTTTTGTGTCCTGCAGCAAAGATTCGGATGATGAAGATTTGAAAAATAGCCAAAAATCTCTAGACATGGTTTGTGTAATGTGGCTTTAGTTTTACTAAGCGAAAGAAATATATCTGAAAATGTGTTATTTTAAAAAAAACTATGATTAAATATATTGCAACCTCACCTGAACTGTATTCAATAGGTAGCCTATTCTAGGGATTAAAATACAATACAGAGAAACATTCTAATGTCCCTTTACAATAAAGTGAGCACTCTCTTAACAAATATAGAACTTTATAGTGGTCACTATATAACAGAGATAACATGCAGCAATGACTACACAGAAGAGAAAGCATTTTAGTTACCTATATGCAACACAGAGCATCTTAGTGACCAAAACATAATACAATGAACATTCCAGTGATCAATAAGCTAAACACAGTGTATACAGTACTAAAGGCCACTATACAAGGCCACTAGGTTATCCTCAAATCTCTATGGACTGCACAGTGCACAGTGGTCAACATTGCTGACTCACTGCAGTGGTGTCTTTTGTTTGATTCCAACCTGGACCCAATCTGTTTGGAGTTTGTGTGTTCTCCCTGTGGTTGTGTTGGTTTCCCCTAGGTGTCCTACCACACTCCAAAAACATATTGTTAGGTTAAGTGGCTCCTGCCAAAATGGACCTTAGATTGTGTGACTGATGAATGGATGCACATTTTCTGTACAGTGCTGTGCAATATGATGATGCTATATAAGCAAACATTAACAATCATAAATTCTTGTGGCTTTATAATGCAAACCTTTCAGAAATCTGGTGGCTATACAATTAAGAACCCATATCTCTGATGGCTATACAATGAATACTCCCTAAAGCTCTGGAAGTTCTGCAACACAGACCCCTAAAAAAAATTTGGGTAGCTATACAATGCAGGCCCTCAAATCTCTAGAAGTTTTACAAGCAGACCCCCTTTTCTAAGATATAATACAGACCCCCTGTCATGAGCCACAGCGGCCACAGGCACCACCTTCGACACACTGCCCTTGGTTCCCGTCACATCACGGCCCCGACTATTGCCAGGCAAACGGCCGGACGCCGAAACCACTGCTATTGAGCCCCGGCCACTCAGTACAGCCGGCCGCGCGCACTACAGCCTGCAGGCTAGTTAGGGCTTTAATGTAATTAGCTGTGCCCTGTGTGTTGTTGCAGGGAAATACCCTGATTGGTTGGCTCCAGTATATAAGGCAGGGAGGGCTTAGCCTCCCTGCCGGTTATAGCGTCCTGTTTCAGTTCTGCTGCCTGCTACTTTGTGCCTGTGTTCAGTGTTTAACCTATGATTGATTTCCCGAGTATGACCCTTGCCTGTTCCTGGACTTTGAACCTGTGCTTCTGACCCTGACCTATTGCCTGAACCCGGATTTTGATTCTCTGCTAGTGACCCTGATCTTACGCCTGTCCCTGGATCCTGAACCTGTGCCTGTGACCCCTGACCTTGATTTGCTCTTTGAATACTTTGTCTGCTGCTGGCACCGATTCTGGCCTGGACCCTACGCTGCTATCTGTCATAACACTCCATTCCTGGGTTCTTCTTAGCCGGTACACATCTTCCGACCCTCTGTTTGTCTGCAGCCAAGTTTGTCCCCACCACTAGGGGTAACAGTGAACACCAGACTTCAGAGCAGACTCCGGGTTTTGTTGTACCGGCTGGAGGGGTTCCTAACACCCCCAAACATCTAATGAATTTACAGTTCACTATTTCCCCAGTGGCTTTACAATGCACACTACAAGATATCTGATGGCAAAACAACACACATACCAGATCTCTGGTAGAAATACATTGACTGCCATTTGCCTACAGTGAGCTTCCTGCACTCTGATTGGTATCAGGAGTTGTGTTTTGGGCATAATAGCTTCATGACCTAGCTGAAATATTGGTGTCACAAACTGCCTATGGCTGCACTGCAGCATCTTCCAAGAGGATGCTGCTTGTCTCCTGCAGCTTCTGTCTGCTAAGAACTATGCTTGGACTTTGCCTTTATATGAATCTGGCCTGCAGTACCTCCCTACCATCAGAGTTGCTGCTGTCCTACCATTGTAAATTGCACCTCACTAGCAGTAGTTAACCTTCCTCCTTAATCATCACCCACTGTGTCTCTGCCTTTATAAGACTGCCTTCCAAGTACTCTTTGGCAGTTCATTGTTTTCTTACCTGCTGTTGCTGATTTTCCAGAGTATCCTGTGTCATGTTCCAGTCTGACTTCCTGGTATTAATCCCTGCTTGTGCCTCGGCTTCGCTGCTATATTCTGACCTAGACCTAGGCTCCATTCTTAACTATGCTTCAGGTCATTCCCTGGTACCTTCAAAGCTCTCCTGACTTTTGACCTTTTGGCTTGTATGACCCTAGTTTATTCTGACACCCACAGATGGATCCAGTGCTTCGTGCCTTTTGGCAAGACCTTGAGTTCTGTCTACCGTGGTGTCACGAACATCGCTGCCTGTCTCAGATACAGCAATCTGAACAGCTGGTCATGACTGGTGTTACCTTAGCTAATTAATCATGAATACACCTTTTTTGCCACCATGAAGGATTTATTATGGTGTCCTTATGTTCACCAGATCCACTTATTAAAGTTTCACACTTAAATCACATACACGTGTAGCATGAGTCTCCCTGGGCTTCGTAAGTTTACAAAGAATCACGTAAAATACGCTAGATTAAAGTTATTTATTCTGAAAGATGTTTCCAAAGCTTATTTACAAAAATTAATAACAAATACATACAATATGTTGCATAAAAGAATTTCAGAAAATAAAATAGGAAATAAAATCAGAGTATTACTTGCAAGGTAGACTGGCTGTGTGTGAGGGAACACAATTGTAAAGTATGGGACAGTCTTGAAGTCAAGAAATGCATGTCTAAGGCAGAAGATTTTAAACCATTTCTTGTTGGCTCTTTACCCCATCTTAAGAATTTAGCTGTCAATAAAGGCAGATTGTTCTCCCAAATGTCACAGGACTTTTGAACTGAGCTGAGATCAGAATGTCCACAGGACTTTGAAGTCTCACCTCTGCTCCTTTGTTCGGCTTGGCTAACTCCTCTGCATACACAAACTACTCATAAATGTATCTGTCTCTGGGCCTGGCTACTTTCACAAGACCATTGACTAGATCAGACTCAGGTCAGTTAACAAAATACACTTTGAAAGGTTACATAAAATATTCACAGTGTTATACATAAATTCAACAGAAAATAACAATCAGTCATTCGATATGCTACATTTCGTCACAGGTGGTTCATCCAGTACCTTAAGTCTCATGCCTCCTGGTAAGACCTCAAGTCCTGTCTACTGGGATTCATCCAGTACCTCTTGTCTTCAGTCTTCTCTGTGTCTTCAGTCCAGCGTCGGACTGGCCCAGCGGACTACCGGTTAAACCACCGGTAGGCCCGGCTACCGTACGGCCACACCCCTTTTTACCCATGGGTGGAGCTTACCTGGAGGCCCCTCACGACGGTCCTCTCCGGCGTCCCCGCTGCTCAATTGCGATCGCAGCTGCGATCATGTGACCCGGCCCCTCCCCCTGTCAGCTGATCTCCTACAGTCCAGCGGTTCACACTAGAAAAAGAAGAAGAGAAAAAACAAAGAAACAAAAAAAAAACTTACCCATCATCCAGCGCCGGATCTTCCTCCTCACTGACTGCCGGGCGTGACGTCATCACGTCCGTCAGCCTCTGTGAGAAGCAGCAGCAGCAGCAGAGAGGACGTCAGGAAAGAAGGTAAGTAAAGGAGAGTGAAGGAGGCAGAGAGAGACACTGAAGGGGGCACAGAGAGAGACACTGAAGGGGGCAGAGAGAGACACTGAAGAGGACAGAGAGAGAGACACTGAAGGGGACAGAGAGAGACACTGAAGGGGGCACAGAGAGAGACACTGAAGGGGGAACAGAGAGAGACACTGAAGGGGGAACAGAGAGAGAGACACTGAAGGGGACAGAGAGAGAGACACTGAAGGGGGCACAGAGAGAGACACTGAAGGGGGCACAGAGAGAGACACTGAAGGGGACAGAGAGAGAGAGAAACACTGAAGGGGACAGAGAGAGAGACACTGAAGGGGGCACAGAGAGAGACACTGAAGGGGGCACAGAGAGAGACACTGGAGGGGGCACAGAGAGAGAGACACTGAAGGGGGCACAGAGAAAGACACTGAAGGGGGCACAGAGAGAGACACTGAAGGGGACAGAGAGAGACAGAGACACTGAAGGGGGCAGAGAGAGAGACACTGAAGGGGGCAGAGAGACACTGAAGGGGGCACAGAGAGAGACACTGAAGGGGGCACAGAGAGAGACACTGAAGGGGACAGAGAGAGACAGAGACACTGAAGGGGACAGAGAGAGAGACACTGAAGGGGACAGAGAGACACTGAAGGGGGCACAGAGAGAGACACTGAAGGGGGCACAGAGAGAGACACTGAAAGGGGGACAGAGAGAGACACTGAAGGGGGGACAGAGAGAGACACTGAAGGGAGGACAGAGAGAGACGCTGAAGGGGACAGAGAGAGACGCTGAAGGGGGCAGAGAGACACGCTGAAGGGGGCAGAGAGAGACGCAGAAGGAGGACAGAGAGAGATGGCGAAGAGGGGGACAGAGTAATATGGTGAAGAGGCGTCATTTTGACCCAACTTGTTAAAAAACGGGACTACCCGGTAATTATTTTGGCTTAGGGGTGCCTTCGAAACATTATGGTGACCCTAAGGGTGCTTCGAACTGAGAAAGTTTGGGAACCACTGTCCTACACTCATTGACAGTACAGAACACACAATGTAGTAAGTAAACTCTACTCTTTAAAACGTTTGCTCTGTAAGTCTGGGTGCTGGTGATTTAATGGCAGGAATGGTTGGCGTTTCTAAATGTACCCATTATTTTTTCCAAATAGGGCCCTCAGCAGTTCAGGATCCAGACAAGCCGCAACTAAAGAAACCAGCAGCCACAGGTGGTAAAAGTGAAAACAACAGGTAGGACAGTCTGTCAAATGTTCTGAGTCTAGTGCAGGCTTGCCTAACTTGTGGTACTCCAGGTGTTGTGAAACTACAAGTCCCAGCATACCCTTACAGCAATAAGCTGTTATATATTGGCAAAGCATGCTGGGGCTTGTAGTTTCACAACACCTGGAGTACCACAGGTTAGCCAAGCCTGGTCTAGTGGGACAATCCTGCTTTTTGGTGACTGTTCTGCCCAATCTAAGGGGCAGGTCAAGACTGTGTATTCTTTATACACACACTGCATTCTTTATATACTGCACTAAGGTGCTACCTGTCCTTCGTGGACTGACCACTCCCCCTCTAGTGTCTGGTCCCGCCTCTATAATGGCTGAACACACCCCCTTTGGTGGGCCCCTAGTGTTGCATTCCCCGGTGGGCCCTTCATGCCCCAGTCCGACACTGCTTCAGTCTTCTCTTCTTCTCCAGCCTCTGAGCAAGGTCTAGTATCCGGCTACTCTGTACTGCATCTACAAACTGTTTATCATTTGTGACTTCCTGAAATATTCAGCTATATTGCCGGCCCTGCTGCTTGTGTCTGCTGCCTTGAAATGTGTTGCCGTTTTACTGCACCATTCTCTGCCTAGTAAAGACACTTATTTTTTCATTATCAATCTCTCTGCAGTTCAAACTAGGAATCCTGACAAATGGGACCTGGACTTTATACAAATTGTTGCTGTATTTTTCCCCCGAAGAAATTACTGTGTATGTAATAAAACGCATCAGAATAAAGATTTACACGCTGTTCCACTAAATTGGAAATTAATTTTATTTTTATTCATTTCAATGACTGACCGGGACCCACTTTGCAGAAAGTGTGCAAGGAGTTCTAATTACGGAATTACAGACATCAATTGGGTGAAGTGGCCCAAATATCCTTTGTATTGTGCACATATTTGAAAGAAACAAAACATCTCATTTGCCGACTGGAACAGTATCTATGTTTTGCCGCAGCAAGCGGCCAGACGGATTAACTGTATGTCAGGCATTTCAAATTCTTCATTACTGTGCAATATCTGATTGTAACTGGATTATTATATCCTCTAAGTACTTTGGATCACTCATCACAAATGGTGCATCTTTAGATAATATTGAAAGACTTTATTTTGTCTATTTTCATCAGGACGCCACGACTTTCCCTAAGAGTGTCTACATGTCATTCTCTTAGTGGAACTCTCATTAATGATCTTGGAAATTACAAAATCAAATGAGTTCTTGAGTTTTATAATTTTTCAAAGTTATTGGAACAGCGTTGTTATTACAGCTTACACTTGATTCCGTTTTTAACATCGAGCTCACATTCAGTCATTTTCTATATGTGTGTTATATGGGTATTTTTAAGATACTGTTTCATCTATTTAGAAGTGATACTGTTTATGTATAAATAAATTGTATCTAATATACATTTTCAGCATCGTGTTTGGCATGGTTATATTTTGACCAGTTGCAGCGCTGTAATCATTTTTTATCATTATTTATATCCTGACAATTGGTGACTATCAAAAATGTATTGCTCTGCCTCCCATTCTCAAGGAAATTGGAAAATTGGTTGGATAAATCATGAGACTAGGAAAAAAAATATTGGAAGACTTGACAGCTTTTTAAATAGTAGTATACTAGTGGAGACTGGAAAACACAGCTCCATCCTACTGTGCCTTTAACCTAACTGACTTAGCACTCACATCATCAGTAGAAAGCTCAACAACATGAGTGGCAGATTAACTGCTGTTAATTCTGGGAGAATGAGCAAAAGAAGCAGTAAAAAGCGAAAGTGCTTCAACCTCCTTGCTCTGGCTGCCATCCATACCAAGCATGTCTTATGTCAAAAGACATATTATGTGGAATTTCAAAAATACTTCAACTAAGAACTTTCAAATTGAATATGATCACAAAAGGCCTAAAAATTTCAATTACATGTTAGTCCAAATTTTAAGATTGGTGAGCCAAATAGTTTTGCTAACCAAGCCAATCAAGATTTTCTTATCTCTGCTAATGTTACTCGTTAAAACCATTAGTTTGAAGATTTCATGGTACTTTGGAATGGAATAACACCACTTAATGAAACCGATGCTTTACAATTGCATTGCGTCAGCTATTAATCTTTACTTAGAGTGCTATGTGCACGGTGTTAGTTTTATCCATTCATTTATAACTCACCGTTCGGATTCCTGATTTTTGTTAAATAGTTGATCAGCAATGGACAGTTATTGAAACCTAAATAAACAAACCATGCTGTACTTACTATGAAACAGCTGTATGATAAAAACATTGTACAAATTAAATAAATTAAATTGTGCTACTTGTTAAGCTTTACACCAAGGCAATACCAATTAGATTATACTGTATTGATTTTCTGGCATTTTATGCCAGGTAATTCCTTAAAAAGACCATTAATAATGTTAAAACCAATCTTTGTCCTAGCATAGTCAATACGTTAACAATATTTAGTTACCCTATTTTCTTAAATGTAACTTAAAATTACAATACCACAGCATGTAAATGCTAAAACAATATTTTTTCTGAAGTAGTAAATAACTTATTCCAAATGCCCAACTAAATCTCTTGGCTGACAAAAAATTCCAGTTTACTATAGGTACCGATGATCCTAACTTTTCGAATTATGTTTCTCACATTTGAAAAAATATGGGGTGTAAGCTCTTGCAATCAGGGTCCCTATTCTTATTGTGTCTTTGTTTCTTATAATTGTTATAATAATGTACTTGTAATTGTTAGAATGGACTCTGTATTTTTACTTACCTTGTACAGCTTTGCGTCAGATGTTGGCTCCACACAATAATAATAATAATAATAATAATAATAATAATAAAAATCAGTGCTCGATGTGTACGGTATGATACCAGCACTCCTCTAAACTTATTCTTGAGCTCACAATGCTCAACAATCTGCAAGCATGTATGTTGCTTGCTCCCATTCTTGTACCCAGCAGGATCACGCGAGGGCGGGGGGGGAGGGGTTGCTGGTCAGCAGGTGTCTGTCGCAGAGGGGCTTGCTGGTCAGCAGGTATCTGTCGCGTGGGGGCTTGCTAGTCAGCAGGTGTTTGTCACTGGGAGGGGCTTGCTGGTCAGCAAATGTCTGTCGTGGGAGCGAGGGGGGCATGTCCAGGTTCAGTAGTGGCTGGTAGTGGAGTGTTAGTGCGAATGTGGCATCAGAGCGGCGGAACAGGGAGTGCTCTAGCGGTGCAGCAGTGTGACCTATCAACTGTCACACTGCTCCCTCTTCCTGTCTTCCTGTGTGGATGGTGGATTAGGCACCTGAGAAGAGGATTCAGACAAGTGAAGTTCCAATAAGTGTTTGGGGGGGTGGAGGTTAATAGATTTTTTTTATTTTTTTTTTAGATAAAACACCTTATGAACCAATATATTTTAAGAAGGAAACCCCTCAATTTACCATGCCTCAATTGTTTTAGTTCTTGTGCTGGTGGTGTAAATGTGTATGATGCTCAGTTTGAGTGGGGTTGAGAATTAAGCTACAGAGTCAAGTTCTGTATTGAGCTGGGTGGTTTTCAGGGAGGAGTTCTGTGGTCTGAGATTGCCAAGGTGGAGGGATAGGAACATGTATGATTGCTGAAAAAAAGCTAGAGATCCACAGTGAGAAAAAACAGAATGTGAATTCAGAGCAGGCACAGACTAGTAGATAAGTCTCGCACTGAAAGCAGCTAATCTGGTCTGAGTGACAGTCTTACTCCAGGGAGTAAATCTATCAAGGTCCGATTTTCTTTAGCGTTTTAAAATCGCAGCAAATCGCAGGTGATAACCCACGATTTTAGTCCCCAAGTCGTCAGATGTATTAAACTTTTTATTCTGATTTTAAAAATCGCTGGTCATCTCTGACGATTTGCTGCGATGTGTACACTCCAATGTTTAGCTAACTCTCCCGTGTTTAGCAAACTCTCCAGTGTTTCCAAAATGCGAGATTAGTAAACACATAAAAAAAAAAAGTGTGGGGTCCCCCCACCCGACCACTAATGCTAGTTAATGCTAGTGCTGCCAGCCTACTGCTGTTTGCGTGAAAATCTGGGAAAAATTTGTGTTGGGTCCACCCGATTTTCATACAACCTGCACTAGGCAAACAAGCCTGGGGGTGGGTGGCACTATAGCAGGGGGAAACGCAATAGAGCTTGAGTCTCTGTTATAGTTATTGCATATCGGAACTTGTACTGAGTACAAGCTGTTTAGCGTCGTCTCTCATCTTTTTTTTTTTTTTTAACCAAGCATGTTCAGGTTTGGATTACAAATATGGGGGCTCTCCTCTCCTGAAGAACAGAAGACTGCAAGCAACAAGGGGGCCCTTCTGGCCAAGAAGAACAGAAGATATTTACAAACAGGGACATTTGGAATTACAAATTTATTTGGACATTTCAAGCAGGGACATTTGGAATTACAAATTTATTTTGGGACATGGTTTACAAGCATTTTGGGATTAAAAGCTGCTGACAACAGATGAAGAAATCTGATTGGTATGTATATTGGGTTTTCTCATTTTTAATAAATACATGTGGTATGAATGAGGGTGTTTAGTGTATTTATTGGGGTTTTATTATTTTTATTAAAATGTTGTGGTTTGAAACAGAGAGTTGTGGCTTATTTAGCATTTTGTTTTGTGGTACTACAGGTATCAGCCAGCCATGGGTGTCAAGGCATGTTGGCAATTGTGGTTCTGCAAATGCCAGCATGCCCTGGCTGCCATTGCTATGCTGATGCTTGTAGTTATACAAGCATCAGCATGCCCAGACTGTTTAGGACACCCTGGCATGGCTGGGACTTGGAGTTCCACAAAACAAAATGGCGTCCATTTTGTGTTTTTTTTAAACATAATTTTCACCGTTATTACCCTACTACCTACAGCCCACGGGGGTAGGAAGCACTGGGCTGGTTATTCCTAGAGGGGGAGCCCACTCGTTTTTTTCAGCAAACCCCACACCTTAGGGAATCCAGCCCAGCGCTGAACAGCCTGGAGTTGGTTTGTCATTATGGCAGAGGGACCCCTTCCACGTGTCCCCCTGCTATAGTGCCACCCACCCCAGGCTGTTTTGCCTAGTGCTGGTTACATAAAAATTGTGGGGACCCGACGCAAATTTTTCCAAGATTTTCACGCAACCAGCAGTAGTCTGGCAGCACAAGGGTTAATAGTGCTCGGATGGGGGGACCCCACGCATTTTTTTTTTTAACATTTTCTCTATTTTAAAACTTTTGACAGCCGTGGGGACCTGTGGCTGTAGAGGCAGACCAGTGTAACAGTGATGTGTTTACTAATCACTAAGTTAGGATGCAGCGTGTTGTATTTAGCAATTTTTAAATCAAACTCAGGAGACTTTGTTTAATCGCAGCTTCATACATTTGAGACTTGTATAGCAAGAGTGTCAAACAGTTGGGACTTTGATCTCTATTGATTTTGGAAATAGCGATTTGGACAGAAACACATCTCTGACGATTTTACATCAAATCTCACTTTAATACATCTGTGAGATGAAACACCAGCGAGAAAATCGCTGGATTTTTAAAATCTGAGCTTGATACATTTACCCCCAGGAGTGCTGTAATGCAAGCTGTATGTTAGATTTAGGGCTAAATTTACTAAAGTTTCATTTTAGTGGCAGTTTATAAACAGTAATGTGTGGTTGTTTCCAAATCCCTAAAATTCCACCCACCAAGGGATGCCCGGCACAATAAAAAGAAGCATTGTACCCCTCCCTATGGGCAGTGGGTTCCAGGGGGGAAAAATATTGTGCCACCTATATGTTTAAAGATAACAGTATTGCTCCAAATATTTTTTTTAAGTAATAGTGTCCCCTTTTTTAAACTTATGAATAACCATCTATTAATTCAGCAGGCTTAATGGATATTACCTCATTTCACAACGGGAGATCCTCTGAGCCCTCCTTTCTGTGTGGAGGGATGCAGCCATATTTACTGTGCTAAATGACTTGAATTGGGCAAAAGCTCAGAGCTAGATGCCTTCAGGTCTCACTTTGTACTTTTAAAGGGACACATATTGCACTTCAATGGAGTAGCACAATACCCCCACTTCTAAATTTCCACTTCGACCACTGATAACATTAATAATAATAATAATAATAATAATAATAATAGTAGTTGTAATAGTGGTAGTAGTAGTAGTAGTAAAGGTATATACAATTTTATTTGTCATTCTCATTTGTCAGTATGCTATGATTGTATACCAGCTGCAGGAATTCATGCCTTTATTCTCTTTAATTTCAATTTACATAACGTTTTGTTGGTTTCATGTATTAAAATGTTTTACTCATCTTTATGTTATTCTTGTATTTCTTCTGTACATTTTATGCAGATTATAGACTGTCAGAGGAAACCCTGCAATACGTTGCCTGCAGGCAAGTGATGGACCTGGAAACACATGTTAGTTGCAGGATCACACAAAAAGAACAAAGTGAATAGGAGTGCACATTCATTTATTTTTGCTTTACCCTTAGGTATGAAATAGTCCACGCAACCCTAAATGACACTAGAGTTAAAATACAACACCTGCCAGGTGCCTTTTGCAATGAATGTTTCGAAACTATAAAACAAAGTTATCAACAATAAATAAATCAGTGAATATCATAAATACAATCACTAAAAATCCAAATGTCAGTATATAAATTGCAAAATTACATCAAATGGATACTGAAACTGTTCTTTGTTAAGTATTAATGACCCTATACCAGATAAATCTTAGTGTCATGATCATTTCCAATTCTCTGGAATCTCTCTGCTGCCTTTCATACAGATGCTCCTTCCCTTATCAAGACTTATGTTGCCCATACATAGTTCAATCTGGCCACTTATTTGTGGCCAAATGTGAGAGATTCTGTTAAAGATATACATTTAGTTCCTTCTTTAGGTAACAATATCCAATTCTGTGATCTCCCGCTCTTATCGCTAACACCGCTGACTATCCTTCAAAGTTCTCAAACCTTGTGTTTTCGGATTATTTGAAATTGTGTAAGGGTGGACTTTTTTGAGCTGATGCAGAGTGGGACACATGCCATTTTGTGCAGCGTATCTTGCATTATTTCACTCAGCACATTCCCATGAGAGGTGACGACCACAAATGTGTCTATGCAAACTGATGTGTGTACAGCGCCTTACATCTGGAGAGAAGGTATGGTAAAGAGGCTTTTTAATGTGGTCCATGTATAGAAAGGATATGTTCTCACAAAAACTACTTATGCAGACTGACATATTTGTGCATATGCGCCTGTTAGGAGGTATAACATATGCACCTGCTAAAGGACTGGTGCAAATACATGCTGATAAAGATAATGAACTCCACCATGAACTCATGGTTACTGATTGGCTGATTGTCAAAGCAGCTCATATATATGTGCATTCATTAAGAACATCTATATTAGACCATTGAGCGCATTGTGTACTAAACACAGACTGGTCTATGCAGGCCAACGCTATCTGCTCTAGAGGTGACAGTTTCAAAGAGGCCATGGGCCCACCAATGGACCTGCTGGTATCACAGTGGTCTTCCCAGATTTTGTTTTCAGTTGCCTCCAGAACTTCTGCCAGCTGTGAAAAAAACAAAAATAATAAACCATGTAATGTATAGTCTGACTATGTATTTTATGTGGAGAATAGAGGTAGCAGGAGAGGGTTTGACAGAGATAAATAGCTCTACATATATAGAGATATACATATCTGTTCATGTGTTTTAAAATTTAAAAGTGTTCCCCTTCAGTCCTGCATGTTAGCCATTACAATGGGTAGGATCCCTTTCCAGTTTAGGTAGAGACAGGCTAAGAAAAAAGGCACCTAGGCACTATATAAGACAGCTGCTCCCCTTCCTTTATGTCTTTTCCTGTCTCTAGTATATGTAATTCAGGAAATGTTTGTTATGTTTTGTAGTGCAGGGGCTTACCTTTTTTGTGGTCCTGACAGCGCACCATCCATGTGGTAGGCCGAGGATTATGCTGGCTACACAGGAACTTAATTCTGCTATCTCTGTGTGCAGATTTGGTGTGTAATTATTACATGCGAAAACATGGACCTCAACGATCTGCCCATACATGCGAAACATCCTAAGACACAGGATGCCAAGATGAAGGAGTCAGAGCATAAATGTTCCCTGTCCTGGAGGAAAGGATTACCACGTTCATTGTGAGTGCAGAATCCAGAGCTCTGCAATGGAATGGATACTGAATTACATCACAAACAGCTGAAGGGTACCCACTCTAGGTACGCACCTAAGTTAGGGGTACATTGTAGTTCATTCATTTCACGTAAGTTAGCTGTTAGTAATACACTATCCTTTCAGTACTTTTATATATACTATCAAAAGAAAGTAGGAGAGCAAAGCATAACAGCATGGAGTTTGTGGCCCCCGTGATAAACCTTTAACAACCCAATCTCATAGGGTTTTTCATACAATGTATAGTTCTCAAGCTAAAGGATAAAGTCAGCCACTTGAGAAGTTTAAGGAACGTATTGTCTAGATGAAGGTGTCTTTTGTTACCAAGGCATTTCTCTGTGCTACACAAGTGATAAGTGTCACGATCTGCCTGCAGCTTGCTGCTTTGTATTGGCAGCTCGTGCCTCCAGTACTATTAAACTTTATTATTGTGTTCATTGTATATATTATGGCAGTACCTCTAAATCACCAAAGGTGCTACTTTTGTGCTTTATCCTTCTCTCTTTTAGGGGTTAACCTGTTGGACTAAACATCTCTTACACCTGATGGTTTCCTGTGCTGGTCATTGTTGTTTTGTTGCCTTCCTATGGTTTTGTTCTCCTGCTGCTCCTGTGCCCACGGACTCTCACACTTCTCTGGATCTCTCTCCAATTACCTTGCTTCCTGTGTCTGCAGTATTCCTTGTGACCAGAATTCAGTCTTGTCAGAAATCACTGTGCAGTTTCAATTATATTTGGTTCGTACTATTCATTTGTATGTTCTAAGGAATAAACACCTTATGCTTCATCACATCTCAGACTCCATAGCTGTGATTTACTTTGAAGCGTGACAGTATGACCATCCAAAAAGACAGGTTTAGAGTCGTGTGAAAGATCTTGCTTGAGATTTTCCCCTGAGACTGTTTCTGCAATTGTTTTGTGCATTTATCTCCTCTTGCAACATGTCTGCCTCACAAATTTCTGAACTACCTATGCTACATATTCTATAAGCAGACAAAATTTTACTCTGCTCTCAGTTGGCTCAATTGTCTAGTCCAGTTCTGACGCTGCTGAATCAGTACAAACATCATCTCTTAATAGTGCTGCTACAAATTTACTGTTTACCAAGAACAATGGTGTAGAAAACTCCAGGTTCACAGGTGGTCCATACCCCATCTGTCCAAAGAGGAATGACAGCGCAGAAGAACTAATAAATTATGTCTCTACTGTGCCAGTAATATACACCTTTTACAAGACTGTCCTCTGCGCGACAACCTACAGAACCCTTTTCTGTTTATTCCCTTACTCATTCTGGATTTGTTTGTTCTTCAATTTACATTCCCACATTACAGCCTATTCTGCTCCCTGGGGGGCCTAGCCCACCAGCTCTTGTCATCTGTCATGAGCTGCCAGCTCCTGTTGTCTGTCCTGCAGTGCCAGCTCCTGTCGCCTATCCTGAGGTGCCAGCTCCTGTCGCCTGTCCTGAGGTGCCATCCTCTGGCTCCAGCTCCGAGTTGCCATCCAGTTCCGAGATGCCAGCCTCTGCTTCCAGTCCTGAGTCTCCTGCCACTGTCTCCAGTCCTGAGTCTCCTGCCATTGTCTCCGGTCTTGAGCCTCTAGCCTCTGCCTCTGCTCCCGAGTCTCCAGCCTCTGTTTCTGGTTCCGAGTCTTCAGCCTCTGTCTCCAGTTCCAAGTCGCCAGCCTTTGTCTCCAGTTCCATGTCGCCAGCCGCTGTCTACAGTTCAAAGTCGCCAGCCACTATATCCAACTCTGAGTCGCCAGTCGCTGTCTCCAGTTCCGAGTCATCAGCCGCTGTCTCCAGCTGTGAGTCGCCAGCCGCTGTCTCTGTTCCTAGCTACAGCCTGCTCCAGAAAGGGCCCTGTCCCTCCAGTCCACTCCAGAGAGGACCCTGTCCCTCCAGTCCGCTCCAGAGAGAGCCCTGTTCATCCAGTCCGCTCCAGAGAAGGCCTTGTCCCTCCAATCCACTCCAAAGAGGCCCTGTGTTAATATGGACTAGTCTGATTTGACAGTCAATATGGTCCAGCCCAAGTTGCCAGTCAATATGGTACAGCCGAGTCACCATTTAAGGCGGTACAGCCCGAGTCGCCATTTAAGGTGGTGCAGCCCGAGTCGCCACTTGACTCGGTTCAGTTCAAGTTATTACTTGGTGCTGTTTAGTCCTAGGCTTCTCCCAGTGCTGTCTGGTCTGAGGCTTCTTTCAGTGTTTTTTCAGTCTGAGGCTTCCACCAGTGCTGTACAGTCCAAGGCTTCTCCCAGTGCTTTCAGGTCCGAGGCTTATCCCAGTGTTGTCCGGTCCAAGAGTGCTTAGTCCAGGCCATCCTCCAAGTGTGCCCGGTCCAGGCCTTCCTCCAAATGTGCACAGTCCAAGCTGTCTCTTGCCGATGGACTCCAGTCCGAGTCGTGTCTTGTCAAGGGTCTCCAGTTCGAGTCGTCTCTTGCCGAGGGTCTCTAGTCCTAGATGTCACCTACTTTTGATGGGAACCTTTCTCAACTGAGTGCCCTTCTAAGGTTTTGTGCTTCATATTTTGTTTCCGTACCTAGCCTTGTCAGTAACCCAAAAAGTGAGGTACTATTTCTGTTATCAAATTTTAGAGGAGAAGCCTTGGATTGGGCAAACCCCTTTATCGAGACTAAGCATTCCATGCTGTCTGATTTACAAGTCTTTACTGAAGCAGTGATCGGGAAGTTTGCGTCATCCCTCGCAGTGCCAACTTGCGGGTCATCAGTACATTTGGTAATATATCCTATCACTTCGGTCCAAGAATTACCACTGTGCTCAACCAAATTGGTTCAGGCTCCCATGCCAAAGAAATCTTGCAAAAAGAAAGGGCGAAAGAAGAGAGGAGGGTCTGCGATGCCTCAACTCCCGTCTGGTACGATGGACGAGGATGTCAGGCGCCGTCCTGCATCTGCAGTACTCCCTAGGCAGTTTCAGCTATATTGGGTTCATACCATTTATCTGTATTTTCTGAGCAATAAACACCTTTATGTTTCATCACATCCCAGGCTCCATAGCTGTGATTTAGACTGAAGCATGACAGGAAAGATAATATATATACACGGATCTTCAAGAGAAAGTGAGTGGACAATACTGTTGATACAATGTTGAAAAGCATTGATATAGAAGGTCATAGAATTTTTATGTGAAGCATCTTTGAACACCATTGCTTTTTCAGCAAGGTCCATGGCATTGGCAGCAGTGGTTAAGACTGCCCTTGGGCAACAGATGCTCAGTCAAAAAAAATTCTAGCCAATTTCTCATTTGAAGGACAAATTAGACTGCATGATAAAGATGTCTTATAGAGTTAAATCTAACAGCTTGCCTCAGGATCGATGGTCAAAATAGCTTTACTCTTCCTCATGTCCTCAGTACATTAAATAAGTTATAGGCCAGAAAGACAATACACCAGGTTGAATATTACAGTCTTTTGGCAATTCAGGCTGTCAGGGGTATTTCTTAAGTGATCAGTGATTATATAAGCTGCACCAATACGGCCGGAGAGACAAATAAACACATACACGTGAGATGCAGTATATGCTCTGAGTTTATCAAAACAAAACATCATCATTGTATATATAATATTTTAGTCACGTAGACATTTTAGCACTGCGCAAGCATGAATCACAAAGTCCAACTTCAGCAAATATTACAAAGAACAAAGAAAGATATACTTGTCTTGTAAAACAGGATCATAACTATTACAAAGCATAGTTGCAATTCTTGTATGTCCCTGAAACTTGCTAAGAAACTAAAGTCTATTAGGACTTATACAGTTGTAGGACTAAGCAATATTCATTTGAACCATCTGAAATCCAGTTAACTTTTTCAAGATATATAGAAGGGAGGACAAATCAAAGGACTCCACGCTGACTATTGCCAGGATCAGACCCCATTAACACAAGATGTGGCAGAATCAGACAATATGCAGATATATGGATCTACTCTATAAGAGATCAATGGTTTTGGACACTGAAAAACATGGATAAAAGATATTGTTTCGTCAATATCCCATGGGTGTCAAACATTGCACCAGTTAACCATTCATTCTGTACTCTGTTTATACCTGTTTCCCTTGGTTTTCACTTCCTGCATTCACTTGCTGGTCGGAACTGAGCATGCGCACCCCTGGTCTTTTCAAAACATCCAGCATTCACTTGATTGGCTAATTGCCTGTCAGCACTCTCTATTTAAAGCACCTGTCTCCCTACTAAGAAGCCAGATCTTCAGGTCTCCTTACCTTTTAGGACATATCCTTCTCTGTCTCCTGTTTATTGCTTCCACCTTGTTATTGGTTGGATTGAGCAACCAAGCTGCAGATCGCTGTGCATCACCTCTGATCCTACTCCAGGGCTTGCAGATCAACAGGACCTCAGCGCTTTATCATCCGGCAGCCTATTACTCTCTTGTGTATACCTCTATCTCCTCCATAGCCGAGTCGCTGCCACCACTCTGCAGATCATTGCGCATCTCCTCTGATCCTGCTCCAGGGCTTCCAGCTCATTAGGACCTCAGCATTTCATCACCCTGCAGCCTTGCTCTTGTTATGAGCGTTTTGTCACTATCCAATAACGATTGTCAAATCTCGATTTGTGTTACCAATGCACAAAGATTTATTCTCAAAAAGTAACAGAATATATTAAAGCGAAATAATAAGTACAGCCGTTACTTATCGCAGGCACTCTGGATCCAGTGTACAGTCATTCAGTCCTGGAGTCTGTGGTCTAGGTGACTGAACACTAGATGAGGAGCTGAAGCTTATAGCCAAACAGAGATACAGTAAAACAATGAAAAGGTGTGGCTGGCTTCTATTGGTCCAGGCATCAGGAGGGTCCAGGGGGTTGCAGATCATAGGCTAGTTTAAGCTCAGGAATCCAAAGGAGGGGGTCATCTCTCCAGGGGATGGATTCTGATCTTCCCGCCAAGATTTCTAATCATAATAGTCCACAATTCCTTAACATTAATAACTTGCATATGCGCTCTGCGAACCCTTCGCAGAGTGAACCGGACAGTCGTAAATGTGAAGGGGATTAGTATGATACCACACATGACATGATTCCTTCAACGTGTACCATATGTTTTACTGATATACATATAACTTATAATATTACACATAAACTCTACTATATTTCGACATAAATAACTATGTGCTGTAACTATAATTAATGTGTACTATTTTACAAACGTGTGTGTTGGTGCGAATGCATGTAAAAGCGTAAACACTGTTTGTGTCACGTGTTGTGGCCGCGTACGCCCTTTCACGCCGTAGTGTGCCATACGCATCTTTTCAAACAAAGACAACCAAGTTTGCTCGATTTTAATTGAAATGACTTTATCCAATTTGCTGACTCCGACAGCTCAACCCTTTGGTAATAAACTATCACCTAATCACCGTTTCAAGTTCAGGTTTATACAACACTTCTTCACATACCATGATCTTGGTATCTTGCACCACCCTTTCAGTCTCGTTCTTAGTGTTTCTCCTAGAAGACTGTTTTCCCCACTTCAACACAGTAGGAACACATTTGACACATAAACTAATTGCTAAGATGACACCCAGTATAAGGAGAAGGAGCTTACCTACACTAGCAACCATTTCCTGTATCCACTCCCCCAGACCAGAGAACCATTTCACAAGGTTCAACCATGAGAACCAACCTGCCACCTTTTTCCCTACCTCATATAATGAAGAATTATGGTTCCTTCGAAATTCCCATTTCAGTTGCAGAATTTCATCCATCTTCCGGTCTATAACCTCCTTAGGGTCATCCGTATTATTGGTGATGTACGTGCAACATTTGACACCAAACTGGGTGGCCAGTGTCACACAGTACCCACCAGTAATAGAGGTGAGATAATTTAGTACCAGTCTATGTTGCACCAACTCCTTCTTGTACGCTTGTAGCTCCCTTCCAGTATACCTGCAAGTCTCATCATACATCTCGTGATATTGTCTATTAATTTAGCTAGGTCTTGGATATATTTAAAGTTTAACGTTCCCCGAGCGGTCCTGGTGAGATCTAGAGCAACCATAACCTGGAAACCCGCGGTTTCACTAATCAATTTTGTAGTTATGGGTTACTCACCAGGAATCAAATTTCTCTTGTCACGGTGTTCATACTGTGTGTGTATGTATGGTGGTGATGTAGTCTTGTGAATACCAACCATTTCTTCATGACTAATAGTCATGATTTCAGGAACCAGCTTAGCTAAGAAACACAAGCCCTTGGAACTCGGAGTCACCCAGGAATAAGCTTTTCTCCCACAAACAAAGTACACATCATCAGGGAGAACATAAGGAACAGTATGTCCATTAATTATATCACATAGAGTTTTGATAAAACTACCCATGCCTAGTATCTCCATTTGCTCAAGACACGTGTCAGCATGGATGACATTCTTACAATTATCCATAGAGACTTTTCCAATGGATACTTTCTTATGTTTGTACGCCCTAATTTGTGACTTCCATCAACATTCCTGCTTATTGGTGGCCTTAGTCTCCCTCCAAAAAGAGAGTGGCGAGCCATTGTCTGATCTGATAGGTCAGCTTCCCAATTCTCCAGACGCTTTACATGAGAGATATTTAGGCACAGCAAAGATCTGTCTACAGAGTATTGTCGAAGCGTTAGACTAGGGGACCTAGTGTTATTGTACCTCCCCTCTATGGGCCTCCCACCCCTCAATTTGAGTAGTTCAGAGATGTTTTAATGGGAATGGCACTAGTCCTATGTTATGCTGCCCCTGCGGTACGTGAGAGCACACCCAGCACTCGGTTTGGTTTAGGACCTTAACCACCAAGGAGTGAAAATCCTCCAAAGGATGCCCGCCCACATGCAGATTACCGGTGGACTGGCATCGCTGAATGCATCTCTCTTCAACTAGGGAGTCACAGAACTTGCAGATACAATACTCATCAGACAATAGCCCCTCACACTGTCTCCGAGTTCCCGAGCTAGCAGACCTTTTCATAACCCCTGGACCAAGATTGATAATGGACTGCTCTGGGTATTCTAATAACTTTTCCTCGATCTCCATTTCTTCCGTATCACTGCCAGAACCTTCCTCTGTCCTCCATCCTCCTTCACAAAAATAGAATGTCCTAGAAAAAGTAAAAACAAGGAAAATCCTGGAACAAAAGAAAAACAAAAACCGCCACTCCATAGCTGGAAAGATAGTTCTGATGCAACGTCTCTGGTTCAGGTGTCTTGACTGCGGGCCTTAGGTTTCCCGGAACAGATTTACGAGTGACAGATCTGTGTCGTCGGTCTCAGTTTTATCTCGCACTTTCTCCGGGTTACTGACTCTCCTGCAGTGGGTGGAATGGACCCAAGTGTCTCTCTCTGCAACCTTCAGTGATATAGTACTGGTCAGCAGCACTTGGTACGGGCCTTCCCAATGGTCTGTTAAACAACCTGAACGTAAGAAATTGCGGATCATAACATAGTCCCCAGGTTCAACATCATGAAGTTCGTTTCTGGCATACCAGATGACAGCATTTTGAGTTTTTGTTGTTGTTGTTTCAGCTGTCTGCTCATTTTTCTAAGATATTGCACAGTCACTTCATTATTACACTTTATTACACTTTAAGTCGTCTTGCGGACTCAAATGATCAAATGAGGTTGTCGGCCGAACAGTATCTCAAAGGGGGACAGATGAAGAGGAGATCTAGGAGTGGTTCGTATGCTATGGAGAACTAGTGGCAAAGCTTCAGGCCACGCTAACCCAGTTTCAGCCATTACCTTACCAAACTTGTTCTTAATGGTACCATTTACTCTTTCCACCTTACCACTGGCTTGTGGTCGGTAAGGGGTGTGAAGTCTGCTACTGATTCCCATGAGTTTACACATATTTTGGAAGATATCACCAGTAAAGTGGGTACCCCTATCACTTTCAATGATTCTAGGGATACCGAACCTACACACAAGTTCTTGTACAATTTTCTTTGCAGTGAACACAGCAATATTAGTGGCTGCTGGATATGCTTCTACCCAACCGGAAAACACATCAATACATACAAACACATACTTTAGATTCCTGCACGGTGGTAATTGGATATAGTCAATTTGTATTACCTGAAAAGGTCCGTCTTTAGGAGGGATGTGGGATGGCTCAGTTCGAATAGTTTTCCCGACATTTTTCCTCAAACAAGTAAGACATGACATTGCTTTCTTACCAGCCTGAGAGGAAAATCCAGGAGCACACCAGTATGTTCTCACCAGTTTGCACATACCTTCTTTACCCAGGTGAGTCAGACCGTGTGCTGCTTCAGCCAGGCTTGGATAATATGTTCGGGGAGCTACAGGCTTACCTTGTCCATCCCTCCAGAGTCCTGAGGACTCTTGACCACATCCCTTCGCCTTCCAGACCGCCTTTTTCTGCAGGGAACACAAATCTTGCATTTCAATTAATTTCTGCATGTCTAATGTCTGAAAAACCATCATAGTCTCGGTCGATACAGTCATAGGTTGCCCTGCTGCCCATTTAGCAGTTTTGTCTGCCCTGTTGTTGCCCAATGACACTGGGTCTTCTTCAAAGGTATGGGCTTTGCACTTTATGACGGCTACCGTTCTGGGTAATTGTCCTTTTATGTGTTGTGAGTGTGCCACTGGCGTACCTGTTGCTGTTGTAAAGTTTCTAAGACGCCAAAGGGCCCCAAAATCATGCACTACCCCGAAGGCGTACTTAGAGTCAGTATATATATATTAGCTGATTTACCTTTTGCCAACTCGCACGCTCTCCTTAATGCTACTAGTTCCGCCACTTGGGCTGAGTGAGGTGGGCCAAGGGGTTCAGCTTCTACCACATCCTGATCGTCTACAACAGCGTAACCAGTACATAGCTCTCCCGTCTCTGTCTGTCTGTCTATGACAACTGCCGTCTGTATAAAATCTACATTTTCTAAGGGGGTGTCACGTATGTCGGGCCTTGCAGTAAAGGTGTGGTTCAGGTGTTCCATACAATCATGCGTATCAGTACTCTTGCCTAACTCATCATCAACCAGGGTCTCCTCACCTCCCACCCTTTGTGCCTCTAGAGACACATATGGAAGGTATGTAGCTGGATTTAAGGTGCTACATCATTTGATGGTGATGTTTGAGGGTGCCATGAGAGCTAGTTCCCACTTTGTGAATCTAGCTGAAGAAACATGTCTGGTTTGAGCTGAATTTAACAGAGCTGATACAGCATGGGGTGTATAAACAGTTGAATTATGTCCTAATACTACGTCCTCGCTCTTACTTACCAGAAGAGCAGTTGCTGCTACACTTCTGAGACATGTTGGGAGTGATCTAGCCACAGTGTCCAATTGTGCACTGTAGTATTCTACCGGTCTGCTAGCGTCACCATGTTTCTGTGTGAGGACACCTGCTGCATAACCATCAGCTTCTGTATAGTATAGCTCAAAAGGCTTTTCATAATCAGGTATTCCCAATGCAGGTGCTCTAGTCAAACTATCTTTAAGATTAAAGACCGCTTGCTCTGACTCTTCTGTGTGTACGACACGTTCTGGTTTTGAGGACGAGACTAGTTCCTGCAATGGTAATGCCAGAATAGAAAAACCTGGGATCCAGGATCTACAGTATCCACACATCCCCAGGAAAGTATGAATCTTCTTCTGGCTCTGCGGCAGAGTCATGTGTTGTATGGCCTCAATCCTGTCATTTGTCAGATGTCTTAGCCCCTTGGTGAGGCAGTGTCCTAAGTATTTGACCTTAGTCTGACATGGCTGTAATTTATCCTTTTCCACCTTGTGCCCTGTTTGTGAGAGATTGAGCAACAACAATTTAGTATCATGTTAACATGACATAAAAGAATCAGAGCACAGCAACAAATCGTCCCCATATTGAATTAGAACAGACCCATTTCAGGGTTGAAATGATTGCAAACAGTCATGTAAGGCTTGGGAGAAAATACTGGGGCTGTCAATGAACCCCTGGGGAAGTCTGGTCCATGTGTATTGTACTCCCCCGGTAGGAGAATGCAAATAGGTATTGGCAGTCAGGATGAAGAGGGACTGAGAAGAAAGCAGAACATAGATCAATGACAGTAAAATGACTAGCAGACGGAATCTGCATGAGGATGACAGCTGGGTTCGGCACTACGGGGAATTGGCTCTCAACAACTTTATTAATTTCCGTTAAGTCCTGGACTAATCTATAGCCCCTCTCCCCATTCTTCTTCACAGGGAAAATGGGACTATTTGCTGTGCTGGAGGCACGAATTAAAATCCCTTGTTGCAACAGCCTCTCAATAACAGGATATACCCCTAATTCCACCTCTGGTTTTAATGGATACTGTGGGATTTTTGGAGCTATCCTACCACTTTTTAGATTTACCATGACAGGGGCTACGTTTGCCATAAATCCATTGTCCTGTCCATCTCTGGTCCATAGTGAACCCGGTATTTCCATCCCATTTTACATAACAAGTCTCTCCCTACCAAGTTAGTATGAGATGCTGCAGCTAAGAGAAACGAATGCTTAGTATGCAGGGGCCCGATAGTATCTTCAGCAGGTTTAGTTAGAGGATAATGTAACACTCTTCCCGTTACCCCCATAGCTGGAATAGTTTTACTGGTCACCTGTAGATTAAAAGGAGAGGTTATCACAGATCTGGCCACCTCTGTATCTACAAGAAAAGTTTGTTTCCTACCAGCTATGTCAACTATCATTGTTGGTTCTTCTCTCTGACTCTCAGTTAACCTCACTGGCTGTAGACTACAGGTATGACCTGACCCCTAGCGCTGACTATCGTTTTCCCGCACGGCATTTGCTGCTATAACATGCGCGGGCAAGTATGAGTCTCCTTATCTATGTGAATTCCCCTTTCATCATCATCATCATTTATTTATATAGCGCCACTAATTCCGCAGGCCATGGTCGGGAATTGAACTCATGACCCCAGTGCTGTGAGGCAGAAGTGCTAACCACTAGGCCACTGTGCTGCCCTTTGGAGGATATCTACGTGACCCACCCTTATGTGTATACTGTTTTTCTTTTTTACAATCTCTTGCGAAATGTCCTTCTTCGTTACAATTGAAACACCTGATTATTCTATGTTTCTTATTATGTGGGTTGTATGCTGGTGGTCGTGTATACATTCCCTCTAAAGCCTGTATACTTATCGTCATTAACTTATCACCTTTCTCTTCCCTTTTTTTAAAAAGGTTTTTGTCATGATCCACAGCAGACTCCCTAAGAGAATCTACTGTGATGCCTCTCCAATTAGGTAATGTGGTTTGTACCCTCGTCTTTAAATTTTCTCTAAGGCCGTCCATTAAAACCCCTACAGCTACCTCTCTGTGATGTGGGTCCTCATCTATGTTTGATATCCCAGTGAACCGTGCTATCGCTGTTAGAGCTCTAGGGAAGTAATCTGATGCTGTTTCACTATCTTTCTGTTTGATGGTGAAAATTTTACTCCAATTCGCTACTACTGGAAAATAGATGGCTAAATGTTTGACAATCTGTTCTATATTCTCTTGATTAATTTCATCTGTCAAGGTGTCGTCTTCCTCCAATGAACAATCTTTAATGAATTGTTGTACGTTAGTATTGGGAGGAAGACACGCCCTCAACACTACACGCCAATCCTTATCGGTTGTTTTGTGTGCTTTTCGTAAGTCTTTAATAAACTTCTGACACTTACCCAACTCTTTTCTAGGATCTGGGAATTCAGTCATAATGGAACGTAATTCTGATCTAGTCCAAGGACAATGCATTGTAACATTTCTTAAAGGAACTACACCATCGTTATCCGCCTTCCCATTGGGAACTGATATTGTGCGGACAGGATACGTACCCACTGGTTCACTATCTTCGGGGTTAGCCTCTTCAGTACTTTGAATATTGTCTCTCCTAGTGGTCACACTACTCTCACCTATCTCAGCCATTGCCCCCTTTCCATACTTACGCTGACCCTCTAGCATATTAAAAGCATGGGCAATGGCTGAAATTACAGTGGATTCATCTTCTTCTTCAGAAACACTTGCTTTAAACTGACTTAAAACAGGATATAACTTAGCAATTTTCTTTTTTTCATTTTTAACAACGGCTGTACTTACCCCTCCCGCCACATAGGGTGGCGGGGGCGCGTTTGCGCTGAGTTCGCCACGCTTCTCAATGGCTACTTCCGCCGTGCATGTGCTTTTCGCCACGCCTACTTCCGCTGTGCATTCGCTGCTCTGCCACGTGTTACCTTCCATTTGCCACAATTTTAAACAATCATTATGTCTATTTCTTTTTTTCGTTGATTTAATCAACCACACTTTATCTTTTACATTATTTAGTACCTCCGAATTAAAACTTCCTATTGTTGGGAAAGGCCTAACATACTCCTTGGTCATCTTGACCCACGTGTCGCAATAAACCGTTGGGTATTCACCATATTTCTTACACATAAGAAACCTCGCTGAACCAATAGGCCCTTCCTTAGGCAGTACACTGGCCATCTCTAGCGTATGCTTAGCACCCATGTTGAACAATACCTTCTATGTGGAACACAGATACACCGCAATGCTCTGTTCTTTCCAAACACTACCCTTTTTTTTGTGGAACACAGATATACCGCAATACTCTGTTCTTTCCAGCAAACAATTTAAACTCTTTTGCTACAATCACCACTAGAGATCTCTAATGCCCGGTAAACGTATTTCCAAATAGCCGCGTTCACTCGATTCTTCTCGTTCCAAACGAGAATCCCTAACACAGAAATAGGTCTTTGATAGCCCGGCTATCACAAATTTCTGTTGAGTTTATTATCACTGGAAGCACTAAGTCGATACAATCGCTCAGCCTTTCCAATATAATTCCTCCACGCACTTCCAATTGTACACTCACGGTTGTTTTTACCATGCGGTTAGATCGCACCGCTCACTAATACTAATTATCAGTAAACCTTGCGATCTATTGGTGGCGTTTCTCGAAAACCCAGTTTTCGCACTCGGTATACCTGCCCAGTATACCGTCCTTCATTTGGGCAACCTGCCTCGTCAGACAGCAACTGAGCTCACTCAACAATAAAACAGTGTATCTACGTCACAAAATCACACAACATACACCTTTTCTGTGCAGAAAATCAAAAGTTCTCAACAATAGTAATAACATTTCGGGAGCTTTCACAAGTGATTATACTATGCATGTATAACAACTATCAAAACGATTGTTTAACCACGTGGCAAATCTACCGGAAGTTTGCGTACGCAAAGCAGGAAGTTACACATACGCTAAGCAATGCAATACAGTTAAAACGCACAATGACAGTAAAAAGAAACAGTTTTCTCTTTTGTCCCTAGGTTCAGTTAGCGTACCTTAGATAATGCAAAAACGGACATTCGGTTTCACAACACATAGTACAATTCAGGTTTTTAACACATTGCGTTCTTACTCGTATATGACGCGTCTCCACCCTTTGTTGCGGAACCGAAATCCGTTGGTCTTGCATATCGTCCGGCAACGAAACCTCCAAACTCACGAGCCCACAAATTGTTATGAGCGTTTTGTCGCTTTCCAATAACGATTGTCGAATCTCGATTTCTGTTTCCAAAGCACAAAGATTTATTCTCAAAAAGTAGCAGAATATATTAATGCAAAATAATAAGTACAGCCGTTACTTATCGCAGGCGCTCTGGATCCAGTGTACAGTCATTCAGTCCTGAAGTCTGTGGTCTAGGTGACTGAACACTAGATGATGAGCTGCTGCTTATATGCAAACAGAGATACAGTAAAACAATGAAAAGGTGTGGCTGGCTTCTATTAGTCCAGGCATCAGGAGGGTCCAGGGGGTTGCAGATCATAGGCTAGTTTAAGCTCAGGAATCCAAAAGGGGGTCATCTCTCCAGGGAATGAATTCTGATCTTCCCGCCAAGATTTCTAATCATAATAGTCCATAATTCCTTAACATTAATAACTTGCGTATGCACTCTGCGATCCCTTCGCAGAGTGAACCGGACAGTCGTAAATGTGAAGGGGATGAGTATGATACCACACATGACATGATTCCTTCAACGTGTACCATATGTTTTACTGATATGCATATAACTTATAATATTACACATCTACTATATTTCGACATAAATAACTATGTGCTGTAACTATAATTAATGTGTACTATTTTACAAACGTGTGTGTTGGTGCGAATGCATGTAAAAGCGTAAATACTGTTTGTGCCACGTGTTGCGGCCGCATACGCCCTTTCACGCCGTAGTGTGCCATACGCATCTTTTCAAACAAAGACAACCAAGTTTGCTCGATTTAAATTGAAATGACTTTATCCAATTTGCTGACTTCGACACTCTTTTGTGCATACCTGACTTACCTTCTCCTCAGTCTAGACGCTGCTTTCTCTGCAGAACTTTGTGCCTCTCCTCCTATCCTACTCCAGGGCCATCCTGTTCACCAGCACCCCATAGACTGTTGCTCTCTCTTGTTATCAAGAACTATCACTTACCTGTTGGACCCGCCTCAGCGCTCGGACATATCCGCATTTCCACCTTTATCTCCTGACCATCCATCTAGTCTCACTCATCGCCCCCCCATAGAGGGACGTGACCTGCGGTTAGAGAGCCGCAATGTCCATAACTTCTCTTTCGTTAGACTCCGCGCCTTATGCAGGGTAGTGTCCACCTGAGAAGACTTCGAGGCCCAAACTCACTCTGAATCTGTGACAATAGGGAACTTCTTTGTTCAATCCAGGACTCAATCAACCCCAATGAAGTTGGAAGCCTAACATAACACTCTGCAAATCTTAAGAAAGGCTTGTGCAATATCTGTTGATTTGCAGATCAAGAAGGCACAGGTTTTTATTCCAAACTCTTCCTCATCAGGAGCCTTTCACACTGTTCTGGATTTGAAGAGGCTCAAAACGTTTACCCATTCCAGGCACTTTCACATGGAATATGTGAAACTTGCTAGCTTTTTTGCCTGGTGAAAACCCTGAGAACATTTACCATGGTGCTAGTTACTTTGGTGGTTATTCTTGTGACCTTAGACCATTTTAGGTTGCACATGATTACTGTAACATACATTAAAAGACCATCCAGCTATTCCTTCAGGAAATGTTTAGAACTGAGCTATGCGAGTTTCTGTTTTAGTAAATCCTCTAAAGTCTTTTAGCAACCGCGGCGGCCGCGGCATTGTCGCAACTCTCGGCCTAGGCAACAACTGGGACGCTTTAGGCTCCCTGCCACCGCACACGGCCAGCTGTCAAACAGCCGGGCGCGCTCGCAGTGTTGTTTAAAGTCTCAGCCATTCATGGCTGATTAGATTAGGATGCAGCTGGTACTATTTAAGGCAGTGGGGACTGAGAAGATTGGAGGTAAATCTGTCATGGATGACAGCGAGCCGAACCTTTCTCCAGCTCAGGTCTCAGCGAATAAGATCCAGGCCTTGTCATAAGTTGTGCAGAGTTTATTTCATCGTTTGTCAGCACAAGAAGAGTCCTCCAGAAACCCGCAGGTTCAACAGACCTCCTCTGTCATCAGTACAGAGCCAAAATTGAACTTGCCTGATCGATTTTTTGGAAGCAGATCCTCCTTCCGCAACTTCAAGGACAGTTATAAGTTATATTTTCGCCTGAGACCACACTCCACTGGCTCTGAACATCAGAGAGTCGGCATTGTAATTTCCTTACTCCAGGGCGACCCCCAGTCCGGGGCCTTTACTCTTCCACCAGTGAGTGCCTCCTTGCAATCTGTGGATGCCTTCATCCAAGCCCTAGGTCTGCTATATGACGACTCAGACAGAGTGGCCTCAGCTGAGTCTCATCTTCATTGAGGCAAGGACGTTGCACTGCTGAAGAGTATTGTGCAGACTTCAGACGATGGTCAACTGATAGTGGCTGGAACGGTCCGGCGCTTCGGAGTCAGTTTCGTTTAGGCCTTATGGAACAAATCAAGGACTCCTTAGTGCAGTATCCTACGCCCACCTCACTTGAAAATTTGATGCAACTTGTTATCAAAATTGATCGCAGAATCAAGGAGAGGAAAACTGAGAAAAAGTCATCTATACCGCCTTGCTCACCACCAAAGTCCTGTTCTGCCTTTCCGGACACCCCTGAGCCTATGCAGTTGGGCGCTTACTGTCTGCCTCTTGAGGAACGTTCCAGACGGTGCTCCCTGGGTCTCTACATGTATTGTGGTCAATGGGGCCACCTAGTTCGTTCCTGCCCTATCAAGTCCGGAAACGCCTAAACCTAAGTGCTGGTGAAGAGGTGCGCTTAGGGTTCCAAGTAATCTCAGAAAATTCCCTGTTGGTACCTGCACGCCTACTCTTCAGAGATCAATCTACAGTTATGTCAGCCTTCCTCGATAGTGGTGCAGCAGGTAACTTCCTGGATATCCACTTGGCTCAGATGCTTGGTATTTCTGATATCAAATTGGGTTCGAGCATTACCGTCTGCGGCTTGGATGGAAACCCCTTGGTTGGGGGTAGAATACTCGCTAAGACTCCATTGGTTCATTTATCTGTAGGAGCCCTCCATACGGAGGAGCTCTCATTCTTCCTGATCACCTGTCCCTCTGCTCTATTGATTCTGGGGTATCCTTGGCTTCAGAGTCATAATCCACTTATTGATTGGAAGAAGGGGGAGAACATCCGTTAGAGTGCAGAGTGCTCTTCTAAATGCTTGACCCCACCTCTTAGAGTTCTATAGCCTAATCAGGAATTGTTACCTGCACCCTACGAGGACTTTGATGATGTGTTCTGTAAAAAGAAAGCTGACTCTCTCCTGCCTCATTGGGACTATGACTGTGCAATTGATCTTGTACCGGGTTCTAAATTGCCCAAAGGGCGCCTGTATTTCTTATCTATCCCAGAGACCCAAGCTGTGGAACAGTACGTAGAGGAGAACCTTAAAAATTGATTTTTCCGCCCCTCCAAATCTCCAGTAGGAGCTGGATGTTTCTTCGTGGCCAAAAAGGATGGCAGCCTGATTGATTATCGTGGCCTAAATAAAAGCACGGTCAAGAACACATATCCCTTGCCGTTAATTTCCATTTTATTTGACCAACTCAAATCGGCCACCATTTTCTCAAAGATTGATCTCCGAGGTGCCTATAACCTTATACGTATTAGAAAGGGAGACGAGTGGAAGACGGCCTTCAATACTCACTCTGGACATAATGAGTATCTGGTGATGCCATTCGGGTTGTGCAACGCTCCAGCAATCTTCCAAGACCTCATCAACGACGTCTTACGTGAATTCCTGGGAAAACAGGGGCGGTTTATCTGAATGACATTTTAATTTACTCTCAATCTCTGTCTCAGCACCGCCAACAAGTTTGTGAGGTTCTGGAAAAATTACGCCAACATCACCTCTATGCAAAATTGTAAAAATGTGAGTTTGAGGTCTACAGGGTGGCCTTTCTAGGATACATTATCTCATCATCTGGTTTCTCCATGGATCCCAGTAAAGTTCAAGCAATACAAGACTGGGTCCTCCCTACTAACCTGAAGGCGATTCAAAGATTCCTCGGCTTGGCCAATTACTATCGAAGGTTTATACGCTCATTTTCTTCCATGGTGGCTCCTATCACTGTCCTCACCTGGCAGGGCGCTAACACGTCTAATTGGTCTCCAGAGGCCTTGGCAAGCTTTTCAGTCCTCAATGCCGCCTTCACATCTGCACCTGTTCTTAGACACCCAGACCCAGAACTCCTGTTTATAGTGGAAGTAGATGCCTCGGATGTTGGAGGAGGTGCCATTCTTTCTCAAAGAGATCCTCAGAGTAAGAAATTACACCCATGTGCATATCTGTCCAGGAAATTCTTGTCCGCTGAGATCAACTACGACGTCGGAAATTGTGTTGGCCATCAAGTGGGCCCTTGAAGAGTGGCGGCATTGGTTAGAAGGAGCAATCCATGTCACTACAATCTTCACTGACCACAAAAACCTCCTGTATATTCAGACTGTTAAAACCCTAAATCCCTGGCAGGCCTGCTGGGATTTGTTTTTTACCCGGTTTAACTTTATCATCACTTTTCATCCAGGTTCGAAGAACACCAAAGCCGATTCTTTGTCTTGGAGTCTCAAGGCATGCCATCCTCAGTCTCCTGACTCGCAAGCTATTATTCCCTCATCTCCATTCATATCGGTCTATCTCAAAATCTTGGGGCCACACTCCGCCAGTTCAAAAAGATTGCTCCAGCTCAGACTCCTACAAATAAATAGTTTGTTCCGGTTCATCTGAGGATGTCAGTCCTCATTGAATGCCACGACAACCGTTCAGCAGGTCATCCAGGAATTCATAAAACCATCGAAATACTATCCCGCTGGGTTTGGTGGCCCTCCTTGTCTTCAGATGTTGAGAAGTACGTCTGTGCCTGCCCGGTATGTGCTAGGAACAAATCCTCCTGGAACCGTCCTCCTGGTCAATTGCTACCCTTCCCTGCTCCGAGCAAGCCTTGGACACATCTTTCAATGGACTTTATTGTCGATCCCCCATGGTCCTATGGTCATAACACCATCTGGGTGGTCTTTGACCGTTTCAGCAAAATGGCACACTTTGTAACGTTACCCAAGCTATCGGATGCCAGAGGCTTGACCACATTATTTATTGCACAAATTTTCCGCCTCCACGGTCTTCCAGAAGTCATCGTCTCGGACCAGGGGTCCCAATTAATATCACAGTTCTGGAGGTCCTTTTGCTACTCTCTCGGGATCAAAATCAGTTTGTCTTCAGCTAACCACTCACAATCAATTGGTCAGATGGAAAGAACCAGTAAATCCCTGGAACAATTCCTGCGCATCTATGTATCCAAGTTCCATGACAACTGGTCCTCTCTCTTAACTTGGGCGGAGTTTGCATGTAATTACTCTTGCCATTCTACAACTCGTACATCTCCGTTCTTCTGTAACCTCGGGTTCCACCTGAAAGCGAACTCCTTGTCCTCTGTAATTTCTGCTGATGGTTCCGGGACTCCTACCTTTACATCTCGACTAAGGTCCATCTAGAAAAAGGTACACTCCGCACTACGTCAAGCATCTTGCAAGTTCAAATCCCTTGTTGATCGTCATCGCGGTCCTTGTCTATTGAAAGTGGGAGATCAGGTCTGGTTGTCTATAGGAAACATCAAATTAAGGCAGCCCTCTAGGAAATTAGGACCCAGTTTTATTGGACCCTTTATGATTTATTAAAGGATTAACCCTGTGACATTCAGACTTAAGCTACCACCATCCTTAAAAATTCCCAGCACCTTCCATTGCTCTCTCCTGAAAAAGGCTGTTTCTCCTAGCAAACTCAATCAGTATCTGAACGCTGCCATGTGACCATAAACTTGTACTACACTGAGTGTAATTCCTGGGGGCATCCGAATACCTGTGAGCATAACCAGTCTCTACGGGAAAGGTGGCTGCTATAGGTGAAGATCTCTTCTGCTAAGTTCTACAAGTTTATGCTGCATTGGTTGCCATAACACAGTCCAGTGGAGCGAGTAGTATAAGTAAACCTCAGCTCCATTTGTCACCTCATTAAGTGAACCTCACCATTAAATAAAATGTACACTATTTTTTTCAGCTATTTGTTTGAATGTTTCAATAAATAACACTTGAAAATAAATCAATTACATTTATGAAGTCAGTGTAAATATTAAATATGTGCAAATGTGTTGAATTGTCTATACAGCTTAATTTTTTTGCACAGATGAAGCAATGTTGGTTGCAATTTTGTAATCCATAAGTTTAAGTGAAAAAGGGGGATATGTCTTGGGTCCACCTGATAATAGAAAAAGATAGCCATATGGTCCTTCATTCTACAGGGGGTAAAAACAGTGGCTTCAATGACAATAACATTAATCAGAAAAACACTGGGAGAGTCTTTGGGGACCTGATTAGCACTCTCATCCCAATCAGACTTTGATTTTGGACTTCTTACCCACCATTGCTCGATAGAACTCATTCACTTTTCGCTGCCCCCATAGTCCATTGAACCATACACGAATACATTCCTGAGGAATCCCATGATTTTTTCCAAGGGCAAAAAATGTTGGATATTTAATTACTGACAACACATGATTATTGTCTTTTAGCCATCATTCATACATCAGAGGAGAGACAACCAGCAATTAATCTAATTAATCCACAGCGGAGCGACCGGGTTGAGCTACAAGCCTCGATTAACTACCTTTAATTCTGATATTAATTGGAAAGAAAATATAATTTCCACTGCTCACTGCTTTTCACTTTAACCATATAATTTCCCAGCTTACTTATGGAGCTATTTTGTGTCGAACCCTACATAAGGATCGAGACTGATGTTCACATCATTGTATATTAGTTTATATACTGGATGATTTTGGTCTAAAAGCTTGTTTTTAATTGTTTATGAGGTTGTTTTGTTTTGATATGGTATGTTTCATATTCTAAAAAAATAATTCTAAGACACGTTACTTTGACATTTCCTCATTTTCAAGCTTAATATCCTAACTTGAATACACCACACCTAACACATTATTAGTATCTATAGAGGAGTGGTACTACCCCCTCTCTTCTATTGTTAATTTCACAGCTGAACTAAACATTTCCAAAATTCACTCTGCATCTTGGGATAATACTGGTTTTAATGTCTTGTTAACCTGAGGTTTCGGATTCCCCTCTTTGTTCTTTCTCTGAGTGGCAGCAAAACAAATTATTACATAGGAAGTGCAGATTACCAGTTTTTCTTAAGAGTCACAGACTGCCTGAAAACAGGTACGTTAGAGGGGGAGGGCCTGGGTCATGTTATTGCTTCCACCCTCTGGATAAATTATTTCAGTCCAACAGACTGCTCCTATATTTCGTTACACCTTCTCTTGACAACTACATCTCCACCAAAGCTCTTATTGAATTCCAGAGTCCATGGGAAATTTTATTGACATTAGATTTCTATGCTAACAGGTTCCTATGACAAGCATAGCTAAAACTATACCTTAGAAACTATTTACGGTTCGACTGTTAAATAAACAGAATGTTCCTTTGTTTTTGCAAACTTCTGCCATGCATAATGAACTGTCAACATTGGACAGTCGATAAAATTTTAAATTGTTTTAGGTATTCCTTGACTTGCTGTGCATAGCCCTTCCATTAACTGGACAACCAAATAATTGCTGTTCACTTTGTAGACATCACTCTCTAGTACCATCATGGAGAAGCATATCTGAATATCATTGTACTGTGTGAATGGACCTGCAATGAAAGGAATGATTAAGAACCCAAGGATTATATGTCAAATTCAATAAGCGTGTTTTTGAGTTTCTAGGACATATTTTTTTACCAAAGGATATTGAAATGGATCCTGCCAAGACTCAAGCTATTGAAGACTGGTCATTTTCTATTAACATTAAAGCTGCCCAAAACATCTTTGGTTTTGCAAATTACTGTAGCACATTTATTAAGGACTTTACCAAGATCTGTCCAATATCTGTCCAGACCCATAAAGGGATTTCATTTCAATGGAATGTCTTAGCACAGATCCTTTTGTGCTCTTAAAAAGGCTATGCAGACAACGCCTATGTTGTCACACTCAAATTCCACACCGGCCTTCTTTTTAGAGGTGGATGTCTGTTTAAACTGCCAGTACTTTGTCACAAAAGCAAGGTGACAAACAAATTTTCTATTCTTGCTCTTGCTTCTCCAGAAAACCTATCCCCTGTAAAACGGATTTATTCAATAGGTAATCGAGAGTTATTAGCTATCCATTTAGCATTAAAAGAATGGAGACCTTCATCATCATCATCAACATTTATTTATATAGCGCCAGCGGATTTCGAAGCGCTTTACAATTGGGAACAAACAGTAATAATACAATACTGGGTAATACATACATACGTAGAGGTAAGAAGGCCCTGCTTGCAAGCTTACAATCTATGGGTCAATGGTTTGATACACAAGGGTAAGTGCTACATCATATTGAATATTTGTCCAGCTAGAATTCAAAGGTTGCAAAGTATTTAGTGTGCTGTATGCTGAGTCACACAGCCATGCTGGTCAGAGGGTTGTTGTCTTGTGTTAGCTATGTTGAGGGTGGTAATAGTGTAACCTAGGGACATTAAGAGGGTGGTAGAGAAATATTATAAGCTTGTCTGAAGAGGTGGGTTTTCAGAGAATGCTTGAAGGTTTGAAGACTAGAGATGGAACAAAAACCGAAAAGGGCAGGGTCCCGCTACTGAGAAGTTGGATTGAAGATGAATAATTAAGAGCAATTAGCTCTACTAAACATCTCCCAACAGAGGAGGCGAGACACTGTGAATTAATAGATCGTGTTTATTAAACTCTATATGTCATCTTATAAATCACGGCTAAAAACATAAACCACAAATATGCAACACATATAATATAGCCAATATTAAACCATCAGTACTGAGGTAAATACCGAACAACCATGGTGATAAAAAGTAAAAAATAAAAATGAGTTGTATAGATAAATACTTGAATGCTCAGCCAAAAACAGTACATCTGATTATAATAAAAAAAAGTCCAATAGCATATGATGTAGTAATTGTAAATCCCCAATATTATCTTTGGGGCTAAAACTTGCCAATACTACAGTGGGGATAAATTTATCCACTATGCGATCCACACATAGTATTAGTCCCGCAACAGACTTTCATGAATCACTGACACCTCAATGGTTCCAAATCCAATATCAAACAGGCACTGAGATACTCACACCGCTGGTTCAGATTGAATTTACCCTCCGGAGGGATTCAGTGAAGCACCAAGCGGACTTCGTGTGCAGCCTGAGCTGTATACTCCCAGTATAGATGCGCAGCAGCAGAAGCAACGTTGATAAAGCCTTATGATGGAACTTCACGCTCCGGTGATAGACCGTAGAAAGGCAGTTCTCAATTCAGTCTGGTGATGACATGGGATCGGATCTCAGGTAGGAAGCAAGGTGCAATCGATGTCTCTCTTGATAGAACAAACAGCAGACTCAGCTGACACGTTTCGTGCCGTTGACTGTAACTTTCTCAAAGCTAATCCCGGGTCTGCAGGATTCCTTTAAATAGGGAGCCGAGTTTCCAGGTGTATTAATTAAATGGGCAGCCCTTCTATGTTCTTATAATTCAAAGTATTTGGCACACAAACACTATCCCATTATGTTTCATTGTTAATGAAAAAAGAGTCCTGTTCAAATTTAGCATGTTAGACATACAAAATTTCGTATAGTTAGATATTCTTCATTATCCACTCGGATTCACAGTCAAATACATAGCTGATGATAGCTACGAATACTTATATAGCTGTGATAATAACAGTAACAATGGATGATAGTAAAAATAAAATTAAAATAAAAATGCAAAATAAAAATAAAAATAGAGTAAAAATATAATACATATAAAATAAAATAAAAATAAAAATAAAAATAGAGATAGAAATAAAAGTAAAAAACAAATCAGATATAAATAGATACATAATGTACACATAAATATAATAATATACAATAACCAAAGTGCACAGCCAGCACTAGAAAACAATCCTATACATCACTAGATGCATAAATACCAAGAAATAAATACAACCAATAAATCACACAATAAATAAGATATATAAATATATCTTTCCAAAAAGACATATGCGGGAGTATACGTGAACATATAGATACAATAATGTATGCAATGATACACCCACATGTCTAGCTTAATAAGATGAATCTCACCCCCATATAAAATAGATAAATGCATATATACACATCAACAAGCAAAAAAACACGCCCACATGTCTAGCTTAAAAAGATGAATCTCACCCCCATATAGAATAGATGAATGCAAATATACACATCAACAAGCTAAAAAACACTAAACTTCAATGTCAATAAAAAATATAAAAAACTGTCAGCGCTCAGTAATCAATAAAGCTGCCAAATATCATGGATAGAACAGGGTACACAGACCTATCAGATAGTTTACAATTAATAATAAAAAATCCAGATTATCGGCACTAGATTGTACCCAAAGATCTCATACAGATGTTAAAAAACTCTAAAAAAACAGTATTTCAGAATGAGAAAGATATGAATAACACAAATAATTTTCACTTCACCGTCACTTTCATATAGAAAAGTAAGAAATCAATTCTTACCAGAAGGTGTTTGATCATGGGCACATAGCAAGTTCTTTATTGCTTTTCTCCATTTCCTCTGGATAATGATGACGAAATCTCTCGCTATTTCACATTTCTTTTTTCATGATGTCTCATATTGTTATCATAAACATAAACAAAAAATGGACACTATTTAACAGCGAAGATTTTTTGAACTGAACTAGATGTTATTGTAATTTTTTTATTATTATTTGTGTAATTCATATGTTTCTCATTCTGAAATACTGTTTTTTTAGAGTTTTTTAACATCTGTTTGAGATCTTTGGGTACAATCTAGCGCCGATAATCTGGATTTTTTATTATTAATAATAAAAAACACTAAAGACTCTCCATAAGAGATCAAGAGATAAAGAAAGAAACCAAGGACCACCCTAGTTCAAACATTCAAGCCTGTCGGACACATGGTAGCCAACTTGAAAATCCATGCAGATTCACACAGACAGAGTTTCGCAAACCGATCCCCTCTCCTTTCAGTATTAATCACTTGTTCAGCTCCTACTACAGCAAGGTTACTAGGATCACTCTCATGGAAATCTGCAAAGTGCCTGGAGACACTATAAGTACGCACTTTATTTACAATATTCTTCTTATGTTTTTTAAATCGTATTTTCAGAGACCTTGTGGTTCTACCAACCTGCTTACAGATACATTCTAGTACATATACAATATATGAACTATCGCTGTTAATAAACCCCTTTATAGGAAAAGTTGCACCAATATGGTTAGACTTGATGTTCTTAGCCTTGTTGGTGATATGTTTACAGGTCAAACACACATTTTTACCACATTTATAACATCCCTCTGGTGGTTTTAGTAACCAGTTATCGCAAGAGTTCTCTTTAATCATTTTCAAAGAGCTTGGTGCTAGTATCCTTTTTAGGTCCAGATTCTTCTTAAAATGACAGTGGCCTTATCCTCCATACAGTCACATAAGATATTATCCAGCTTCAATAAATCAAAGTCATCTCTGACAATTTGTTTTGACTTTGAATTAAATTTGGATATATAAGCCGGTGTCTTATTTTTTCCATGTTTACTACTCTGTTTTTTAGAACTGTTTTGATGTTGAAGAAGGAACTCTCTATCTAGAGAGAGTGCATAATTTCTAGTGTCCTCTAATAAACCATCCGGATATGCTCTAGATCTAAAAGATCCCAACATAGTGTCTAATTGGCTCCAAAATTCTCGATCATCTGAGCAGTTCCTACGTAGGCAACCTACTTGGGAATATTCGTCACCCAAGGTCTATAGTGCCCACTTTTAAAATGCAAGAAACTACACATATCTACAGGCTTATTGTAGTTTGACGTAACAATTTTACCTTCCTTGATTGATAGATTAATATTTAGAAAATTGATCTCCTGATCACTAATAGTATGAGTAAATGACAAATTAAACGAATTCATATTCAAAAAAATTGACGAACTCTAGAGCATGTGCTTGACCACCCTTCCAGATGACAAACAGGTCGTCTATATAGCGACCGTAGAGGACCAGGTTTGCAGTCTTGTGGTGTGAGGGAGGGAATTCCTAAAAGTGGGTGCAGCCCGAAAAAAGTCCTGTAATGGAGAATGGGAGGAAGTGATTAAAGTGGAAGAGAGATGCAGGTCTTGTGCAGAATGAGTCGAGTTGGGAAATATTTTGAGACAAGTGAGGAGATGCATTTCTGTGCAATTTTGCTGATGAGCTTGTATGTTAGTAGAAGAATTTTATATTGGATTAGTTGAAAAACAGACAACCAATGTAGAGACTCAGCAGGCGAAAAAACGATTTGCAAGGAAAATCAATCTATCCACTGTGTGCAAAATAGATTGTAGTCTGATAGATAGTCTGATTTTGGGAAGACCAGTAAGGAGGGAATTACAATAGTCGATGCGGAAGATGATGAGTGCATGAATTAAAGTTTTTGCAGTGTCTTGTGGGAGATATGAATGTATTCTGTATGTTTTTTAGATGTATGCAGCATGATGTAAAAATAGAGACCTTTATTTGAAGTGGTGAATATCCCTATTACAAACTATGGAGACCACAAGAACTGAAGTTAACTAAAAGGTTACATTCCCTTCAGGCCAAATGGTCTGTTTTTGTACTAGGTGGGTATTATAATAAGCTTGCAGTACTAGGGATAGATGTCTTGGGCAACCTATGACTGACATCAGTCTTATCCAGCTGCTTATTAATTGATTATCACAGTACATGTGCGCCCGGCAGTCAAACAGCTTCAGGGCAGAGAGAGCATCCCAGTCGCCTAGGCAACAGCTGGTCCACTCTTTCTGCCCTGAAGCTGTCTGACTGCTGGGCGCATGTGTACTGTACAGAAGTGACGTCCTGGCAGTCAGACATCCGGGACCCTAACAGAGAGGGAAGCCGAGCCGCCACAAGTAGCGCAGCGGCTCGTGATACTAGGATTAACGTTATAGTGACATATTAACCAGGATCTTGCAATGGCAAAACAAATGCCTTGCAAAGACAATTGGGAAATTCATGTTCAATCAGGTGGATGTTTGACTCGATTATCAATTGTCTTTCTTCCTCTGACTTGTTTAAGACAAACAATCTTTCAACATTTCACAAGTCTCAAATAGCTCTCCCTCCCAGGAGGATACAGCACTTTGGATTTTGTGTCCATATATTATTGGTGGCCTCAGATATCTAAAAATATCTGTCATTATGTCTCTACTTGTCCTGTATGTGTCCGAACCAAGACCTCACATGCACATCCAGCAGGCCTTTTGCAACCATCCTTGGGTCCTTTAAATATCTGTGGACTTTAAATCTCTGTGGATTTTCGCAGGGCTTTACCACATTTTGGGTTGTTGTGGATGCCTTCAATAAAATGGCACATTTTGTCCTTCTTAACAAGTTGCCATCAGCACCACAGACACACCATTTGTTTCGAAAGTAGATTTTAAATTGCATGAATGCCCAGGATCAATAGCATCTGACTAGTGTACAAAATTCACATAAATTTTTGGAGAACCTTCTTCAAATCATTACATATTAAATTATATTTTTCTTCTGCATACCATCCCAATCCAATTTCCAAGCAGAGTGGGCAAACCAATAATATTTAAGAACTTACATCAGCATTCAACTAAGTTTAATGGTAAATATAGTTCTACCAAGCTGAGCCCATTTTTTGTCTTTTATGGATACCAATCTTGACCTGTTCCTACTGTAGTTACAGACCATGTACATAGTTCTCAGTCTTTATAAGAAATGACAAGAAAACTGTAAAGTGTTGATGGCTAATCTTTGTAAAGCTCAAAGATGACATAAGATTGAATCAGACTTCGGACTACGCTATGTCTGGTTATCTACCAAAAATCAAATTTGTAATGCTCATCACCTAAATTGGCAGAATAGTTCATGTGGGACAAATCTTTGTGGCAGATTGACCTTCGCCATCTGTTGTGAAAGGCCATCTTACATAACCCATTAATTGTGTTCACCCTGTCTTTAATGTGTCAAAAGTCAAACAAGCAGCTTTAATGGAATCCTGCCCTCCACCACTCATTAAAGCTAATGGGCATGAAAAAATTGTGGTGAAAAAAGATTCTAGACACTAGAGTGTTCCACAGGAAATTACAGTACCATATTAAGTGAAAAGTGTATATTCTTGATGATCGTTTAAGGGAACCTGCCAAAAATGTGCATACCCAGCTATTGCTACAGGCTTTTCATTTCAGACATCCAACTAAGCCTGCAGAACCTGGAAGTCACTTCTCGAGGAGGGGGTACTGTTACAAACTGCTGATCATGTAATAGTTCCTGCCATCTGGTGTTAGAGATTCCCTGTTGTGAATGCAAACAGTTTTTGTCTTTTTTTAGAACACAAGTCAAACGTAGCTGGGGTCTGGGTCACAAGAAATTGGTCAGGATGATGGAACAAAGCAGAAGTCAAATGCAGGGAGAAGTCACAATCCAAAAAGGAGTTTCACAGAGATACCAGCGGCAACAAGGACAAACAAATTGGCACTGGCCTGTTTGAAAAGACAGTGTTTAAAATGCCAGCCACAGGTGATCACAATCCTGTTTAGATGATGAGGGCTTAACCCCTTGCAGGTAAGGAGAAACTATCCAGGTCATCTCTGGTAGCACAGAGGTACTGCAGGCCTAATTCAATATAAGAACACACATATGGCCACAGCAGCAGTTTGTCTACAATTCCACAGCTTGTCATTACAAATGATTGTCATAAAGATAGAACTTACTTGTTTTCGGTGTAATGAAGTGTAGATTCAGAGTGCATGTAATCTATCTTGGTGAACCAGACATTTATCTTTGAAATTGACTATGATTCCTGACTTCTGTTGTACCAGACCTTTGATACTGATCCAGAACATGAACCTTTAACTTTTTGAGTATAAGACCCACTTTGAACTTGATCACAATATATACTTTGCCTGGGACACTTGAATATTTCATAGCTCATTACATGTTGCCAGAGCACACTATATATTGGACACTGATCCTGATTCTACTCTGTAGTGTCCTATTGGAAGATCAAGTGAGGTTTACTATTGTCATCAGTACAAGGAGAGGTGCTCCTACTCACTAAAGTACCATACAGTATTGCTCCAGACCTGCTCGCTATTTTTAGGCCACAAGCCACTGGGTCCAATCTACTAAACTACAACCAGCACATTATTGCTAGATATGCAATGGAATATTTGAAGTCTGCACTACTCCAAATTGCTGACATTCAGCTTGAAGTGCCCTGATCAGCTCATTTACATACATCTCCACTCATTTTAACATCATAAAATAATAACTATTGACATTTGCACTGAACCTTAATATATTTCTGTACTAGTACATTACCTTCTTTATAACATGTTTTTATTACACATTTGCAGTACTAGTCCCCTGCAAAATGTATCTTATGAAGTAATTAGACTGAGACTGTGTATTTATTTTTGCATGGATGAGTATTGCAGAGCAGGTAATGTTTCCTGCACCAATTCCCTTGAAAGATATATCAATCCTGCCATCCTGCTGCCATTGCTGTTAAGTGAAATTGTGACAGCAGCAATGTTGACAGTTGCTGTATGGCATTAGTAAAATTCTGCATGGCATGCTGTTCAAGTTTTCCAAACTTATTAGGGGATTTCAACATCTTTATCATTGCATGTTTCCATTTTGCCAGGTTAATCTGTGACCTCTGAAAATAATAAATGTGTCTGAAAAAAGGATCTGCCTTTTATGTAAATGCAATGTACAAATAATGTCTTTTTTTCAATTCCAGATAAAGGAAACAATTGTTATATCGTTAGCTGCTCATCAATTATGCAGTGAATTTTAGCATTTACTAACAGGCCACTACAAGCTATGTGGCTTCCTTTCAAAGTCAATGCAAAATACTTCTATAGTAATGCTTGTCCGACTGTTAAGGAAACAAACTGCCTGGATATTTAGCTCTAGTGGTACCTAATCGGACGTTATCAATTTTTTATTGTAAGAGAATACATAAATTACCTACTAATATGTCCTTTGGTTTAGTAGAACAGCATAATGATCAAAGACACACAATAGAAATGTATTTGCTTCTGTAGAAAGCTTATTCCCTTAGCTCTCCATCTGTGGTGATGGACAGGCAGTGAGCTGTCAGGTTTTGTTCTGTCTGTCACACTACACTTACCTCCTGATGTTTTAAGTAATCAATATGGGGGCTGAAATCACCTACCGCTACCTCTGCTCCCTCCTATTTTGTCCACTCATAAATTATGAATGCCTGCACAACATCAAGTCTACAATTTCGATTGCATTTGCTAATCATTGATCAATAATTCAGAGGTTCTTCTTCAAGGGTCCCTGGTTTCCTGTAACATATGGCACAAAGCTGACAGCATTCACATGACTATTCCCTTATCACAAAAAGCAGCCAGGGAAAACAAGTTGTTTAAAGTAGTTTCTTCTCTTTTATACGACAGACTTTGTACTTTTTTTTCTTTTTTTGTTCCCCCCGCTTGTTACATTTAATGACTGCACAACCACAGCAGCTACAGAGTGAAATACCAGCCAGTATAATTTACAGTCTGGATAGACATGGTACTTATCTACAAACCTGCATGTCATTTTTTATTTTGTTCGATTGCATCTTTTTTTCTTTTTTGGTGGAGAAGGGAGTTTTGATTTCCTCAGGTTTTATTGCATTATTTATTCTACTTGTGTGGACACAAATACCAAGATAAAAAGCTTTGCTTTACACACTCATAATGCTGTTGACTATGATGAAGACAGCAAAAGTATTTCTAGAATTTACAAGCACTAGATTTGAAGTCACCAGATGAAATGACAATCTAGCAAACGGCTTCCAGTTTTAGTATTTCTAGCTCACGCTAACCCGATTGTAGTTATCTCTATTCACATTTTAAGGATGTTATTTGCACTGATTTGGGCCCGGATATACTTACAGTATGACATAATTTTAATTTTAATCAAGCTAAAATGCACATCAATAAAATGAAATATTGTCTGCTCAATACGTGATTTATAATACAGCACTGCATATTGAAGGCAAAATGTTTTTAACAGTCTTTAAAATTGATTGCAGAAAAACAGTATTGCTGTTTTGCCTTTTTTATAGATTTGTGCACACATTTATTAGCCATAATAATATGTGACTGTGTTTTTCCTTTAATTTCTTTGTATTTGTTTTAAATATACAGTATGGATCTACACAATTAGAATTTATGAAAGTTTCTACTTGTTGGACATCGTTTTTTCTTAACCTTGTTATGTAATGCTATAGATACGCTTGCAGAACTAAGAATGTGCTTAGAAAAAGTATAACATTTTTACGAATGAAATAGAAATTCCATATATATATATACTTTTGTTCGTTAAATTATTGAGAAAAAAGGTATTTATACCCTCCCATCTATACAGTGTAGGTAAACCCCTAATGTTGCTATCACTGATTTATCTGTATAGTGTACAAACAGTTTGAAATAATAAAGGAAATATTTGGGCATTTCAGCCCAAGCTGATAATGCATTCTGAATTTTAAATAATACTACCTATTCATGGTTAATTTAAGATTGGCAGGCCCTGGGATTACATTGATGACATTGGAGGGTCCCCATTTAAGCAGCAAATACATCTAAAAGCTAAAAATTGTTACACATCATAACAACACAAAACATGCATATTTTTATGTTAACACTATTACAAAAATATTGCCATTTGAGAGTTCTTCCCTAAATAATGTCTAGCTTTGAAAGTATAAATGTTATTGTCACAGAAACAGCTTTACTCTTACTAAACAGTTTTGCATCGCATGAGCTGTAGGACTCGTCAATATGAGAATGAGAGAACGTCAAGAAGCCCTGATCAATGAGTGAATGTTTCACTTATAAAGGCATGTTTCTAATACTGTTTATAATACATCAAACTATGCTTTAAATATAACTTTCATTTATTGGGGAGAATACATAGCATAAATGAATGATTTGTGTGACACTGTCATTTCCCCTTAAGTGCTGAAAGTCTTGAAAATGAACAGAAGTAGAATGCACACTTCATTACTCGTGCAATGGAAGATCTTATAAAGCTAAGCATTGAATTAATTCTTGATGATGATAAGAAATGTTATTGGACCATCTGGTATTTTCTCTATGATATAGGGAAAATAACACATCAACTATATTTATTGCAGAAAAAAATAGTAAATAAAAATTTGCTGAGCGCATAGAAAGAGGACAATTGACATCAAACACAAAGGATCTAATGAAGCCAAAAGTGTCTTAGTTACATAGTATTTCATAGAACATGTTGTAGTTAGATTTAATTGTGCTACAGAATATTTAATTTACATCATTATGTTGAAATAGAGCATTCTTACTATATTGAATAGAATAAAGATGACCAAAGACGGCTAAATGTAAGCTTGTGCAATATAAGATCTAACAAAGTAAACAATATTTATATTTATATTTTGTTGCACGACAAACGCATTTATAATAAATTAACCAATTGTTATAATACTATCATTGTGGTGTTTAGTTTTATACATGGCAAGAAAATCCTACTACTCGCATCTTTACCAATATTAATAATTATACCCCTGTATTAAAAAGCTATTTTATATTTATAATATAGTTAATATTTCATGTCTAGACCTTCTACTGTCTCTTCTCATACCTCATACGGGAAACCAGACAAAAATACCAGTTGCCAAAGGCTTTTTTAAAATTGGTGGATGATAATGCTGTGGTATAGTAGTCATACACGTTTCCGAGCTCCAGCTACAATTGTTACTCAGCTACCTTATATATGTTCCCCACACGTCTTAGTGGATATCTTAACCTTATGTTTTATGTCAGTTTATGCAACTTGAATGTATCATCCTCTCAGTGTACAGAACAGCGTAACATGTCAGTGCTTTATAAATTAATAATATTACTATTGCCACAAAACAGCAAAAAAATATTAATTTTAAATCAAATTTAATGAATCATACGATAAATTATCATGGCAGATAAACACAAATTGGTCATTCTCCTCTACACATTTTACTTACTAAAGATATAAAATATAACATATTCCAATGTGGAAAACAACTTGTAACTTTCAGAAATATTTAGATACAGGTTTTCATACCTTATGTATAGCATGTATCTGAGTGAAAGCTGTTATCAGACATTGCTGTATAGCTTTGTCGTGGTTGTGAGTACACACTGCTGACATGCTGTAGATAAGCAGGATTACTTACTAGCATTTCTCAAAGGTGCCCATCAGCACAAAAAAACATAGCAGCCAATAAGATATTTGGTTTCATTGTCTAAATTGCAAGAGACAGATTAAAGCTAATTGCTGATTTAGTGCTTTGGCTTTCCACTTTTGAGCAATAGATATAGTTATATTAGTAAATAACCCTCAAAGAGAGGGGGCGATAGTGGCACACTTTCCCATTGAGCATGTAGGCTCATTGCTACGTGGTTACCCCTGGTCATGGCAGACAATCCCATATCTTTGTTAATAGAAAGCACAGAAGAGAAAAAGACTAAGGTCAGAAGTTAGAAAACTATAAAATGTCTTCTGTACTGATAATTTGGTCTGGAAAATGTCCTTCATAGCTTCTGACAATGTGCCTTAGGGTATAAGATCCTAAACAAACATATGGGTAATCTTAACAGCTTAACAGAAAAATGCAATAGTTGCTAACTGTGAAGGTCCAGCTGTTAGGTACAGAATGTTGATACCAATTTGAGTAAATAATATTGTTCTAATGGAGTCCATCCCAATTAAATCATTGTGGGTTTATTTAATTTGAAATTATAAGGAATTTTGATAGAAACGATGGTATTGTTTAGAGGGAATCCCCACTGTTAAAAGGGGTTAAAATTGGGTCTGCAGTTCTGAAAAGGCCCATCGCGGGTGGTGGCAGAGGACTACCCGATATCAAGCTATATTATCTGGCTTCCCATTTTTCCCAAATTGTTGCATCATATGCCCCCTCGGGTTCCACCTTGTGGCATGACCTAGAGGCGGCATATATAGCCCTCCCTGATTCCACCCCGCTATGGGGTCTACCCCCCTATACACCGCCCCCCCTCTTCAAAATTACTCCCTACTACTAAATTTGACGTCAAGATTTGGAATTCCTACTCCATTAAACTAAAACTCCCATCGGCCCTTCCCCCCTAACTCCCATTTGGTTTAATCCTTTATTTCCCCCTGGCCTCTCCAAGGTAAGATACCGCCTTTGGACCCAGGCTGGCCTCAAATTCCCATCAGATTTCTCGAAACAAGGCCAATGGCTCACACTAGCAGAACTTCAGCCTCGCCCCCCAGCTCGAGTACTTAACCCCTTTGAGTTTTTTCAATTCAACCACTTTCTGTGCTCCCTACCACCCAGATACTTATTACATCCCCTCACCCCGTTCGAGAACCTTTGCAAACTCCACCCCATGGATAAAGGTATGATATCACAGTTTTATAGTATCTTTCTTGAATCCACTATCCACTCGCAACGCCCACATGAAGCTGACTGGGAGAGGGACCTTGCCCCCCCCCCCCCCAGATGAGGAGGCCTGGGAGGACATGATACTGGGGATATCCAAAAGTTCCATTTCGACCAAACTAAAAGAAACATCCTATAAAATGTATTATCAATGGTACTATACCCCCACCCGACTTCATACAATGTTCCCTTCCTCATCCCCTGACTGTTGGCGGGTTTGCGGCCACAGGGGTTCAATGCTACACATCTGGCGGACTTGTCCAATGATTACTCCCTTTTGGGACGCGATCCATGGCTTTATCAACACTCTGTTTGAGGCTTCCATGGTGAAGGACCCTTGGATTTTCCTCCTTTGTTACCCCCCCCCAGATCTTGACAAATTCTCTAGAAAGCTAACTGCACACATCCTTACAGCCTCTAAATCCCTTATAGCCCTTAATTGGAAACGCAGCTCTCCTCCATCTCTGTCTGCCCTTAAAAAGCAAATATGGCATGTGGCGGCCATGGAAGAGATCACTTACTACTTACACGATAGAGGTTACACCTTCAACCAAGTCTGGGCTCCTTGGCAATTTGCAGAACGTTCGTTCCCCTCTGGCCCTTAAAGACTTCGTTCTGGCCCATGTGCGGCGATCAGGACACCGCTCCTGTTCCGACATCTCCTGACCCTCTAACATTTACCTTTTATCTTCTTCTCGATCACACTCCTGCATCAGCGTTTGTGGTCTCCCCCCATCTTTTTCCCTTCTAACCCTCCTTCACCCCCCCCCATCCTACCGTATTTTAGGTTTGTATACTTAAACAAAAGCAAAAAATTAAAATATGGTCAATTTAAGTCTCAAGTTGTCAAAGAACGCCTTCGTGGGATTTTACTAAATTATTAATGTTCTTATATGCATACAATGAAAATGTTTTACTTCAGATTGTACATGTTTCTTTTTCATTGACTGACCATTCAAAATAAAGAATTTTAAAAAAAAAATTGGGTCTGCAGAAGGAGTTCTGGAAAAGAATGGCTTCATGATTAATGACATTGCCTCGCCAGTAACCAGTGTTAAATTGATGAACCTGGAAGTTCCCAAAGATGGTTGTAATTTTAAATGTGCGTAAAAATTCCCACAAAGTTATTGTTATATATGTATTACAGCTGTAGGAGTCCAACCAGTTATGCTTAATGAAAACCTTGGAGAGTGTACTCTTCCTATGAAATATATACTTCTGGTGATGCACTCACGGTCAACTTCTTGTTGAAAACAGTGCTTTTATTGTTCAATCACATTAAACATAGCATACACTTTGTCAGGCAGCCTATCACTGGCTGGACATTAACCTCCTGTCTAGACACCGGTAACACTTTGGCATCGGCTGCCATGCACAGATGCATTACCCAGGTTTTTATACTTGCGACTCCTCCCACAGCCTTAGCTTGAAGGTCAGGCAACACTACCACTTTGCTTTCACAAAGGAGTTCTACGCAGATGCTCTGTAATTGTTTCTTGCAGACACACCCCGTCAACCTTCTGCTGTTGCTGTGGAAAAAAACACTTTCAAAGCATGTAAGTTAAATCATTTCATACTTCTACTTTGTGACACATGCACGTGTCTCAGATCTGTATATCTCTGAACCGAAGTGCATTACTATACCTATGTGTAACCCGGCTTGTAGGCTTTTCCTGCAGACTGTCAGCTGAATAGCTGATTTCTCTCTTGGAAGCCCGTAGCAAACTCTTCCCTTTGTCACAATCTAAATCTATATACATTTGTCTCCTGTGTGGCCAGTGTAAAAGTGTATGTGTCTGTATAATGGTGCATGGTGGATTCAAACACTGTCAACTCTCTGTCTGTGTGACCTATATTACTAAATCTGCCCATGTTATGTGTCTTTGTCTTCTGCTGTCTCTCCTCATTCCAACCTTACTACACCACAGATAGCTGTACATAAATGCTGGTCGCCAGTTTCCCCACCAGTAAATACAATTGTTATTCCGTTACCTTATGTTTCATGTGTTCCCAACACCTTTTCGATTGTATTCTCATTTGCTTCAGGGCCATCTTTACCGTCTGCTTCTTGTCATTGTTTGCAATTATTTGTGTCATATCATGATCCCCATCAATTTACAGCACAGTGTAATATGTCAGCTCTTATAAATAAAAGGGTAATAATTGAACATGTACGATAGATTTACATTTTGCCATTTTAATCCACTTCTTCTGTTCCAAACATATCCCCTTCATCCATATCTTACTGCTGCAGTTTTTCATGCTTCTATCTCTATCTATATAAGACAAATGGATGGAAATGAGACATCTGTAATTGATTCATGGTTAAATGTTTATCATTTGCAAATAATATCTATATTAAAAATAGTTATGTGTAAGTCTGCCCCCTAAACTTTGCTATACAAGGAATTTTCACAAATACAGGTACAGATGTAATCCCTCTGCAATGAAACAAGGAATTGATGCTCAAGCTTTTATATGTGATGAATTTAATGCTTTATATATGAAATTATTAAATATGGGGCTTAGTGGTCCTTTTTTCTTTATACAACACCTGCAAGTAAAATAAGCAATGGAAGAAACAAGTAACTAATTTTGATTACTGAAGCAAACGTACAGTAAAGAGTGACCATTCCAAAAAAAAAAAGACACAAGCAGCCATTTCCTGTGCAATAAACACCGACAAATCTGTTTTTTCAAGTTTATAGTGAACATGATTGCTAACAATGTCATTTTAATGGTTCTGCTTCCCGAACAGTCCAGATGCCAGCAAGGAATACAAAAATGTTGTGGAACTTGATTCCAGGCTTTTAGTTAATTCAAATGAAGGAGCCTCACATGGTTTAGTTAGAAATTAAGTTAATTGGGTTTGGTATAAGGTTGGTGTACTTCCTGCTGGAAAGTTTCCCATGTTTTCTATAATATAACTAGTGACTGAGCTCCCATGTCACCCTGTTAGCCCAGACTTTAATTAGATCTGGCATTCTCCTCATAATGATAAATGCTGAGATGATGAATGGAAATGCAAATGAGTGTGAAGTGGCTCAGCCATCAGAGCTGCATATCATTAACACCTTCCTACTGTTAAATCGATCAATGTCATCTTCAGATCCCTGTGTTCAGCGGGTGCAGGTGGTGGTTCACCAGAATGCCTTCCACAATATTGGCTGTTCAAACTTTGTAGGTTTTCCTTCCCATATGCTTTTATTCATCTTCTGTTAAATGTTTTTCAGGCTCATGTCTACTTCCAGCTGAGAAAGAAACTTCATTTTTGTGAATAAGGGATAGCTAGCTTGATATAATCTCAGTATAAGTCTCTAGATATTGTTGTTGACTTAAACGGAAATACAGCAGAATGACAAACTCACAACTGTTTTTAACACACAAATAATAATACACATTTTACAAAGTCGACACAAAAATGTAAAGCCTACAGTGCCCATTAAGTTCAGGCAAACATCAGTCAATTATCTTAACATGTTAACAAAGCATCAAAGTGAAAATAAACAGTATTTGGATCTTCTAATTCCAGTGTAAATAAGATGCCATATAATTGCACATACTATGTGTAGGAGATATTTAATGATTTGTCTGTTTATTTTGAAAGCAAATATCATGTCTGTGTAATGTATATGAAATGACATTTTTTTTATTATTTTTAAATTGGCTTTATTTTTACGGAATGTCAGTATATTCAACTCTAAAGTAAGAAAAACATGGTGGGCCTGATTCATTAAAGCATGCAAAACTGACGTAAATAGCTTTTATTTTTAAAACGCACTTAAGTCTGGCGTACGCACATCCGTATTTTCCATGGAGCGGATTTGAAAAAAAGGGGATCTAGGTGCCCTCTTTTCTGACAGGCACTGCAGGATACATCCAATATATATGTGGAATATAAAGTCTCAGCAGAACACACAGAAAAAAAAATATTCAATTAATATCACCTGTTAATAATATAGTCATTAATGACAAAACATAGAAAGAAATATATTTGTCCCCTATAAAATACATTTACTAGGATGTTATTAATGTCTACTGCACATAAAATGCAATTTTACAGTTGCTGCTGATTGCAAACACATGTTATAGCATACATACATACATACATACATACATACATACATACATACATACATAGTCATCATCACTATCACTCACTCACCTGTAACTGGTGCAAGTGATATGACAGAAAAACACATACCTTTGACATACCTATATATGTGTTGCTGCATGCGCTCGAGCTTGGCATGCCCTTACTGTACCTTGACTACATGCAGAGCTGGATTAAGGCTTCAGGGGGCCCGGGGCACTTAAGACAGGGGGGCCCCTAAGATCTAAAATTAAGGGCATAGTAACACATCCTGCATAACATCACCTACAGCCCACAGTATGACACTTACAGCTCTCCCAGAGGGCTCGCTTAGGTTGTCTGCATAAGAAAAATCATTGCTTCCACAAACTAAAATACTGTACATTAAAACAATCATCAAAACACCACATTAAAATGGGTATTGAAACCACACATTAAAACTAGCAATGATATCCACACATTAAAAATACCATTGATAATGTACACTAAAACTAGCAATGATACCGCACGCTAAAACTAGCAATGATACCGCACTTTAAAAATAAAATTTATAATGCACATTAAAACTAGCAATTATACCGCAAATTAAAATACCATTGATAATGCATCACTGGGCATGGCCAGGCCACCCTCCTACAGACAAAAAAACTGCATTGTTGTCTACACAGCTACCACCTTTACGCTGACGACACTCAACTATACCTCTCCTCTCCTGATCTCTCTCCCTCCCTCCTCTCTAGGGTGTCCGCCTGCCTCTCTGCCATCTCCTCCTGGATGTCCTCTCGATTCCTCAAACTTAACCTTGCCAAAACTGAGCTCATAGTTTTTCCTCCCTCTCATACCCCATCCCCTTCTGACCTCTCCATCACTGTCGACAACACCTCTATCTCCCCTGTCCCCCAACTTCGCTGCCTTGGTGTCATCCTCGACTCCTCTCTCTCCTTTGGCCCCCACATCCTCTCTCTTGCTAAATCCTGCCGCTTCCAGCTGCGCAACATCGCTCGCATCCGGCCCTTCCTCTCCCAAGATGCCACCAAATGCCTTATCCACTCTCTGATCATCTCCCGCCTGGACTACTGCAACCTCCTCCTCACTGGCCTCCCCCACTCTCATCTCGATCCCCTTCGATCCGTCCTTAACGCTGCAGCTAGGCTTATTTTCCTCTCTCGCCGCTCCTCTTTTGTCTCCCCCCTCTACCTAGCCCTTCACTGGCTCCCATTCCCCTTCAGAATCCTCTTTAAGCTCCTCACACTCACCTACAAGGCCCTCGCCAACTCCACTGCGCCCTACATCTCCACCCTCCTCTCTATTCATGCTCCATCCCGCCCTCTCCGTTCTGCCTCTGACCGTCGCCTCTCTTCCCCCCTTATAACCTCCTCCCACGCGCGTATCCAAGACTTCGCCCGCGCTGCCCCCCTCCACTGGAACAAGCTCCCTCCCTCCATCAGAACTTCCCCTAATCTATCCAGCTTCAAACGGGCCCTAAAAACCCACCTTTTTCTTAAAGCCTTTCTGTCTCCCACTTAACTTCCTACCTTATCTTCTGCCTCTGTCCCCCTACTCTCCCTCTCTCTCCTGCGTCTCTCTGTCTGTCCACCCCTCCCCTTAGATTGTACGCTCCTCTGAGCAGGGCCATCTCTCCTCCTGTTTCCACCACTTCTAACTCTGCTCTCCAGCTACTTAGCCCTCCTCCTCAAAGGTCCTCCACCCCACATCCACTTTCGCTCCCTCCTCCCCCCTGGGGGTCTCCCTGTCTTCCACGCCCCCCTTCTTGGGCCCCGTCATTTTCGGATCCTCCCTCCCCCTTCCCCGCCCTCTCTAGCTGTGCATTGAGCGTACTGAGTTGCTGTGTTTACTGTACTGTGCTGTCTCCCATTGTATTGTGATTTTGTTTGTCTCTGTACGGCGCTGCGGATGCCTTGTAGCGCCTTATAAATAAATATTAATAATAAATACACCATTGAACGGTCACCAAAAATTGGGATTGTCCCACTAGAATCACAACATTTCACAGACTTTGCTGCTCTCTCCTACCTGTTCTTCTCACTTTCACCACCTGTGCTGCAGGTTTCTTTAGTTGCGGCTTGTCTGGGTCCTGGAATGTTAGCGGCCCTATTTGGAGAAAAAAAATGGGTACATTTAGAAAATTACAGCCACCCCCGGCGTTAAATCAGTACCACCCATGATTAATAATTAGGCCTTCCTCCAGCCCCAGCATTAAAATAATAGTATTCACATTTAATAAATAAACCTATTTCCCTCCCTACAAACAGCCCCAGCAATAAATTAATAGTATTTACATTTCAGAAATATACCTATTTCCCGCAACCGTCACTGCCATTAAATAATTCATAGGCACATTTAATAAAGGGACCTCATTCTCCCCAAACCACCCCATCTTAAATTAATTGTCCCCACTATTGTGTCTCTCCCCCCCTTTTTCCTCATGCTGTGTCTCTCACCCTTTTTTCTTATACTGTGCCTTTCTCCCCCCTTTTTTCTCATGCTGTGCCTCTCCCCCTTTTTCCTTACTGTGCCTCTCTTCTCCCCCTTTTCCCCCACAGTGTGCCTCTCCTCTCCCCCTTTTTCCTCCATAGTGTGCCTCTCTTCTCCCCCTTTTACCTCCATACTGTGCCTTTCTTCTCCCCCTTTTACCTCCATACTGTGCCTCTCTTTTTTCCTCCATACTGTGCCTCTCTTCTTTCCTTTTACCTCCATACTGTGCCTCTCTTCTCCCCCTTTTTCCTCCATACTGTGCCTCTCTTTTTTCCTTTTTCCTCCATACTGTGCCTCTCTTCTTTCCTTTTACCTCCATACTGTGCCTCTCTTCTCCCCCTTTTTCCTCCATACTGTGCCTCTCTTTTTTCCTTTTTCCTCCATACTGTGCCTCTCTTCTTTCCTTTTTCCTCCATACTGTGCCTCTCTTCTTTCCTCTTACCTCCATACTGTGCCTCTCTTCTCCCCCTTTTTCCTCCATACTGTGCCTCTCTTCTTTCCTTTTTCCTCCATACTGTGCCTCTCTTCTTTCCTTTTTCCTCCATACTGTGCCTCTCTTCTCCCCCTTTTACCTCCATACTGTGCCTCTCTTCTTTCCTTTTTCCTCCATAGTGCCTTTCTGCGTTATTACCTTTTTTTTTTACTTACCTTTCAGTTAGCTTCATTCTTCTCCTCTCTTCTGTCTTCTTTTTTCTTTCCTGGTCCTCTCCGCGCTGCTCCTCACTGAAGGACAGGCGTGACTTGATGACGTCACGCCTGTCATTCAGTATCAACAGTGCAGAGAGGAGGGAGGAGGAGGTACGCCAGCGCCGCGGTGAGGTGAGTAGTGTATCTTTTTTTTATTTTTTTACTACCCGGCTCCCTCCACCAATGAAGGGAGCCCCGTACCCCCCCCCCTCCCGCCGCCACTGCCGCCGCCACCATCACCGCCGGAGCCATTAAAAAAAAAAGAGTAAAAAATAAATTAAAAAATCAGTAGAAGTTATGCGCGCGGCGGCGGCGGGGGGCCCTCGGAGAGAGGGGGCCCGGGGCACGTGCCCCCTGTGCCCCCCCTTTAATCCGGCTATGACTACATGCATACACCCAGTCCCCTCCCCGTTCCGCCAATGACATTTTAGGCTGTAGTAAGGATCCTTTGCGCTTGATGATGAATTGAATGTTTTTGCATTCGCTTGAATTTAGCTCAATTCCAGGCATGTGCAGGGCGATTGTATGCAAAATATGGCAAGTATTGGCATTTACATTCCTTAATGAATCAGGCCCAGTGTATCTAAACTGAATCCAGTGTTGGGGCGTGTTACATTTTAGATAGAACATAGTTTAACAACTTGAAAAAAAACAATAATGGAACTGGACATACAAAGCAAAACACCTGGGTTTTCATGTACGAAGCACAACACCACCGAGGCACAGCACAAAATCTCCTCTAGCAGTGCTGGGAACATTGATTTGTGCTCCTAGAGTTCCAGCATTTGTGTGTGGAGGAAGAGACTCTTGCTCCAGGTAAAGGGAGGGGTTGTGCCGAGTAAGGGCATTCCCTGCAATGTACATAGAAGTCACACTAGTACTAGTACTAGTTTTGTGAGCCAAGACAAAAATGCAATTATATTTTGAAGAACACGGTTACTAAAATAAGATAAAGGAGTAAAGCGGATACATTTTCAGAGATGATACTCTTTGCAAGACGCTCATCCATTTCCACTTCGCAAAGTACTTGGAGTTTGCACCAGCTCTGAACTGGGGAAGATTAGGTTTTATCCTATCATTTTAATGAGATGTAATTTGCATTTTCCAATTGTACTTTGTCATAGAAGTGCATGCCTAAGGGCTAAAAAGAACTAAAAAGAGAGCTGCACATATCAATGGAAACCTTTAATAAAAACAGTGCTGATCTCCTTACTCTTATGATTACTATAAGCCACAGAGATAGCCGGAGCAAGCATTCTAAAAAGGACAGTTTCATACTAATATACACACTGGGCCTGAGTCATTAAGGAGAGCAAAGCATAAAAGAGGAGTAACATTGCACCTGAGAAAAACCATGTTGCACTGGAGGGGAGGTAAATTTAAAATGTGGGGACATATTTATAATTGGGGTAGGACATGTCCTAGAACAACTTTAAGTTTCATTGTAAAAATAAAGCTATCAAGTATTTGTGTGCTAGATGAAGAAACAGCCAGTATTTAACTTATGTGCCAAATAATATACTAAATTGCACCCCTTGCATTGTAACATGGTTTGTCCTGAAGAACATTTACTCTTTTTTTTGCCTTACTCTCTCAGGTCCACTGAGTCTTATGTGGTATTGGGACTGATATATGTGATTTTGTCTGTTCAAGCTATATTAGTACAGTTGTAAATTTGCATCCTAATTCACTAAAACGTTTTTCTAACATATATATGTGTGTGCTGTGTATCTGCATCTTGAACATTCACATTAAGTGTAAATTAAAATAGCAAGTAAGATAAGCAAATCTCTAATAAGAAGAATGTTTTAGATGAGCTATACAATCAACAGTCGGGCATGCCATGTCGTTTTATATAGTTTGCAACATTCGTTAGTGTAATTGAAGTTAGTAGCTGAGAGAATATTCTTATTAAAAGAGCACATACTGTACCACTCTGTCAGACAGAAATTGTTGACCTTTACTATCAAAGAAAAACAATCGCCCAACCTAATAAGTTCTTTATTTGCTGCTCAAACCACTCATTAACAAATAATTGGATCAAAAGTTCAATGGCCATTATGTTTCTGTCATTTAGACTGCACTAGCCTCTGAGGATGAAACCAAATGAGCTGGTCACTAGGTTATAAATAATTTCTAATGGCTACTCCACTTACTTGTGTCTGTTTATAAAGAGGACAACGTCCTGCAGCATATAAACAGAATGAGCTCCCTTTAAAACAAGCCCAACACAAATGAGGTATCTTATTTAAACAACGCTGTGTTATGTATTTGTCTAAAGAAGGTATTGTAGCCCTACCAAAGTAATGAATGTGTAAACAGCACTCATAATTTGAAGAATTCCACACTAAAACAAATGTCATTATATAAAATAAATTTTAAGAGGTCGTTAATTAATAGAATCCTTGGTATAAAGAAAGTGAAAAAAGTGTTAAAATGAAATACAAACAAAATTGCATCTAAAATACTCTAATAAATTGATCTGTGAATCAGACTTGGATTGTCTATTTATCAATGACTCTAAAGCCCAATCTGAAAACAGATAAAGGCTCATTTTTCTCTTAGTCCAATCTATTGAAGGTTTAAAGCCGGAGAACACACTAATTTTTCTAATGTCAGCTTGACTGTGGATGGTGTTTACAAGCTATCTTCATGCATTTCTGCCCTATCGAAATGCCCCACAGGAAAGATCAATGAAGAGCAGCACACCTCTTTCTGATTCCCCATCCCAGCAGTCTGCTTTCTCCTTTCCTCCTTACAGTCATCAATATTACCCCACAGTGGATGCTATTGAAGCCATGAAATGAAAGTGAAGGAGGCTGTATGTATGTATATATATATATATATATACATACATTTTGTGTAAAGTGTGTGTGTGTGTATTTCAGTGCTGCTTTGTATTGTTTTGCTAATTATCATTGTTGTGTGACTAGAGAAGGGCTTGATTTCACCATCCTTCACTGTCACTTCCTTAGGAATGCTGGTTCCAGGGCAGGCAGCAACATTGGACAATTCCCAGGGGCCACTCCGGACACCGATTCTGATTCTGACAGTAAGGGGCTCCGACCATGTCTGCAGGTGATTCATAGTGGGCTTTTTATGGTCTCCTAACCTCACAATAATGACAGACATGAGGAGAAAGGCTGGACAGCATCCAAACTGATGGAATGGACCAGCTGTCAGTACAAGGATTCTGAAAATTGCTTAGGATAGTTTGGTGGTTAGGAGTCTGCTAATGTAAATGACAGGTTATCACAACTACTAAAGTCGCTTGCTATATTCTGGCAAGACTATTGAGGAGTTTTGTTAAGACATACAAGTCAGCCTGCTTCCATTATTGTTCACTGCTTTTTGACATGCTACTGAGGACTAGTGTATACCCAGTATAATGAAAACACGCTATATTGCTGATAAGCTATATTGCTGATAAGCGTCAATAAAGAATTATACATAACGCTGATTTCAGGAGGTACTTAGCAAATAGGATCCTTGGTTCTTATTCAGGTTGACTGGTGCACCTTTACTGAACTCAGTATCTCCTTTAAAATGACTGTTGGCATCTCATCTCTGTGACTTCTCTCACAAGTCTCCCTCTTGTGTACAGATACATTTGAAGAATGACCTATTCTAGGTAGCGCTCATTAAAGTATTAATTGACTTGACATAAGGGGAAAAAATAACTCTATTTCAATTGTCATATTTTTGAAGTTTGAAAAATGTAATACATTTTGTACACTAGTGCCATATTTCAGGCCATGCACTTCATTTGCACCAAGTGCAAATAAAACAACAAGTTTTTAATGAGCTTTAAAATGTTTTCAACAAGTTTTAAACAAACTTTAACTATGAGTTCATAAGATTGGTCTTTGCGTTAGGCACATAGTGTGCTTGGGTTATGTCTTAATGACAACTTCCATGCATCTGTCCCAACATTTACAAGGGAATTCAATTGACCACGTTACTACCAAAAGTAATGTGGCCTGCGTACTATTACCGTTACTATGGTAATAGTGTGCTTAATTTCAGTTAGTACTCTAAAACTGGTTTTTGCTCGCGGCTCAGTATATGCACAAGCATATGTACAATACAGGTCATATCAGAATGCATAAAAAAGGTTTAATCATGAAATAAATAAACAATTATCAGTATAATCATTTTTATAAACAATAATATTAGTATGCCCCTGCCCTCCTATGTCCTGCCTCTCAAGTAGGCAGTAGTATGTGATATTTGTGTTTGGATATGAATTGCATTCAATTGTGATCATTGGCGTAATGTCCATTTCTGGGCATATATAGAGCTATTTTATGCAAGATACTCTATGCAAATGGTCTACATCCGAATATGAATGAGGCCCTATATGCACAAATATATTTTTAAACACACATAGCCTGATTCATTACAAGCAAAATGTAGGTATTGTGCATTTTTTTAAAAACAACGCATTGAAATCGGGCAAACACACATCCATATTTAACTACAAGCGGTTCTGAACAAACGTCTCTTGTTGATTTTGGGTGTAGGCACGCTCTGCATACACAGCACTTACTGTATTGAGACAGAATCAGTAGACTGCAGGATAAGCACAATAAATACAATATATGGAATGTAAAGTCCCAGCACAACGAACAAAAAAAAAAGTATTCAATTAATGTCACCAGTTAATAGCTTAGACATTAATGAAAAAACATTTTTTAAAAAATCATGTTTTTCCATGAAATACATTAATCAGGATGTTATTATTGTACAGTACATAAAATGCATTGCTGATTGCAAACACATGTTCTACCATGCATAACCGACCATCATCACTATCACTCGGTACTTACACCTGCCCTGTAGCTGCTGCAAGTGATACAACTGAAAATGTCACATCTAAGAGATGCCCAAGCTTGAGTCGGACTCTGCGGCACGAGTTTGAGCTTGGCACAACCTTTACTGTTCATTGTCTACGTGCATACTACCATTTTTCTCCCTGTTCTGCTCATGAAATCGTAAGTTGTCATAAGTGTCCTTTGCGATCGAAGATGAATTGCATACACTTTGCATTCTCTGGTGTACAGTCCGTGTCTGGGCATGTGCAGAGCAATTTAATGCAAAATATGGCAAGTATCGGCATTTGTGTTCTGACAATTATATATTTGTCTTTCCATACATGTTAACTAGCAACTGTATTTTGGTGTGATATTATTTACAACATTTTAGGTATTTCCATAGTGTCAGAAGGAATTTGTGAGATTATTTTTTAGAAATTACATTATTACATTTATTTTTATACCTCTATTTTTATATATTGCATGTATATTAATCAAACATGTAAAAGCAGGTGAAAATAAGGACAGCTTACAGATATAATACTTTATTTGTGACCTATATGAATATGAAGCTATACTTGTATACACAAAACTTACTCATTCCCTAAGGTCTAAAATAGGGGACTCAAAGGAGAATCTGTCTATTCACTTGGTCTAAATTTTTAATATTAAAATGCACTAAAATTAGCTATACACATGCTTCAAAATGTATCGCCCCAAGCAAAACAGTGTTTTACAGGTGGGCTTACAATTGTGTTAGTTTCAGTATAGGTCACAGTTTTCAGAATGATAATCAGAAGTGTAAGCACTTTGTAAAAAGATGATTAGACATTATTGCAAAGGTTTTTAAGATTTCAGGGAAATGGGAAATGTAAATTATTAAAATGACTTTGACAAGTACTTACTTATATGTAGTAAGTAGCAATCTTAGCAATAGTAGTGAGGTTTAGTTTAGTCTTTACAAAAATCACATGGTAAAAAAAAAAATCCTTGAAAAAAATTACAAAGCTATTCTCTACTGAATCCCTATACAAATGTATATATCTATTTAATACATACACTTTCATATTTTGTAGAACCAATATTTTGGGAAAAGTATGTACCAGCTTTGCACGTATAATTATGCCAGTTTTGCGTGAGTGATTTTGAACCATCCTGCTGGTAGATTTGCTCCAGGTTGTTCAGGTTAGTTGGATGGTGCTTGTGCACCTCGATTTTCAAATAGTGACACAGATTAAAATTGGAGTGAAATCTAGGCTTTGACTGATCTATTGTATGGCATTTGTCTTTTTGTTCTTAAGCCACTCCAGTACTAGTTTGACCCTAAGCTTGCGATCATTGTGTTTTAGCAGACTGAAACATGTTCTCTTGTATTATTTCCATGTATTTTGAACCATTAATTTTACTTCTGTTTTAACAAGATGCCCAGTCCATGCTAATGAATAGCAACACCAAAGCATAATACTACAATCACTATGCTTCACAGTAGGTATTGAGTTTTTTGTTGTGTGAGAAATGTGTATTTTAGTATACCACACATATTGCTTTGAACTTTGATCACAAAGCCCTTTCTTGGTCACATCTGACAACAAAACCTTTTCCATCACCACAATTGGGTCACTGTCATGCTTTTGTTAAACTCCCGCCCCAAAAGGTTTTAACCACTCATGCTCCCTTTACACAGATGTTAGTATATTCTCTCATTATCAACAGGAAAACTCCCCAGGGGGGGCTGGCTTATCTCCTGTCTGCTATGTCCAAGGTTATAAGCATAGCCTTGCAAATAATGAATTACTCCTGCAAAACAGGTGCATCTAATTTGTATTTAAGCTATAACAGAACAAAATGGCTATAAGGCAACAAGATGGCGTAAGCTTAGCAAAATCACATTTCTCACTGACGGAAGCCAATTTGAATAAAATTGTGTCCTCGAAAATTGTTTTTACCATTGTAAACTTAGGGATTAAATACTTGCAAACAGTATATTTCATTTTTTCTTAAGATGCTTTTATAATATAGAACATGTAAAAAAAAATAAAAAAACTATATATACATATACTTATTGTGACAGAAAAAATGGCATTGATAAACTGTATGCAAGTCCAAGGTTTCTGACCTGTTTTACCCTTCCTTAGGTTTTAAGTTCATATGAGCAGGGCCCTCTTCCCTCTTGTCTCTATACATATTCTTCTGCACAAACTTCACTACACTAGCCAAGCTTGGAGTTTCTGAAGTCCTGGTATTATTTCTTTATTGTTTACTGTTTCACCAAATAGAGTGGAGATGCTCAGCCTCGGTTCCCCAAGAACTGAACACACCCGAACTTAGCAGATCCAAGTACCGAGCCAAGTCGGCTCGGTACTTTCGCGAGTCCTCTGAATTGAGAACGAGGTAAAACGTCAATGTTACGTCGTCGGATCTCACGAGTTTTGGATTCTATAAGTACCGCCCTCCGTGGCAATTCAGCGCCATTTCACAGAGGGACACAGAAGGGGTAGCTCAGTTCTTGGCAGTCTGTAGAGCAGTTGGGCAGCATCATAGTTAGAATAGAAGGAGGAGAGCTAGCAGTGTTCTTAAAGTCTACAGTGACATACAGGAGAGCTCCATTGCTAATTGTCATTGCTGAAATACAAATACTAGGGCTGGCAGGCTTGATGTAAATCTACAGTCACATTGTACTGTGTTATATAGGTAACACACAAAGAGGAGAGATCCATTGTTTCATTGCTAAAATAGAAATGCTAGGGCTGACAGGCTTGGTCTTCTGAATTTGCAGTCAAATTGTACGGTGTTATATAGATAACACAGAATGAGGATAGCGCCATTGCTCCATTGTTAATTATCATTGCTGAAATACAAATAGTAGGTCTGGCAGGCCTGGTCTTCTGAATTGTACAGTGTATAGTGTTAACAAAATGGATTCACAGCAGTATATAGAAGAGCAGGAGCACCAAGCAGCTGCTGGAACCAGTCATGATGATAGTAATCTATCTACATCATCTGGTAAAGCTTATATTAAAGTCCATAGTGTTTGTAAGTCAGGCAAACCAAAATGTAAAAAAACACCTTTCACTTTTGTCAAGAAAAAAAGATCTGTAATCCAGGCAGGTTATTTGCATAAAAAAATGCCAACATGCCAACATGCCATTCTACACACACAGTGGCAAGGAAAGAATGAGGCCTTATCCTTTCTCTATGAGTGCTAGTTCTGCAACTGTCAATGAGGCATCTTCTTATAATGTCTGTTGTGACCAAACAAAACCTTGTCATTTCTACTCCAAACTGGTGTCCAAATACTTTTATGTGTAAAAGCCGAACTAAGGCATTAGAGGAAAATATATGTTCAGATTCAGAAATGACACAAATTCCTGAGGAGAGTCTATCCACGAGTGCTATGTGTAATCATGACCATTCTGATAGTGTACCCATAAAGAAGGCTCCTTTCAGCATTTCTGCAGATGTGTGCCTGAACAGCCCAAGTGTAGCCGGTGATACACAAATTGAGGAGGCCACTTTGGAATTGCAACAGGATGAGGGGGATATTGTTTTTGTAAGTCCTGCACCGGTGGTAGCAGTTTTGCATGTGATAAGAAGAAGGCCATTGTCATGCCTGGACATAAGACCAAAAATTCCACCTCTTATGTGTGCAATTATTTTTACCCAAATCCTGACAACAGTTGTCTAACCATCTGTAGCATTTGTAAAGCCACAGTCAGTAGAGGCAGGAACCTTAACCATCTAGGAACCTCATCCATGTTATGCCATTTGAAGCGAGTTCATAGCAAGCTGTTGGGAAAATCTGAAACTTATGCTAAAAAAAAACCAACAAGCAGCTCATCATCAGCTAGGTCCCTTCTGTCAGCAACACCTCTATGCTTGCAATATACACCCACAACACCGTTCTCATCAATATCCTCAGTAGCGATCGGGGTTAGTCCTGCATCCAAGTTGGTAAGGCTAGATACTCATCCACTATCCTGGATTCCTCAAAAGAACTTTTGAGCGCTTGTCCCACTGCTGCTGCTGCTGTTGGTGCTGGGGGTGAACCTTCATCTCAGGAGCAGATCAAGAAAAAGACTACTAGTAGTTTACAACAATTGACTGTTAAACAATCCTATGCAAGTGGAAGCAAGTATGAAAACTGTCACCCAGTCACAAAGCAGATCACAGACGCCATGGCGACTATGCTAGTATTAGATCTGCATCCAATATCCACTATTAAGGCAGCTGGTTTTAGACAGTTACTTGAGGTCTTGTGTCCCCGTTACCAAATTCAATCACTACACCATTTCACTAGAAAAGCTATTCCTCACCTCTACCAGAAGGTTCGTATAAATGTAATTATTGGACTACAAAATGCCATTCTAACCCACTGTACACTTAACCACAGATATGTGGACAAGCGGAACTGGACAAGCTACAGATTATATGACCGTGACAGCCCACTGGTGATTTGCCTTCACCTGTAGGAACAGCAGTAGCATGTACCCAAGTACATCACATTTGTCAGAGGCAGGCTACTCTGTGTTTCACTGGCTTCACTAAGAGGCATACAGCTGACAATCTGTTACGAAAACTAAGGGATGTCATTGCAACATGGCTTATACAGTTTGAACTCTCCTCAAGATATGTAATTTCTGATAATGGCACCAATATTTTGAGAGCATTACAGCTGGGTGAATTCCATCACATTCCCTGTTTTGCTCACACAATAAACTTGGTGGTGCAGAGCTTTTTAAAAAATGACAGGGACGTGCAGGAGATGCTGTGTGTGGCCTATAAAATATCTGGATATTTCCAGCATTCAGCAACAGCATGTAGAAGATTGCAGCAGCTGCAAGAGCAATTTAATTTGCCCTGCCACCAACTAAAGCAACAGGTGGTGACAAGGTGGAATTCCAACATGTATATGCTTCTTTGGATGGAAGAACAGTGAAAAGCCATCCACGCTTACTCCACAAGCCGTGACATTGGGAAAGGAGGGGAGATGTATTTTACTCAAGCGCAGTGAAGAATACTTTTCGTGTTGTGCAAGGTGCTGAAACCATTCAAAGTAGTCACCTGTGAAGTGAGTTCAGACACTGTTAGCTTGCGTTAAGTGAATCCCTTAATTACACATTTGGAAAAGCAGCTTGAGAAACTGAAGGAGGAGATGAAACAAAGCAATTATGCTAAGTATGTCACACTTGTAGATCAAGTACTTTAATCGCTTCGCCAGGATCCAAGAGTTATCAAAATCTTGAAATCGGATCACTACATTTTGACGACTGTGCTTGATCCTCGATTTAAGAGCTATGTCTTCTCTTGGATTCCAACTGACCCAGATCTGAAGAGATGCAAGAAGCTCCTGGTGAGCAAGATGACAGCTCAAGTGTTACGTGACAGGACGACGTCTCCTCCTTTAGTTTCTCAGTCAACTGCTGCTAGCAAAAAACTTAGCTTTCCCAAGAGACCCAGAGATGATGCAGAAGACTCAGCACAACATTTTGCCATCTGGTCTAGTCTAAAAGTATTGACCAGAAAACATGACACCTCTGCCAAAACTCCACCTGATCCTACTATCAACATCCAAAGGATGGTGGAGGATTATTTTCACGACAGCATAGAAATAGACACACCATACAATCCCTTTACATACTTGGAGGAAATAATGGGAGTTTGGAGACCCAAGTACCAACTAGCTTTGCACTGCCTAAGCTGCCCCCCCTTCAATGTGTACTCGGAAAGAGTTTTCAGCACAGCCGGGAACCTTGTCAGCGATTGGCGTAGGTGGCTACTTCCTCAAAATGTGAAAAAGATGATGTTCATTAAAATTAACTTCAAGTTCCATGAGGAAGGCCTTTCCCGCCAATTACATAAAATTAATGAGACTTCTGTAATGGTGGATTCCAGCGGTGATGAATTAATAATGTGTGACAATGATATACAAACTGATGAGGATGAGGATGAGGATGAGGATGAAGACAACAACATCTTTCCACAGTAGAGTTTATTAACAGCACTGTTACCTTAGTTGCCTTAAGCCCATTGTTTCCTTGTTTTTTGTGGGCCCAAACAAGCCAAGCACTTGAGCCACAAGGAGTGGCACTTTTGTGGCTAAAGTGCTTGGTTTGTTAAAGTGTTCATGTCCTTTTTAAGATCCAACATAAGGGTGGATAGGAAGGCCCAAGGACAATTCCATTGTGCACCAATTTAAAATTCAGCTACGGCTGTGTGCTAATGTTACCTACATGTGCTATATACTGTTGTGTGCTTAGCAAAAATCTTAGACACCCATTGATGATGCCAATGACTCAGCACAACATTTTGACATCTGGTCTTGTCTACTGTAAAATAATTGACCAGAATTAGTGACACATCTGCTGTAAATCCTCCTGATCCTACTATCAACTATCAACATCCAAAAAATGGTGGAGAATTATTTTAAAAAAATTTGAACGATATAAAGACAACAGTTTTATTGACAAAGAACAACATTGCTTGCAGAAGTAATGCAAGCATGGACATCTAAATAGACGTGTATATGTATTCCCTTCCACTTTCCTGCTGTTTCATCAAGTGTATGTAATCTGCACTTTATATCAAAGGTACCTAACTATATTATAATTTTGTGGGAAGCTCAGTGATGAGCTTGCTTTTTGCTGGGAATTACAATGGCTCTTTTTTGTGCATTGTCTGGCAGCCTGGAATAGTCTGGGTCTGATAAAAGTACGCATCCCGGTGGGGGGGGGGGGGCAGCACTCGTTGCCATCTACTAGCTGTAGAATTGCCACAGTTATCCAAGAAACGGGTGGAGCAATCAAATGAACCATAACTGGTTTCATGATTCAAGGACAATTCCATCTTGCACCACATTTAATTTCTGCCACTGCTGTGTGCCAATGTTTCCTAGATGTGCTAGGAACTGTTGTGTGTTTGAGTCATTGCTCTGTCGCTTAGCATCCAGCCAGGTCACTGCAGTATTTGTCCTAAAGTGTATGAAGATAATATTGTGACCTGTTAGGTGGTCAAAATTGACTGCAAATTACTTGAAATTAGTGCTATTAAGGTTAATAATAATGTAGGAACACAAAAAAGAGCAAAATTATGTGATTTTACTTTTAGCAATTTTTCTAAAAAATACAGATACAAAACAAAAACCAAAACACGAAGTTAATCCAGATCCAAAACCAAAACCAGAAGACGGAGTTCAGTGAACATCTCTACTATAGACTCTACTGTTTGTATTGTGTACGGCGCTGCGGAAGTCTTTTGATACCTAATAAATAAAGGATAATAATAATATGTGTTTGAAATCCAGAGAAAATTGTTAATGTTGGAAAAAATGTATTCTAAATGTTTTGGTCTCAAGCAAGAGCGGATCAAAGGGTTCCCTGGAGTGAATTGAGTGAATGAGGACCTCTATTCATTATACCCATTTCGGGTCTTCTAATCTACCAGTCAGACAGCGGGCTAATTAACATTCACACCTGCAAACTGTAGTTTAGAATCCTCCATAGAGAGAAAAAACTGCTATTTGTTCATAAGTAAACTAAACTGGACATCTGCTGTTTGTTTGTAAGCTGAACTTTAGGTTCCACACTGAGAGAGGGAATCTCTCAAGAATTAGAGCCAGACAGGCTAGTATTTATTTTGTTTTTTTGTTTTGTTTGTCATCATTGATAAAACTAGCTGAGGCTATTTGTACCTTAACATTGTACTGCTGTGACTTTTTAAGGCTGTTAAGTGATAAAATGCCCCATCTATACCAGGAGACAAAGCCTGTACCCTGATCTCATGACAGTATATATGTATACCCAACAAGGTACTGAAATGTTACTCCTCCAGCTGTTCTCCCCTACATTCTGCTAGCTAGCATGAGTCATAGAGTACTTATCTTGCCTAAAGTAGAAACTTGAGGACTGTGAACAGTAGAGGACTATCATTCCTTTCCAGGCATCATTTCCAATGCCAGCATTGTGGTCAGCCTAGTGCATATTTCTGTTGCTTACATGCCCTATAGGTTACTGTTAAGAAAAACGTTTGGCAATAATTGGTTTGTGGTGTTGTCATTTGGTGTGTCGATATTGATGTTGAAAACATTCCAGATGGGTTTGCAACTCCAAGGTGGCTGACTTATGGATAGAGTAATATTACGTCATTTAAAGTAACACCGTAACAGTAATTTCTGTGTGATTTTATTTTTTACCCCAGTGCAAATGATCCTCCTTAACACATTTTGACATAATATGCACAGAGGACAAATCTACAAATGAACATCAAATGCAAAATGATTTCAGATGTTTAACAATCATGAATTCATGTATAGATAAAATAAAAGTCATTCAACCAGTGTTACAGAAATAATGGTGAATTGATTCTCACAGTTTATGCAGTTGCACAGAACAGAAGGAAAACAATTTATGTGACGTTACAATACCGACAATCACAGTGGGACATTTCAAGATTTCAATATGTTTTATACATTAACAATGAAAATGTCAAATATCGTACTACATTATCATTAATAAAGAAAAGAAAAATAACACTAACATACATGTTAAATTCTTTACACTTGCTTATTAATTTTTGCTTAAAGTAACTTTTGATTTTCAGTTGTGTATTCCCTTAAATGAGCCACTGGTGGGCAGCAGTTAAATGGCTTACAATTGTAAATGTAAACAAAATCATTCCGGTTTCTTTTCCCATTTTTTGTATTTTACTTGCAGTACACAAAACTAGATACTTTTAACCACCTAAATCAGCATGTACAATGTGAAAGTTCACAATGCATTCTGATGCATCATAGAGCAGTATCTCTTTACACACATCATTACAAAGTTTTAGTAGATCTTTTAACTGACACAAACATGTTGTTAATGTCTGCAGCTTTATTTGTTTTTAAAAGAACAGCAACATATAAAACATGTTTTTATAAGGAATTCTTAGGAATCATTTGCTCTGTATCAATCAACAGGTTTCCTGTCCGTTATCTTCCAGACATTTTTAAATGTGCTTTGCTAAACAATCCTTACGGCTGTCAAAAAGAGTTAACATTTTTGATTGAAATCAATAAATCAAAGTGCTTTCAGCCTTCACAATATTTATTTCATAAGTAATCTTCTTGCTTATTTTTTTCTATAGGTAAAACATCTATCAGCAAATTAATTTATATTTGTTAGACAAATATGTCTATTTATAATTGTATGCTTTTTTCAACAAGCTTATTTTTACACTGAGTACAACAGGCTTCAAATAAGTATAATTAGTCATTAATAATTTTAGAAAATATTAAAGAAAAGCAAACATGAGCAGATAAAGAGTGGGATGGTGGAACTGAATAGCCTTCATATATTGGGCACTAAGTCCGCAAAAACTGATAGTTACACTTATAATTCCATTTGCCATATTACACTCAGAAAGCTACTGAATTTAGCTGACTGAAGAAACCACCCATTAGGGTTAGTAAAACTTGTATTGAATCAGGTGATGCCATATGATGTCATCCCATCTGTGAGGCTTGTAATCTATACAACATCTCCTAGCTGTATGGCTTCCAGTGCTCATATATTATCATACTTGTTGCAGGAATTAATTGAACCAAGTAGGTAATGTTCTATGTAGAGATGGGCGGGTCCGGTTCTCCGAGAACCGAACCCACCCGAACTTTGGGTATCCGAGTACCGAGCTGAGCAGCTCGGTACTCTCCCGCCCATTCCGAATCCAAATCGAGGCCGAACGTCATTGTGACGTCGTCGGATCTCGGGGCTCGGTTCTCGCGATACTTCAACTTTATAAATACACGCCTCCACAGCAATCCATCGCCATTTGACAGAGGGAGAGAGCAGGGTGTAGTCATAGGCTAATTAGAGCAGGGACAGAGAATACAATATTGTTCTTGCAATTGCTCTAACCAAAATCGCTAGTGCAGAGAGGAGGATAGAGGTTTATTATTTTTTCTTCATATTTGGCACTCCCCAGCGCTTTTGGGGTGTCCCCCATAATTGTGCATAAATATTTCTGGCTGTCAAAAGTCATATCTGTCAGCAGTATCTACTAAATAATTTTTAGCACTCCTCAGTGCTTTTGGGGTGTCCTCCCTAATTGTGCATTAATATTTCTGGCTGTCAAAAGTCATATCTGTCAGCAGTATCTACCAAATAATTTTTAGCACTTCTCAGTGCTTTTGGGGTGTCCTCCCTAATTGTGCATTAATATTTCTGGCTGTCAAAAGTCATTTCTGTCAGCAGTATCTACTAAATATTTTTTAGCACACCTCAGTGCTTTTGGGGTGTCCTCCCTAATTGTGCATTAATATTTCTGGCTGTCAAAAGTCATATCTGTCAGCAGTATCTACTAAATAATTTTTAGCACTCCTCAGTGCTTTTGGGGTGTCCTCCCTAATTGTGCATTAATATTTCTGGCTGTCAAAAGTCATATCTGTCAGCAGTAACTACTAAATCATTTTTAGCACTCCTCAGTGCTTTTGGGGTGTCCTCCCTAATTGTGCATTAATATTTCTGGCTGTCAAAAGTCATAACTGTCAGCAGTATCTACTAAATAATTTTTAGCACTCCCCAGTGTTTTGCGCTCAGAATGGATTCAAAGCAGTCCACATATGATCTGAATGAGCAACCAGGTTCTGTCACCAGTCCTGATGTTAGTGTTCCCAGTACGTCATCTGGCCAAGGCGATGTCAAACAACAGAGTGTTTTCAAATTAGTGCAAAAAACAAAAACCCAAAAAAAAATTACTGTATTGAAGCGAAAAAGAAGTGTAACTGAGCAAAAGTTAAGTGACGATAAAAAAAAAATTGCAAGCATGCCATTCTACACACGCAGTGGCAAAGAGAGAATGAGGCCTTCACCTTTGGCTATTAGTGGCAGATCCCAAAAAGTTACCCAGCCTACAATTGGTGCACAACTACTGTTACGCGTCAAAGTCGAGCTGCAAGATAACAGTGAGGCATTACAGGAGCATATTTGCTCTGATTCACAAATGACAACAATCCCTGTGGAGAGTCCATCCAACAGTGGGATGTCTAATCGTGAGCATTCTGCTGATGTGTGCCTTAATAGCCCGAGTGTAGCCGGTGATACCCAAATTGAGGATGCCACTTTGGAAATAGAAGAGGATGAGGGGGAGATTTGTGTAGGCGACGAGGGCGCTAATGAGGATGTTGATGAGGATGAGGTTGTTTGTGTAAGTCCTGCACCAGTGGCAGCAGTTCTGGCACGTGACAAGAAAAATTGTCATGCCTGGGCATAAAACAAAAAAATCCACTTCTTATGTGTGGAATTATTTCTACCCAAATCCAGACAACAATTGTATAGCCATTTGTAGTGTATGTGAAGCCACAGTCAGTCGAGGGAGGGTCCTTAACCATCTTGGAACCTCGTCTATGTTACGCCATTTAACGAGAGTTCATGGCAAAGTGTTGGGAAAAGCTGAAAGTTCTTCCCAAAAGAATACAAGCACTCCCTCATCAGCTAAGACCCTCCGCTCACCGACATACCGACGGCTACAAAATACACCCACCACACCATCCTCATCAATATCCTCAGTAGCACTCGGAGTTAGCCCGGCATCCCACTTAAGGCTGGATGACTCCGGCACTATTATTGATTCCTCTGAAGAAAGCGTTAGTCCTGCTGCTGCTGTTGCTGCTGCTGGGGGTGAATCGTCATCCCAGAGGCAGGTTAATAAAATGAGCAGTCCTACATTTCAGCAATTAACTGTGAAACAATCATTTGCGAGGGGAAGCAAATATGACAGCAGTCACCCAGTCGCCAAGCGAATCACAGATGCCATGGCTGCAATGTTAGTGTTAGATCTGCGTCCAATCTCCACAATAAACGCAGCTGGTTTTTCACAGTTAATTAAGGTTTTGTGTCCGCGTTACAGAATTCCATCGCGACACCATTTCTCCCGTAAAGCTATTCCACAACTATACCAAAAAGTGTGTAAAAATGTAGAGATTGCGCTGAAAAATGCCATTCTGCCCACTGTTCACTTAACCACAGATATGTGGACAAGTGGAAGTGGCCAAACCAAAGACTATATGACTGTGACAGCCCACTGGGTTGGTCATTCACCTTCACCAGCAGGAACAGCAGCAGCATGTACACCACTACGTAACATTTGTCACAGGCAGGCCACTCTTTGTGTCACCGGCTTCACTAACAGGCATACGGCTGACAATTTGTTACGCAAACTGAGAGATGTGATTGATGCATGGCTTATACCACTCGGACTCTCCCCAGGGTATGTCATTTCAGATAACGCCAACAATATAGTGCGAGCATTACAGCTGGGTGATTTCCAACATATTCCCTGTTTTGCTCACACCATCAACTTGGTGGTGCAGAGCTTCCTACGAAATAACCGTGAGGTGCAGGAGATGCTTTCGGTGGCCCGTAAAATTTCAGGCCATTTCAGGCATTCAGCCACAGCATGTAGGAGATTACAGCAGCTCCAAGAGCAGTTTAACTTGCCCTGCCACCAACTTAAGCAAGAGGTGGTAACTCGGTGGAATTCCACCCTGTACATGCTTCAGAGGATGGAGGAACAGCGCAAAGCCATCCAAGCATATTGCACAAGTCATGACATTGGGAAAGGAGGGGGGATGTATTTCACTCTTGCACAGTGGGGAATCCTTTCAGTGCTGTGCAAGGTGCTGAAACCATTTGAAGTTGTGACGTGTGAAGTGAGTGCAAATTCTGCTAGTTTGAGCCAAGTCATTCCTTTAATTAGACTATTGGAAAAGCAGATTGAGAAAATGAAGGAGGAGCTGAAAGCAAGCAATTCAGCAAAGTATGTTGGCCTTGTCGATCAAGTACTTAATTCGCTTCACAATGATCCTCGAGTTATTAAGATCTTGAACTCGGATCAGTACGTTTTGGCCACTGTGCTTGATCCAAGGTTTAAAACCTACATTGAGTCTTTACTTGTAAATGAGCGAGATGTGAACTTTTGCAAGGAGCTATTGCTCAGCAAGTTGGCCGCTGAACTGGGCCTCGGCTTGACGACGTGTCCTCCTTCACTTTCTCAAGCTGTTGCTCGTAAAAAATTAAATTTCCAAAAAAGAAGCAGGGAAGACACAGGGGGCAGACCAGAACAATTTAACATCTGGGCTGGTTTGAAGGATTTTTCAAAAAAATGTGTCACTTTGCCCATAACTCCATCCAATATGAGTATAAACATGCAAAGGATGGTGGAGGATTACTTTCAAGAGGTAGTTGATATGGAAATGTCAGACAGTCCCTTTCCTTACTGGGAAGAAAAGCAGGCCATTTGGAAACCCATGTACAAACTTGCTTTGCAATACCTAAGCTGCCCACCCTCCAGTGTGTACTCTGAACGAGTGTTCAGCACAGCAGGGAACTTAGTCAGTGATCGCCGTAGAAGGTTACTTCCCAAAAATGTGGAGAAAATGATGTTTATAAAAATGAACTACATCTTCCACGAGGAAGGCCTTCACCATCCAAGACATCCAAGCACTGACTGTTCTCTAATGGCGGATTCAAGCGGCGATGAATTGATAGTCTGTGATGATGACGTACACACTGATGAGGGTGAGGATTAAGCTGAAGATGATGCCGATAACATCTTTTTAAAACTTTCTATGTAAGTGTAGGGTGCAATCTACCCCCAAAGAGGAAAGGGACTTGTGGCATTTCCATATCACATACCATCTTGAAAGGCTGCTGTTAGGGCAATTTATCCTTAAGGGTAGGGTGTCATAGACAGAGTGACCCTAAACTGGCTTTGTCCATTTTTCATAATATTGTACAGTCTATAATGGCTGAATTTTTGGGTATTTTATACAAGTGGAGGGGGGCCTAGAGAGACAGAAACCAAACTGGCTTTTTCCATGTCAATTAATATTGTACAGTCTATAATGGCTGAATTTTTTGGTATTTTATACAAGTGGAGGGGGGCCTTGAGAGACAGAAACCAAACTGGCTTTTTCCATTTCTTTACATATTTAACTATAAGTGTAGGGTGTAATATACATTCAAAGACGATGGCTGCATTGCCAATATGCATAGATGGAGAGAAAGACAATCTGTTTTGTGTGTAGAATAGGCCTACCAACGAAGAATTAAACTGTTTTTTTGGATGATTTATTACCTCAACAATTAGATTACTTGTCTCTAAAACAGTTGGAGCACTAAATTGGGTTAATTTAGGCCCAAAAACATGGATTTTCCAAAAAAATAGCAAAACAAAACCAAACAAAACCAAAACCAAAACACGCAATGGCGGTTTTGCAAAACCAAAACCAAAACCAAAACACGACGGTAATCCAGATCCAATACCGAATCCAAAACCAAAACACGGGGGTCAGTGACCATCTCTAGTTCTATGTTCCCCTATATATGCTTATTTATGTGATAGGATGTTTGTTTAGCACATGGCAATTTTTTAAAGATTTGATTTGAAGCATCATGCTGAAAAATATGGGCAAAGCAAACTATTATTAAAAATCCCAAGTCTCAAGCATTCGCCCATATCTAACTGTTTGAAAGTGAGATATTCACATAACTATACAATAGTATGCCGTATGTCTTTGATTCTAAGGCACCAACAATCGATTGAGGGACGCACAGTAAGAATGAAATCTAAGAATAAAATAAAATGCTACCGGAAACAAATATTTATTTATACCGGTAGCAGAACTCAATTTACTATCAATAATGATAGGGAATCACACTAAATGTAAACAATGTACACAAAACAATAATGCCATACAAAATTTCACCACAGGTACCATATATTATTCTTCTCTTCCTTCTAATTCAATATCAGAGTTTGAATTTTCTAAGATGTCTTTATCTTCATTATCCCATAATATATCATCTTCTGAGCCATCAAGAGTATTGGTGATAAAACATTTTTTAAAATAGTGCTGCACTATTCTTTCTGGGAGTAGATTCCAAGTTTTTGATACCCATTCTGCCAATTTTGATGCTGGTGCTTTCTTAATTTATCCGGAAGGTGTCAGTGGAAGGTTATCAGTCAACAGCCAGGATTCATATTCCTTTCTCAAGTAATCCTTAAATGGTTTGTTGACTGAAATATTGAGTGGCTGCAGTTGGCTAGTCATGCCACCAGGAATCACAAACAAGTCACCACGTTTTTGCACGATTTTATTTTTGACCTGGTCGGACAAATGTTTTCAAAATGTATCAAGTACTAGCATGCTAGGTGGGTTCTAAAGACTTACAGGACGTCTATTCCACACTACATTTAGCCGGGCTTTTATAAGCTCTGCCATCATCCGTCTATTTGGGGAAAATTTCAGTCTTCGGGATGGTTTTTCGATTTAAAATTAAACATGGCGGCAACATTCAACAGTGTTAAATAGCGTCACAGTGATATGCTGCTTTCATTGCCAGTACTTATAATCTTGGCTTCTTTAGCACCTTTAGCCTTGACGATATAATTCCTTATGCTACAAGGCATAAGTCTGTCACACCAGCCCCGACTGCCTTTAAAAATGATTTCCTCTATTCCAAGGAAGTTAGCGATTTCTACGACTTTCAATTGCATGGCTTGTCGAGTGATGGGTAATGTTTTTGCATGTGTCTGCATTGCAAAATACATCACAGCTTGTTCAACTTGTGGAAATCTTCCTTTCTTAAGTCCTGTAAAGCTTTTGGTTGTTGCTTTTTATGAAAATATGGAATTGCGATAATTTCTCCAGCGATGAAAATTTACCTCACTATTGTCAAAATGTTGACTCACAGCTCTATTTCCATGTTCTTCTGCACACACAATAACTTTGTGTTTCAACGTGGCTTTGTAGTGCAATCTTTTTGACCATATTTTATGTACAATAAGGGATCAAAGTGAACGAAATACAGCTTCACTATAATGAAATAACAGTAACTCCACACTTGCAAAGAGCACCACTTTATTCAACAATGGAATAACGAGAGCGGAGTGGAGCGGCAACAGTCAAACTTAGAGGCGGGGTTTCTGCTTGCTATTCTAAGACACACACCCCATTATAAGAGATGGTTACATGGGGAAAAGTGCCTCTTAAAATTGAAGAAAGATGGTATTAGGAGAAGCTAAGTAAAGAAATCACTTTCATCTAATTTCAATGTTTAGTAGGGTAGTTGTTATACAGTTAAAATCTATGTGGATTATTTTGCACCAAAGTTAATTTTCTCTTTCATTCTACATCAAGAGTCACTGTCACTCCATGATCTTCCTTTCAGTATATTTGCAGAATATATTTTTTATATTTATTTTTAGTGCACTGGTGGTAACCTTAGCCACTGTTGATTTTCAGAGAAACAATCAGAAGATAAAATTCCTGGCTCCAATATGACAATCACATCTGGATCAACTACCATCATTTATAATTATTACTGACTGATTATATTTTCTATTTTGCTATGCACAGCATTTCTTATTCAGTTTGAAATAATTTTCCATTTATTCTTATTACGAACACCTAACGCAGAACCTCAAATGCGAACAACACAGGGGTGTTTGAAGTTTGATTAAAAAATTGTAATATACTTTTTTATTAATTAAAATATTATTTAAATTATGGTTTTAAAAGTTAAGATAAAAACAATGGTGAATTGGGAACATAAAATGGTGCTGAAAAAAATTCTTAAAACGGCTTCATGTAAACAGGAACAGATCAACTGTAGGCAGGCCAACACAAGAATAGGCAGAGTTAACACACCAATAGCTCTAGCCATATTGGTTTTAAGTGAGGCCAATACAAAAGGAAATGGTAGGCAGGATCACAGCAACAGCAGGTGTTGGAGTCTGTCACAGTAGGTGGAGATAACACTCAAGTAGATAAAGCATTGCACAGAAGAGAGGAGCAAATATAAGTAGGCAGAGTCAGCACACCAGTGGGTGGAGTACAGATATCGGTTGTGTGAGTGGTGCACCTTAATCAAGCAGCTGGGAGTTCCCAGGGTTAGCATTAATGTGATAGTATTTAGGTATGGGAAATCCTTGTTATTGCAAGAAGCTGGGCCACAATCAGAGAAATCATTCTAACTGGGGTTTTATCCACTGTCAGACTCCCAAGATTCAAAAATCTCTCTAGCAGTATAAAAGAAAAAAAAATTGTGTACATGTGCCCAAAATTTTAGCTTGTCCCAACCATGGTGGTTAGAGTGTCCCAACCAGGCCCATTATTAATCTGGCCCTGGAGATCCCATTCAGGCTTGCGTCCTCATTACGACCCTGATCATAGTGATCACCATAAAATAAGGAGAGCATCCATAAAATGCAGAGAGCGTTCTTGTGTCAGCCAATTAATTAAGATAGCATTCTATGCATTACATAGAGCATTTCTATGACCTCCATACAATACAGAAAGCATTCTTGTGACCACAGTACAATGCAGAGAGCATCATAGTGACTGCCAAAGATAACAAAGAGCATATTTGACACTGCCACACAATATCTTCCCCTTCATCATTGGTTAACCTTTCCTCAAAATCATTAACTACAGCCTCATCTAAACACTGCTTTTAACATCAATAACCTCTTAACAATCATTAACTCCCACATCCCCAATAATAATTAGAACCCACATCATCAATTAATTCCATTCATATATAGCCCTTCAATACATCCCTCAGTCTCATCAAAAGGTAGTAATGTGCACACAGTGTGTTTGTTTCTGTATATGCGTGTCCAGAGTGTTTGTCCCTGTAAATGTGTGCCTAGTGTGTCTGTCCTTGTAAATGTGTGCCTAGTGTGTCTGTCCTTGTAAATGTGTGCCCAACATGTCTGTCCCTGTAAATGTGTGCCCAGTGTGTCTGTCCCTGTAAATGTGTGCCCAGCATGTCTGTCCCTGTAAATGTGTGGCCAGTGTGTGTCCCTGTAAATGTGTGCTCAGTGTGTTTGTCCCTGTAAATATGTGCCGAGTGTGTGTACCTGTAAATGTGTGCCCAGTGTGTGTACCTGTAAATGTGTGCCCAGTGGGTTTGTCCCTGTAAATGTGTGCCCAGTATGTCTGTCCTTATAAATGTATGCCCAGTGTGTCTGTCCTTATAAATGTGTGCTCAGTGTGTCTGTCCTGGTAAATGTGTGCCCAGTGTGTCTGTCTCTGTAAATGTGTGCCCAGTGTGTCTATCCCTATAAATATGTGCCCAGTGTGTCTGTCCCTGTAAATCATACATGCCAACTTTTAAAACTTCTCTCCTGGGATATCCCGGGGGAGAAGTCATGTGACGGGGGTAGGACGAGACACGATGACTTTGTTGCATCACCATAGCCCCGTCCCCACTATAAAATACCGAAATTAACGGCATTGAATAGCAGGGGCGGGCCTTAATGACGTGATTAAGCTCCACCCCCGCCATTCAATGCCGTGAATTTCGGTGAATGCGTTAGGTTTGCCTACTCTCCCAAAATTTGGGAGCCTCCCTGGAATTCTGGGAGAGTAAGCAAGTATGCTGTATATGTGTATCCAGTGTGTCTGTCCTTATAAGTGTGTGCCGATTGTGTCTGTACGGATAAATGTGTGCCTAGTGTGTCTGTCCCTATAAATGTGTGCCCAGTGTGTCTATCCCTGTAAATGTCCAGTGTCTGTTTCGGTAATTGTGTGCCTGTAAACACAGTTTTTCATAAATAACTTATAATAAAATATCTAGCGCCCACAAGAGAGAAGGTAGGGGTGATACACTATAGTAATAGGCTCCATGATCCCTACTTTGAAAACAAGGCATGGGGAGGGATTAAGGTGGTGAAAGATTTTTTAAATAATAGCAATAAAATACATTACCCAGGTGGCCGCGAACTGGCCTAGATGAGTCATCTCCACTACTAGACAAAATATAAATAAATATTTTTTCTTTTTTTAATAAAAAAAAAGAAGGAAAAAGAAAAGACATTAGACTGCCCGATAAGGCTCCTGGCCTACAGGGAAAGGTCCTGGAAGCTTGTATGTCCAATCTGCACCAAAATACAAACTGTGAATGTCTAACACAAGCTGCAAATTTTGAATACACAGTTTGAATCATGGTCTATTGATGTTTGCACTGAGGATATATTAAGGGCCTTTTGATCTTGGGCAACACTTATGGTATGATCTTTTTTGTGCATAGGAGTGAACTGGTGAAGTAATGGAGCATAACTCCTGGAATCCATTCTTGTGCTACATGAAAAAACAGCCAGTATTTAAGTTATGTACAAAATAATAAACTAATTTGCACCCCTTGCATTGTAACTTGGTTTGTCCTGGAGAAAACTTAAGCTAGCTAGTTTGGTTTCTGTCTCTCTAGGCCCCCCTCCACTTGTATAAAATACCAAAAAATTCAGCCGTTATAGACTGTACAATATTAAGAGAAATGGACAAAGACAGTTTGGGGTCACTCTGTGTATGACACCCTACCCTTGACAAAACAGCAGCCTTTCAAGACGGTACGTGATATGGAAATGCCCCAAGTCCCTTTCCTCTTTGGGAGTAGATTGCACCCTACACTTACATAGAAAGTTTTAAAAAGATGTTATCGTCATCATCTGGAGCTTCATTCTCACCCTCATAAGTGTGTACGTCATCATCACAGACTATCAATTCATCGCCGCTTGAATCCGCCATTAGAGAACAGTCAGTGCTTGGATGTCTTGGATGGTGAAGGCCTTCCTCGTGGAAGATGTAGTTCATTTTTATAAACACTATTTTCTCCACATTTTTGGGAAGTAACCTTCTACGGCGATCACTAACTAAGTTCCCTGCTGTGCTGAACACTCGTTCAGAGTACACACTGGAGGGTGGGCACCTTAAGTATTGCAAAGCAAGTTTGTACATGGGTTTCCAAATAGCCTGCTTTTCTTCCCAGTAAGAAAAGGGACTGTCTGACATTTCCATATCAATTACCTCTTGAAAATAATCCTCCACCATCCTTTGTATGTTAATACTCATATTGTATGGAGTTTTGGGCAAGGTCACACATTTTTTAGAAAAACCCTTCAAACCAGCCCAGATGTTAAACTGTTATGGTCTGCCCTCTGTGTCTTCCCTGCTTCTTTTTTGAAAATTAAATTTTTTACGAGCAGCAGCTGCTTGAGAAACTGAAGGAGGACAAGTCGGCAAGCCAAGGCCCAGTTCAGCGGACAACTTGCTGAGCAATAACTCCTTGAAAAAGTTCACATCTCGTTCATTTTGAAGCAAAGACTCAATGTAGGTCTTAAACCTTGGATCAAGCACAGTGGCCAAAACGTACTGATCCAAGTTCAAGATCTTAATAACTCGAGGATCATTGTGAAGTGAATTAAGTACTTGATCGACAAGGCCAACATACTTTGCAGAATTGCTTGCTTTCATCTCCTCCTTCAGTTTCTCAAGATGCTTTTCCAATAGTCTAATTAAAGGAATGACTTGGCTCAAACTAGCAGAATTTGCACTCACTTCACACGTCACAACTTCAAATGGTTTCAGCACCTTGCACAGCACTGAAAGGATTCCCTACTGTGCAAGAGTGAAATACATGCCCCCTCCTTTCCCAATGTCATGGCTTGTGCAATACGCTTGGATGGCTTTGCGCTGTTCCTCCATCCTCTGCAGCATGTACAGGGTGGAATTCCACCTAGTTACCACCTCTTGCTTAAGTTGGTGGCAGGGCAAGTTAAACTGCTCTTGGAGCTGCTGCAATCTCCTACATGCTGTGGCAGAATGCCTGAAATGGCCTGAAATCTTACGGGCCACCGAAAGCATCTCCTGCACCTCACAATTATTTCGTAGGAAGCTCAGCACTACCAAGTTGATGGTGTGAGCAAAACAGGGAATGTGCTGGAAATCAACCAGCTGTAATGCTCGCACTATATTGTTGGCGTTATCAGAAATGACATATCCTGGGGAGAGTACAAGTGGTATAAGCCTTGTATCAATCACATCTCTTAGTTTGAGTAACAAATTGTCAGCTGTATACCTGTTAGTGAAGCCGGTGATACAAAGAGTGGCCTGCCTGTGACAAATGTTACGTAGTGGTGTACATGCTGCTGCTGTTCCTGCTGGTGAAGGTGAATGACCAACCCAGTGGACTGTCACAGTCATATAGTCTTTGGTTTGACTTCTTCCACTTGTCCACATATCTGTGGTTAAGTGGACAGTGGGCAGAATGGCATTTTTCAGCGCAATCTCTACATTTTTACACACTTTTTGGTAGAGTTGTGGAATAGCTTTACGGAAAAAATGGTGTTGCGATGGAATTCCTTAACGCGGACACAAAACCTCAATTAACTGTGAAAAACCAGCTGCGTTTATTATAGATATTGGACACAGATCTAACACTAACATGGCAGCCATGGCGTCTGTGATTCGCTTGGCGACTGGGTGACTGCTGTCATATTTGCTTTCCCTAGCAAATGATTGTTTCACAGTTAATTGTTGAAATGTAGGACTGCTCTTTTACTTGGCCTTCCTCTTGGCTGACAATTCACCCCCAGCAGCAGCAACAGCAGCAGCAGTGGGACTAACGCTTTCTTCAGAGGAATCAATAATAGTGCAGGAGTCATCCAGCCTTAATAAGTGGGATGCAGGGCTAACGCAGAGCGCTACTGAGGATATTGATGAGGATGGTGTGGTGGGTGTATTTTGTAGTCTTCGGGATGTTGGTGAGCAGAGGGTCCTAGCTGATGATGGAGTGCTTGTTATTTTTTTGGAAGAACTTTCAGCTTTTCCCAACACTATGCGATGAACTCTCGTCAAATGCCGAAACATAGACGAGGTTTCAAGATGGTTAAGTTCCCTCCCTCGACTGACTGTGGCTTGACATACACTACAAATGGCTATACAGTTGTTGTCTGGATTGGGGTATAAATAATATCACACATAAGAAGTGGATATTTTTGTTTTATGGCCTGGCATGACAATGCCCTTTTTCTTGTCACGTGCCAGAACTGCTGCCACTGGTACAGGACTTACACAAACAACCTTATCCTCATCAACATCCTCATTAGCGCCCTCGTCGCCTACAAAAATCTCCCCCTCATCCCCTTTTATTTCCATAGTGGCATTCTCAATTTGTGTATCACCGGCTACACTCGAGCTGTTCAGGCACACATCAGCAGAACTGCTGAAAGTGTCCCTCTTTATGGGTACACTAACAGAATGCTCACGATTAGAAATCCCACTATTGGATGGACTCTCCACAGGGATTGGTGTCATTCGTAATTCAGAGCAAACATTATCCTCTAATGCCTTACTGTTATATTGCAGCTCGGCTTTGACGCGTAACCGTAGTTGTGCACCACTTGTAGGCTCGGTAAAATTTTTTGATCTGCCACTAATAGACAAAGGTGAAGGCCTCATTCTCTCTTTACCACTGCGTGTGTAGAATGGCATGTTGGCAATTTTTTTTTTATCGGAACTTAACTTTTCCTCAGTTACACTTCTTTTTCGCTTCAACACAGTAAATTTTTTTTGGTGTGTGTTTTTTTGACTGATTTCAAAAGACTGTGTAGTTTGACATCACCTTTTCCAGATGATGTACTGGGAACACTACCATCAGAACTGGTGACAGAACTTGGTTGCTCACTCTGCTCATATGTGGACTGCTTTGAATCCATTCCAAATCCAAAGCTCTTGGAGTGCTACAAATTGTTTTAGATACTGCTGACAAATATCACTTTTAACAGCCAGAAAAATTAATGCAAAAGAATGGGGGATATCCCAAAAGCACTTGGGAGTGCTAAATATATTTTCTTAGACTGCTGACAAACAGGACTTTTGACAGCCAGAAAAATATCTAAAAAAGAATGGGGGACACCCCAAAAGCACTTGGAGTGCCAGAAACTGAACAAAAACCCTCCTCTCTTCTCCTCTTACTGCTGTAACAACTGGTATTAAGATTAGAATGGTATTGAATAGAAACAATAATGTGTACAATTACTGCTCTGTCCCTGCGCTGATATAGTCAGTGTAACCTAACCCTGCTTTCTCCCTCTGTCAAATGGCGATGGATTGTTGTGGAGGCTGGTGTTTATGCTTTTCAAATCTCGCGAGAACCAAGCTCAGAAAACGAATACGTCACGATGACGTTTTGCCTCGATTTAGAATCGGAACGGGCGGGAGAGTACCGAGCGTGCTTGGCTCGGTACTCGGATAGGCGAAATTCGGTAGGATTCGGATCTCAGGGAACGGAGCCCGCCCATCTCTAGTAAAAAGTCGCTAAAGGGACGTCCGCTCTTCCCTTTATCGTCCTAAACAAGGCTAGTGTGTATGCAGTCCATGGACCGAGCGATCGGAACATTGATCGCATGTAAAATCGATTGGCATAAAAAGTTGGTGGAAAATTCTGTAGTGTGTACCTAGCTTCACTCATTTTTTCTGCCTTACATTTCTAAATGACTCAGACCCATTATCTTTTGTTATAATTGTTTTTTTTTGTTTGTTTGTTTTATTTGTGTGTGTCAGGGAATTATTGATGGCTGACAGACACTTTGCAGTGTACAGTGGTAGTCTACTGCTTTTAACTGTCTTTTAACTAATTAGCCCTATTAACATAAAATGCTCATTTGTGCTAGCTTGCAACATTAAAGTGAATAATTAATCAAACAACTCTAACCATGTGGAATCAACATAAATAGATATATGTATATGTTAAAACATTGTAATATAAAAACTGAAATATGCAATTTACCAACCATGATTACATTTTGCCAGACTACTTCATATTTTTTGAATCAGTTTTGTGTATTGTTAAGTCAGATATTTAAGAGAATAATTTTTAAAAGTGTTTAGCCACAGGAAATTAGAAATTTGAAACTGTGTGGATATTCTATTGAGTTATTTATTTGTTTGTATTTTTTGTTTTTAAATTGTTGATAAGAAAGTCAAACATTTTTTAATTTTCTTTCACAAACACTAGGAATCTTGGCAATTGTTCACCTGAGCATAAACCATTTTTAAGGAGTATTTCTGTATAACATTGTTCGGGATTGCTAATATATTAAAGCAAAATCATTGTTATTAAACATTATACAAATTACATAAAACTGCAATTCACTAATTAATCATTATGATTACAAAATTTAAGTTAATTTACTACTCCCTGCATGTCACCAATGTTTAAGAGCTTTCCTGTGAATGCTTAATATAGCAGAGTGCCAATATTCAAAATTTTTTAAACAACAATTCATGGTTTAAAAGCACGAGTCACTTAAATAATTTCAATTGAGGATCTGTTCACTAGCTAGCAACTGATTTGTTCCTACATTATTTGATTACTCTGCAGCCATAGTTCCTTCTTTGCAAACCAATTGATTAATTGAATTCTGAAAATATGTATAATTTTCTGATCACTCCACTGGATTGTGGAACAGTTTTATGTTCAAATCTTAGGTAACCTTTTGTCAAATCTTATGTAACCTATATTGCTTTAAAGAAGGAAAAATGTATTTACACCCTCAAGCTCTATCATTTCAAACAACATATGCTGGGACAAATACACATCCTTTGGTACAGTGGACAAAGTGAAATGATCCATGATTGTCATATTCAACCAAAAGTACCTGCCATGTGCTATGTTTATTCTCAAGGCAAACATGCAATGACCCCTAAAACATCAGCTTGTTGCAACAACAGTCAATAGCATACTTGCCAACTCTCCCGGAATGTCTGGGAGACTCCTGAAATTCGGGTCAGTCTCATGGACTCCCGTGAGAGCTGGAAAATCTCCTGCATCCTGCTTTTGCCACCACTAAATGAAGTGATTCGCGAGGAATCGCGTCATTTTGGCCCCTCCTTCCCCGCAACAAAACAACATTTTCATCGTGGGGGGCCCCCTCCCACCTCCAGTCACGCTCCTCTCCCGGAAAGAGCTTCGCGAAAGTAGGTAAGTATGGTCAATAGTTGTCAGTACTATTTGTATATGTATTTTTTTTCCATAGACATGGCATTTATCATCAGATATTGCACACAACAGATCACCAAAACAAACTTAGATGCATAATACTTTGACTGATGCAAATGCCACAACCTTGACTCAAAAATCCATGAACTTTTTCAGAAAACTGAGCACATAGATGCACATAGATGCACACACCAGAAGAGGGTTTTGCATTGGTGTTATGAGTTTGTTTATTTTTTTATGGTGATTTTTTTAATTTGTTTTTTACATTTGGAATAGTAGACATTTAAAAGAGGCAGAAAAGAAATACATAAGTTAAAAAACGGCAGTGTAAGTGAATGGAATTTGATAGTTCTACAACAAAGACAGTAGGTGAAGTGGCAGTATGGCATATCACAATTTACACCCCCACTTCGATCACTAATTGGACTATCTCAGTGTCATGGGTTCAGAGTTAGGATGGGCCTCGAAGTCTGCTCCGATGGATAATAACCCCAGAGAGGCTCAGAGTCTAACAAAGAGAGGTTTTCACCAGGGATTCCTGCAAGGGGATATGGACTTAGCGGCTCTCTTTCTCGGTCCCTTAGGCGGTCGATGAGCGAGACTAGATGGATAGTCAAGAGATAAAGGTGACAATGCAAATATGTCAGAGCACTGAGGCAGGTCCAACAGGTAGTTCTAGATAACAAGAGAGAGCAACAGTATATAGAGTGCTGCTGCACCGAGGTTCTGGTGAACAGGATGGCCCTGGATTAGGATCGGAGGAGAGGCACTACGGTCTGCAGAGAGACAGCAGCGTCTAGACTGCGGAGCAGGTGAGTCAGGTATGCACAGAAAAGCAAGGCTGCAGGATGATGGAGCGTTGAGGTCCTGAGGAGCTGGAAGCCCTGGTGCAGGATCAAAGGTGATGCGCAACGATCTGCAGCATGGTTGTTGAATCCAACGAATAACGAGATGGAGGCAATAAACAGAAGCCAGAGGAAGAGACGTCCTAATAGTTAAGGAGACCTGAGGATCTGGCACCTTAGTAGGGAGTCAGATGCTTTAAATAGATAGGGCTAACAGGCAATTAGCCAATCAAGTGAATGCAGGAAGCAAAAACCAAGGGAAACAGGTATGAACAGAGACTAGAATGAATGGTTAATTGATGCGATGTGTGACACTCAGATCGAAAAAGAAGAATGAAGAAAATAATATATTTTTTTAAATTTAATGAAGTAGAAAAACAGAGTTTGTTTGAAAAGTGTGTTTGTGTATGTGATTTGTTCTTTTTATTTAATGGACAAGGGTTTAATGGACCCATGTCCTCTACACTGTGACTACTATGGTGACATGAAGAGGCCAAACAATATTTTAGGAGAAAAGCAGAAAAATTCAGTGACACACTGGCCCAGTGGGTTGCCAGGGAGATCCCCGGTGGGCCCCACTGTCCTGTGGCTCTGCCCCCTTTTACACAGAAGGAGCAGTGTGCTTTTACACAGAAGCAGCCTGTGCTGCTCGGTAATGCAGAGAGGAGTTTCCTGCTCATGCAGGAACTCATCACTGTATGTGCAGCTGTTACGTCTCACAGGAGACAACTGCCAGTCGGTCTTGGCACTGGCCTTCCCAGGGCACGGAGTCTAACGGACCCCCCGGGCTTCTCCAAGAACCGCCGGGATGGTTTTAGCTGCCGGAGCCCCGCAGGTCGCGGCCCCTAGGTTAGCCCACCGACGTGATAGCTAGGTAGTTTTAGGGTGAATGGTTCTGAGAACAGGGTTTTAAGACCACGTCAAGCTGGGTAATTAGCAGAGACTGTCTGCACAGAGATGAGAGCCAGACATACCTTGCTAATCAGAACAGAGGCACGAGGAGACTTTCACAAGAAGAGTCAGGAGCGGTAGCCGAGTTGGTACACAGTAGATCAGCCGGTGCGTAAAGCCAGGGATTCAGTAAGAGAATGATTAATCAGACAAGCCAGGTCGGTACACAGTAGATAAGCAGGAATTCACAAGGAAAAAAGCACTGGGGAAGCACAGAGATCAGAACCAGCCAGGACGCTAGATCACTTGTTGCTCTGACACAGGAGAGTGTCAGAGTGAGGCATAGGTGGCAGCGAGGTTTGAATTCCCCGCTTCTAAGTTTACATGACCGTGGCATCGCTACCCGGAAGTATGGAGCCGGAGCAATCGCCGCGGACAGGTAAGGAATCCTTACAGCAGCGCTATGATTGGCTGAGTGACTATGTCAGACAATCAGAGCAGCTGTGCTCTGATTGGCTGAGTGACTGTGTCAGCCAATCAGAGCACAGACACACTCGCTACCCATCCAGCCATTGAAGAAGCTGGAGACTGCACTGCAGCGAAAGGTAAGTGTATGTGTCTGTGTGTATGAGAGAGAGAATGTGTGTCAGTGTGTATTAGTGTATGTCAATGTGTATGAGTGAGAGAATGTGTGTCAGTGTGTGTGTGTCAGTGTGTATGAGTGTATTAGTCTATGTCATTGTGTATGAGTGAGAGAATGTGTGTCAGTGTGTGTGTGTCAGTGTGTATGAGTGAGAGAATGTGTGTTAGTGTGTATTAGAGTGTGTCAGTGTGTATGACTGTGTATGAGTGAGAGAATGTGTGTCAGTGTGTATGAGAGTGAATGTGCAATGAGACATGCAAAGAATCATCCAATGCCATATGGGGGAACTTATTTTAATTCTGGAATCATAAAGTGCACTTGATTATAACAGTAATAATATAAAAGCAAAATATAGCCAAGGCAGATAATTCCTAAGGATATTATTAATATGATTTAAGGAGACATACTGTGATTGTAAAAGGAGACACATATGCAGTAGAACATGTACTAAATAAATAATATTAAATATAATACTTGTTATTATTTAGAGTAACTTATATTGCTATTGTAAGGCTACTGCTCAATAATAGGACAGTTATATCCAATGTTTCTGCTGAACATACACAAAACAAGTTGTCAATAGCATTTTCTCACACGGCATTGATTCTTCTGAGACTTATATATGTGCTTTTAACCTTGCAGTATTTTATTTTTTTTTAGAATTTTTTATTTTCATTGGTTAGTCAAGAAAATACAGACAGCAAATGATAACACTGTGTAACATACACAATGAAGTCACAACAGTAATTGTGGTATATCGCATACTAGAGAACCTTTAGACAATAAATGACCAGTTTTTACCATTTTAAAGAGTAATATAAAATGGGTGTAGGAACAAAAGGGATTGTGTGTGGGGGGGGGGGGGGTTGGGGGATAGGACCACAAAGATAAGCACTGTAAGTATTTAGAGGGTAATTAGGGTGTGTTGCGCCTATAGTAGAGGGGGGGGAATACGTGTCGGGAAGAGATTTGGTCATCGCACATGGGTCGGGTCGGAGGACGTGTTCCACGGCTAGCCATGGAGCCCAAACTTGATTGAAGACGTGGCCTCTATCGTGGAGGTGGTACGTAATATCCTCCATAGCGGCCACGTGCCAAATCTGCCTCTTCAGAGCTAAAAGGGACGGAGATAAGGTATTTTTCCAATTAAGGGCTATGAGTAATTTAGCTACTGTCAGGATGTGGGCAGTTAGTTTCTGGGAGAATTTGCCCAGGTCTTGGGGAGGGTAACATAAAAGAAATATCCAGGGATCTTTCAGGATGGGGGCTTCAAAAAGGGTATTTAGGAAACTATGGACTGAATCCCAGAAGGTGGTGTTCACCGGGCAGGACCACCAAATATGAAACATCGTACCCCTTTGGCCACAGTCCCACCAACAGCAGGACGAGGAAGAGGGAAACATTCTATGGAGTCTTGTGGGAGTGTAATACCAACGGTAATACATTTTGTAGGAGGTTTCCTTGAGTTTAGTTGATATAGAGCATTTAGCTATCCCCAGTCTCATGTCCTCCCAAGCCTCTTCATCCGGGGGAGGACCAAGGTTCTTTTCCCACTCGTCTTCATGAGGATTTAGAGAGGGAAGGGCAGAAGTGAAAAGAATGCTATATATTTGAGAAATCATGCCTCTGTCCAAGGGATGTCTTCTACAAAGAGATTCAAATGGAGTAAGATTCCTAAGAACATAGGTTGGTGGTAGGGATTGCAAAAAATGATCAATTTGGAAGAAGTCAAAGGGACTGAGGATTTGGGACGGATATTGGGGTTGGAGATCCGCTAGCGAAAGCCAACGGGCCTGTTTGGAAATATCCACTGGAAATTTAAGCCCTGCACGAGACCAGTTACGGTGAGTCGTAGAGGCAGATCCTGGAGGGAACACCGGGTTGTGAGAGATGGGGGTCAAAGGAGATATTGCAGTTGAAAGTTTTAGTTTGGAGGAGTTGGAGTCCCAGAGAATAGCGTCAAATTTGATGGAAGGGAGTGCTTTAACAGCAGGGGGGGGCGACGAGCGGGTGATATGCCCCAGAGAGAGGAGAGATCGAGCAGGGTTAGTTGGGCCGATTCTACATCAAGTCATGCAGTGGAGCCAGAGGGAGTGTAGGAGGCAACGATTTGTGAAAGAAAGGAAGCCAAATAGTATAATTTGATGTTGGGAAGGCTTCTTCCTCCTCCAGGGATTGGTCATTTTAAGATATTGGCTGAGATTCTAGGAGGTCTATGGTTCCAAATAAAGTGGCTGATTGCCTTCTGGGTGTTGGCGAGGAAAGAGGCAGGGACAGCTACCGGCAAGGTTTGAAAGAGGTACAGCCATTTGGAAGTAGGTTTATTTTGACAGCTATGATCCTGCCCAGACATGAAATAATAATGTGGTTCCAGGAGATCAGATCAGATTGCGTCTTGGAGATAAGGGCTAGGAAATTCTCATGGTAAAGGAGGTCGCAACGAGAAGTGAGGAAAACACCCAGGTATTTGATCTTCCTGTTCTGTCATTTGAAATTAAAGTTAGTCCGGAGGAGCTCGGTAACCCGAGGGGAGACGTGAAGCAGCATGGCCTCTTACTTGGTGTAGTTTATCTTGTAGCCTGAAACATCGCTGTAGTTCTGAAGGATGGCATATAGGTTGGGCAAGGAGATCCCCGGTTGGGTAAGCGATAGCAGCACAGTGTCCTAGTGGTTAGCACTTCTGCCTCACAGCACTGGGGTCATGAGTTCGATTCCCGACCATGGCCTTAACTGTGTGGAGTTTGTATGTTCTCCCTGTGTTTGCGTGAGTTTCCTCCGGGTGCTCCGGTTTCCTCCCACACTCCAAAAACATACTGGTAGGTTAATTGGCTGCTATCAAAATTGACCCTAGTTTCTCCCTGTCTGTCTCCCTCCCTCTCTGTCTGTCTGTGTCTGTGTGTGTGAGTGTGTGTCTATATAAGAGAATTTAGACTCTAAGCTCCAATGGGGCAGGGACTGATGTGAATGAGTTCTCTGTACAGCGCTGCGGAATTAGTGGCGCTATATAAATAAATGATGATGATGATCATCATCATCATCTGCAAAGAGTGAGATTTTGGAGTTCGTATTATCCACCTTGACCCCCTGTATATACATAATTTGGGGTTCAATTTTCAGAGCAAATATCAGAGGGGAAAGGGGGCAACCCTGTCATGTTCCATTTCGAATGGAGAATGATTCTGAGGGAGTGCCATTAATCAGTACTTTGCAGTAGGGGTGCTGTGTAATGCTAGGACGCCAGTGAGTAAGTCACCAGCGACTCAAGAGCCGCTTTCATAAAGCCCCAGGAGATCCTGTTGAATGCTTTTTCAGCATCCAGAGAGAGCATAATAGTTGGGGATCTTCTGGTATTTACAATATGGATAATGTCGATGGCACGTCTGGTATTGTCCGTCGCCTGGCATCCGGGGATGAACCCTACTTGGTCATAATGGATCAGAGAAGGGAGGAAAGTATTCAGATGGTTTGCTAGGATTTTGGCATAAATTTTCAAATCAAGATTGAGGAGAGAGATTGGCCTATAGCCAGCACAGTGGAGCGGGTCTTTACCGTCTTTAGGGATAACTACAATTTTGGCCTCCAGCAGCTCTGATGGGAGAGGGTCACCTTGAAGAGTATTGTTATAAAGGGATTTGAGACGAGGGGCCAACAAATCAGAAAATTTCTTGTAGTATGCGGCCGTGAAGCCGTCAGGGCCTGGGGATTTACCATTTCTTTGTCCCTTGATGGCTTGATGGATCTCGTCTGTCGAGATCTCTTTATTGAGAAGTGTAAGGGCTTGGTTAGATAATTTAGGTAACCTGGCTTTGGCAAGAAAGTCAGTGATCAGGGCGGAGGGGGTTCTCAGTGTTGGAGGGGAAGCGGGAGCCGGGATGTTATAAAGAGCAGTGTAAAAGTGTTAAAATGCTGACCTAATATCTGCTGGATCGTGGGTTAAATGGATGTGTGAATCACGGATAGCAATAATATTTCTATGCTTTCTAGCTGTATGTAGGCGTGATGCAATAATTTTGTCAGCTTTGTCTCCTTTTTCATAAAAAGTCTGACGGAGCCATTTAAGACGTGTGGCCGCTTGTTTAGAGAGAGGGAGGTTTAGTTTAGCTCTGTGTGAGGATACCACCCTTAGCTGGGATGGCAGTTACCCTCTGTGGGATTCAACTCACTCGGGTAGACCAAAATATATCCAAAATAAGACTTTATTATAACAGCACAACACCACAAGACCTTCACAAGTTACAGGGTAAATGGTAGCATGTATCCTCCAGCAGCCTCTTGCAGTCAACACTCCAAAGTAATAATCTCTGTCTCTTTCAGGGTCTTATCCTTCCACAATATTACCACTACCGATTAGCAAAACAGTTAGGGTGTCCCCCAGCCTGGGATACTGGCTCACACCGCCCCTGTCCTGGTTGGGTTTCCTCCAGTGGCACCACGATGCCTGGCCCAGAGTCCTTTTCGCTGATGTCTTGTACAACAGGATCCTCCAAACTAGAATAGCTCCCCTGGCATTCTCCTCTCTCTATATTATTTTCTGTATACACAGGAAGTAGGGTCAAATGTCTCAAACCTCCCTTTTACAGAACACTGTCAACACTTTAGCTGCTAGACATACTGTCCCTGTTATCTTGATTATACAATAGAATGGCTTGACTCAATTAGCTGCTTTGGCTAAATACACTACACATGGGGTTACAATAGTACATCAAGGAATGACACTGCGCGCTTACATGGAACAATAAGACTTTTGACACATTATATCAGCAGTGTTACACAATATAAGTCTGTGATACCTTTTGATACAATTACATTTATATTTATACATATTGATACATTTCCCCATGCTATTTCAACCAATATATTACTGTGGAGGCACATTGCATATCATTTAGAAGTTCTAACCTTATTACCTCTCAGGTTACCTGTTGACCTAGCTAATTAACATGGGCTGCCAACTAGTTAACTCAGACATTGTTCTGATTACAAACCAAATCTCAGCTGCCCCTCATAACAATGGACATTGGAGACAAATGGTAATTACATTAGCTAACACAAGCAAAATGACTGCTGCTGTTCTGTTATTTTCACACAGTATGGCAATATTCTTTATATTTATACTACATACAATATCGCAGGTAATAGCAAGGGCAAAATGTACCTAATAACATGAAATAATAATACACATAATACACCAATGCTCTGGTGTATATACTGTGGCAAGAGCCCGCTACTGCAGAAGCACACGCGTACAACTTCTTCCTTTTTATGGTTCTTTATTGTCAGGATGGTAATAATGTTTTGACACCATATACTTGCACAGAAATTATGGAGACCCTCAACGCTTACTATACATAGTCCAGCTCTCTGTCCAGATCAGCCAGCTAGCCCAGCGTTGATCTCCCTGAACAATGAAACAAGCAGGGTTTTATACCTGACACTCCTCCCACAGGCCTAGCTTGATGAACAGGTGACACACCCACCTTCTCTTTAAAAGGAAACGCCCATCCCTGGCTCTGTTTAGACTATCAGACCCACCCTGTCTGTTTGTTGAGAGGAAGCAAAGTAAACCAATTTTAAACTACACATATGTTTATACCTGGTTTAATCTCCACCTAGGTACATAACTGTGCCAATGTTTTACCTTACTTTCCTGCTTTCTCTGCATATTGCCAGCTAAATGCCTCCTTTTCTTACATATCCCTCCCCCTAGCGTCTCCAAGTAGGGGGACGCGGACTTCGCGAGGAGCGCATATTTTCGTGACAACGCATCTGCATTTTTGTGTAGAATCCCAGGCCTATGTTCTACTGAGAACTTGGAAGGTTGTAGTGCCAAGAACCAGCGGGTTACCTTGGCATTTACCTCCCGGTTGTTCTGCATCCATCTTAATGGTGCATGGTCTGTTATTAGGGTGAACTCTCTGCCTAGGAGACAATAGCGCAGAGCTTCTGTAGCCCATTTTATGGTGAGACATTCTTTCTCCACAGTGGCATATTTTTGTTCCCTTGGAAGCAACTTACGACTTAGGTACAGGACAGGATTTTCTACTCCATTCTTCTCCTGTGACAAGACTGCACCTAAGCCAACACCAAAAGCATCAGTTTGGAGGAAGAACCTTCGGGTAAAATCTGGTGCTTGTAGAAATGGAGAGGAAAGAAAGAGCTAACCGAAGATCAGACCAGGCGGTTTCTGCAGAGTCAGACCAGGTTAATCTATCTGGACAACTTTTTTTTAACATGTCCGTAAGTGGAGCAGCTCTAGTGGCAAAGTTGCTTACAAACCGCCTGTAGTAACCTACTTAGCCTAAAAAGGTTCTTAACTGTGACTTTTTATCTGGTCTTGTCCAATTTTTGACTGCCTCCACTTTGTCTAGCTGGGGTTTTACATGCCCTCGACCAACAATGTCTGTTTGCTGAGAGGAAGCAGCTTTTAAATCATGTAGGTAAACCAATTTTAAACTACACATATGTTTTTACCTGGTTTAATCTCCACCTAGGTACATAACTGTGCCAATGTTTTACTCTACTTCCCTGCTTTCTCTGCATATTGCCAGCTAAATGCCTCCTTTTGTTACAATACTTAGACTGGGCCAAGGTTTAAAAAGTACATTAAACCGTGAGAAACGGGTGGTGAATACAAAGTTCTCAGTCCAGTAGCACCCCGTTTCCTCACACTCTGGTTTCCCAGAGGGCTGTGAGGTTTGCGTGGTCAGGGGCCGCTTTGTGCTGGGCTTCCAGGATTTGAAGTTGGATGGAGAGCTCGTAGGTTCGGGTGAGGTGTTCTTTTTTGTGTCTGGAGGCCATGGTGATCAAGTGCCCCCTCAAGACCGCTTTGTGTGCTGTCCATAAGGTGGCTTTGGAGACTTCTGGAGGATCATTTAGCTCAAAGTAGTCCTCCACTTTTGTCTTAATCTAATATACTATGTTCGTATTGTGAAGAAGGGAGACATTAAGACGGCAGGTGATTGAGTGAGGTCGGAATAGGAGGTCAGAGATGTCAATTGTAAAGGGGGCATGGTCAGACCAAGTCAATGGGTGGATTTGGACCGCCTGAAGATTTAGCTCCAGATCATATCTATACGGGAGTATGACCCATGGGGTGAAGAATAAAATGTGTAATCGCGTGTAGTCGGCTCCTTCACTCTCCAGGAGTCATAGAGAAGCTGGGATTTCATGAGACTGGTGGTATTCAGAACAGTGTTAAAGTCGCCCGCTACGATAAGATCCCCCTGTCTAAAACGAGTCAGTAGGGCATCTAGTTTGGTGAAGAAGCGGTGTTGGTGTTGGTTAGGGGAATAAACGTTTACTAGTGTACAGAGCTTGTTGTTTAGCTTACCTATTGTCACTCACCGGACTGTGAGTGCCATTTCCCGTGTATTCAGGAACCGTGGCCGTCCGCCATCCTGAGGGTCTGCGCATGTGCAGCCCTTTCAAACCTTCAGTACCTGTTGCTTTTAATTGATTGGATGATCAGGCAACCCTCCCTATTTAAACCACCTGTGATCATTACCTGGTTGCCTGATCTTGGAGTCTCATTCCCCATGAGCCTCTGAAGGTGTTCCTGTGTTCCTCGTGTATTCAGCTCCTGCTGATTCCTGTTACTGCTATTGTGGTTTCCAGACCACTTCATCTCTCTTGTGTTCCTCGTGTCTGCACTCAGCTGATTCCTATCCGCTGCCTCCGTTACTTCTACAGAGTTCCTGTTCACTTCAACTCTCCTGTGTTCATCGTGCCTGCACTCAGCTGATTCCTATCTGCTGCCTCCGTTACTACTACAGAGTTCCTGATCGTCTCAACTCTCCTGGGTTTATCGTGTCAGCTCTCCGCTGCCTCCAGCCTCCACTGGATACCAGACAGCCTCAACTCTCCCGTGTTCTTCATGTTTCCAGTTCCACTTACTACTGCTTCCTGAGTATTGCTTTGTGGATTCTGGATTACCTGCCGTGCACTGCACCAACCTGATTACCGCTTCCACCCTCCAGTGGTCTCTCCTCCTGCCAGCCTTCAGCTGTTCAGGTATCCCTGCACGTCTCTCTGACAGCCTGCTCTCCTGAACCGCGGTATGCATACTTTCCATTGACTTTGCTTGTGTATTGCATATCCATCTGGACTGAGTTGTGTTCTCCTCCGGAGCCTCCTATCCACTGAAGCTATTGTTACTATTGACTTTGTTTCCTATTGCCTGGATAGTTATTGTGACTTTGTATACTTCAAGCAGTGCTTGTCAGTTATCGTTGTATTGTGGATATCATCGTGGGATCAAGTTCTGTGTGCCCCGTGTATACTCTGCTTTACATTCATCTCCTCGTGCCCCTCCTCACATATATATAGCAGTGGTACAACTTGCTGACGCAGACCACTGACTCCTGTTCCCTGTGACACCAGTTTCAAGTATCCTCTCACATAAGCAGTGGTACAACTTGCTATACGCAGACCACTGACTTCCCTGTTACCTACCTTCACCTGGATTCCATTCCTTCACCTAGACAGTGGTACAACTTACTATACGCAGACCGCTGACTCTCACTACCTCCTCGCTACTCCTGGACATTCCTCCTCACTATAGCAGTGGTACAACTTGCTATACGCAGACCACTGACTTTCCTCACGTTCCCTTGTCCATCTGGTTCCTCGTGTACATTCATCTACTCATTACCAGTTGCTGCTAGTCATAGACTTTCCTCAAGCATTCTCTCACCATCTGCTGTTTCTCCTGTTCTGTTGTCACCCTGCTACCAGAGAACCATAGTACCAACTCTATTTCTCTAGTAAGTCCATCATCTGGTGATATCCCTACCACCCGTCCACTTAACCCATTCCTACCACCCGCCCACTTAACCCCTATCTCCTCCGCTCATTCTCCCCTCTCTCCCATTGCCTCAACTGGCTCCTCTTGTGCCTGGTCTGTCAACCCTCCCTTAGGATGTAAGCTCGAATGAGCAGGGCCCTCTTCCCTCCTGTCTCCTTACCCATTCTTCTGCTCTGTGTCTATTGCATCTGCCTGCCTGGAGTTTCTGAAGTATTGGTACTTTTTGTTTATTGTTCTGTACTGTTATACCCTGTATAGTCTACTGTTTGTACTATGTGCGGCGCTGCGGAAACCTTGTGGCGCCTAACAAATAAATGATAATAATAATAATAATAATCCCGGGCAAAGACTCCTAGTGCCCGTGACACCTATCAGAATGAGATAACGTCCATCTTTGTCAGCGAGAGAATTGTTGAGCTCAAATGTGAGGTGATGTGCCAGTAAGATCGAGACCCCTCGTTTTTAGCTGAGTTATCACAGGCATGGTATGAGTCGGGGTGTAGTTTAGAGCGGAGTTCGGGGTGAGAGTCATGTAGAAAATGAGTCTCTTGTATGAAAATTAGGTCTCCCCTATGATATTTAAGGGTTGCGTGACGTTTACTTCGTTTCTGGGGACTGTTTAACCCTTTTACATTAAAGGAAAGGACCCTAAGACCCATGTGCGATGAGGGAGAGGAAGATAAAATGAGAGCAAGAGATGAGAGGGTGAGGTGGGAGATCTGAGTAAACCTGACGTGGTATCTGGGGGGCTCTTGGGGCACACATAGTGGAGAATGGAGCAGAAAAGATCCTTAGCTTATCGTGGTCTATTTGATTAAGGAAGGGGGCAGGGAGAAGAGGATGGAAGGAGGGTGGGGGGGAGGTGGTCACGCGGCGGAATAGGCCGGGACCTGTGGTGCCGCCAATGGGAGGGAAGGCTATGAGCCAATAAGGCACATAGGTCAGCAAGGGAACCTAAAGCTCCCGGGGGGTGTGGCAGAACATCCGAAGGATGCATTAGGAGAGTCCAAATAGTAGGGGCAAGGTGCGCACCCTCCTAGGGTTTTGAGATGAGGCGCTGGAGATGAAAAAATAATAAAGTGATGTGCGGAGCAACCGGGTAGTATGGAGAGGGAAGATAGAAGGGGGGGTTTATGGTAAGGGGTAGTAAAAAGAGGGAGTAATGGGAGATAAAAGGGGGGAGAGACGGTGAGAAACAAAGGAATATATGTAGCATAATACAGTAATACAACCAGTTATTCAAACTATACAGAATAGACATATATTACATTAACTTGTAATGAACTAAGCAACATTGTAACATCTGGCACTCTCATATCATACCTCCCTAGGGGGCATCCGGAGTAAAATATAAAAGATGCCAATTGACCGTGTGGGCGTCACAGTATAATAGGGAGGCGCAAAGAGAGGGTGCCGCCAGAGACACAGGAGTAAATAGGGACTGTTAAGTGCTGAGAGTCTGGGAGACGAACCCTCAATAGGAGGGGGAGCCTCAAACAGAATCTAAGGCCCGACAGATAATAACAAACAGTCATAACATCTTAACATATTGAGAACATATGAATCAGGCCTGTTAACAGTGTATTAAACCAAGCAGGTAGGTGGAGGGCTTTCGGAGTCAAGACAGGCAGGAAAGGGCTCTAGGCCTAAAGAGCGGGTGGGGTCCCGCGAAAAGCGATATGATATGTAGCCTAGAATATGAGCCCTCAGTATGGGGGGACAGATAGGCTATAGTGGACCCCAACAGATAGGATCTTACAAAAGCTATGTAGTAGCATAATAGGAACATCAAAAAGCACGGGTGAGGTCCTGCAAAAGGCGGGAGCCCCTAAGCGGTATGTAGACTTCCACAGGGGGAACAGTTAACAGATGTTGAGGCCCAACAGATAGAAACATATAGAAGCAACATAATAACAGTGAAAACATGTGTAACAGGCATATCAACAGTAAATCTAACCAAACTTATAAATAGGAGGCCTCCTATAGCAAAAATAGCCAGCATAGGTTTATGAGCCTAAGGCACAAGTGGGATCCCACAGAAGGTGGGGATTCCTAAGTGGCGTGTAGTCAGTCTTTCTTCCGTGATCAGCTCTGGGTCCAAACAGTGGATAAAGGCAATGAGAGGGAAAAAAAGACAAAAAGATAAAACCTGGTAAGCCGAGTCAAGTCCCTGAGGTTCCAGTTGGCGATGCTGAGGTCACAGGAACCGTGGTCCACTCAGAACGGGGGGCTTCACGTGTGGACGATCTTTGTGATCTCTGTGGAAGAGGAGAGTCCATTGGAAGGTCAGCATTATCGGTGGTGATGCCAAGTTTGGGAAGTAGAGACTGAGCTTCAGAAAGAGACCATGCCATACTAGAATACAAAAGGGGAAACACCAACGGTATTTGATGTCTCGTTGCCGGAGAAGTGTAGTAAAAGGCTTGAGGTCTCTCTGTTTGGCCAGGGTAAGGGGGGATAAATCCTGGAAGATTTGTAGGTTGAAGTTGTTGAAAGTGATCATCTGAAGCCGGCGGACCTCTTTCATGATGGCTTCTTTCACTGTAAAATAATGCAATCTGAGGATAACATCCCTAGGTTGAGATGGGTCTTGGGAGCGAGGTCTCAGTGCTCGATGGGCTCGATCGAGAAGAAGTTGGTCTTCAGGAGTCGAGGGGGAAAACTGGGTTCAAATTTTCTTAAGGTAGAGTCCCAGGTGGGTGGGTTCGACCTGTTTCGGGATACCCCTAATTCTCAGGTTGTTACGTCGAGGGCGGTTGTCCTGATCTTCCTGGCCATCTTGTAGCTGAGTGATGTCATGGCGCATTTCATAGAGATCAGTTTGAAATGACTGTTGGCAGGTCACCACTTCTTCAACCAGATGCTCCAGGTGATTTTTTTTTCTATTCCCTATTTCAACAACATCGGCTTTCAGGGAGTGAAGAGCCTGTACAGATGTTTTGACATCCCTTACCTCTTTGAGGAGGGATAAGAAATCCCGACGGGTGATAGGTGATTGGTCGTCATCGTCAGGATCTGAATCAGAGTGTCCAGGAGATGACTCAGGTTTGTCGATGCTATGTTTGGCAGGCGTCTTGTTTCTGGAAAGGTAGGGAAGGAGGTCACCACCTGGAGGTTTCTTCCCCCCTCTTGGCATCATAGTAAATTTGGGGATTAACGGAACGGGAGGAAAGCGTGGAGGATGGGGGTCGGCTGCTCCATTGTGTAGATCTCAGTGCTAGGAGGGGTGCATGGGCACAATCTGCATCAAGTCTTCTTCAGCCTGTGAGGAGAGAGGGCAGCACAGGCAGACAAAGGACCCAGATTTTGTGGTCGCAGGTACAGACCTCAGTGGTTGGCGCCCAAGCTTGGTGGTATAGTGATGTTGAGCTTGTGGAAGCCTGGTGTATTAAAACCGAAGTGATCCGGAATGTAATATGAGACAATCCTCGTAGCAGAAGAATTGGTGTTTGTTCAATTGGAGAAACAGTTATAACCTTTATAGAGCATAGTGGAGGTGATCCAGCTTGTGGAGGGTACCCCGAAGGAATGCAAGGGGTGCAATGAGAAAGCAGGGGGGAGAATGAGGACAGCTGTATGTCCACTGCAAGAGAGTCAGAGCTGGCAGGAGTAAAACCAATATGTTCCTGGTTAGACTGGTGTTCTTGTCTCCACAGGGGGGATACTCCACTATCCACAACTGACAGCCAAAAGGTGGAAGGAGATGGAGGGGAGCTGTAGCGTTGGTGGTCTGAAAACTCTGCCCTAAACTCCCACAGGTGGAACAGGAGTGCGGCAGGGGTGACCTCCAGGTACTCCACTAGTGTTGCTAGTGGGGGTGGGGGGACAGAGGAACATATTTGTCCCTCTCAGCAGGGTCGCCAGCTCCTTACAAGGAAAACCGGAAGTGCCACAGCGAAACCGGAAGTGCAGAGACGATACCGGCGTGCTGCTGCGAAACCGGAAGTGAGGGGTCCGCAGGCAGGCTGAAAATTTAGGCCGGGGCTTCAACTGGATGTAGGTCGCCGAACTCATCCCGGGTAAGTCGCGAGCTATGCAGCCGGTGGAGCCAGCTGTAAGCCACAGGAGGCTGGGGGGTCTGAATGCAGGGCAGCCAGTGGGAGATCAGCGGATTTGGCTCTCAGAGGGGCCCCTGACACAAGAGCCCAGCCAGCCACAGGAGGGCTCAGAGCGCGTGTTCAGAGGTTCCAGCAGTATAGGATGGCTGCTGGAAGACTCCACAAATAGGTGGCTGTGTTTATGGAGGTTCCCCAGCGGGGTGTCCCAAAATATGGAGGGATAAGGATCTCTGGATCAGGGGAACTCAAACAAATGCAGCCATTCAAAAATTGCATCCTAGCTACGCCCCCAACCTTGCAGTATTTTAAGAAGATACTTTAAAGGAACATTTTGTTCATATTTTGAAGTTTAAAAGATATTATTTTTCTTTTTACTTTTATCACGTTGATGTTATCCAGGTTATAAAGGTTTTATTGTCACTAGAGTATGTGTACAAATGACAAACGTCCTCATCAAAGGAGAATAATTCTACTTAGTAGCTACATTGTGCAGCTTAATGAGGACAGTGATGTGATCTGGGCATGCACCTTGTCATTTTAGATATCTACACAATGCCCCCAAATTTTTGTAAGGTCCTCATGTAAATCAATTGATTTCATTATAATTTTCCAAAAATTGCAGATTTTCTAAACTTTGCTTTAACTCATTGTGTTGTATTAAATGATATCAATAATTACTTATATGATAAGCTGTCTGTTTGTTGAGTATATTTTAATGACAGTCAAATTGATTGAGAGCAAAAGAAGGGGGTAAATGTATCAAAGTGCGATTCTGGCAAATCACTGACATTCAACAATATTGCCAGCTGGGATGGTAATTTGAATGAAGACAATATCTGCCTTTAATTAAATTTCTGTTTTAAATCGGGCAGACAATATCACCTAATATCAGGACAAGAAGGGGCAGGCTCGGATTGGGGGCAGGGGGCATCTGCTCCCTGGGCTGGTCCCATAGTGAGCTACCTTGGGCTGAGTTACTGGGCACCTGCATTTTTTTCCCTTTAAAATAGGCTGCTGAGTCGAGTCTTGCACCCCAGGCCAAAATTTGCAAGCCCTCCCCTGAGGGCAGGACTGATGTGAATGACAAAATATTCGCTGTTCAGCACTGCGGAATTGATGCCGCTATATACAATGATGATGATGCTCGTCTGCAAGACTTCTGCTGTACTGCCCCATATCTTTGGAAATCCCTACCCCGTCTCACTCCACTCTCCCCCAGCCTTCAGTCCTTCAAACGCTCACTCAAAGCTCTCCTTTTCAAGCTCGCCTATCCTACCACCTCTTAACCATTCTATCCATCACCTCCTCCTCATCGCTTGCCATCTAAATTTTTCTCCTAGTTGGTCCTACTGTTTGTCAGCAGCCCTTCCTTTAGAATGTAAGCACTCAAGGGCAGTATTTTCTCTACCTATTGTCCCACGTCTGTCTCCTGTCCCTCGTATGTCCTTTCACGTCTTTTGCTGCACTCTGTGTGAGTCCCCATAGCACTACTCACATTAATATTAGCTACTGACATGTATTACCTCATCCATTTATTACTTGCTTCTGTATTCGGAACTACAGAATTGGTGGCGCTTTATAAATAAATAAATATTAATAATAATGATGATGATGTGAGTCATGTTTGTGTGCATCACAGTGCGGAGACTGTGTATGACAAATGTGTGTATGAGAGAAGGGGTGTAAGTCAGTGTGTATGAGAAGCAGGGCCGAATTTCCCACTAGGCACCCTAGGCAACTGCCTAGGGTCCAGCGGTACTCAGAGGGCCCTGCCAGAGCCGACAGTGAGCGGGGTAGGCAAGGCAGAGGGGCACTCCCCTCTGCCTGCCATCCCCCTCTGTCCGCCGGCATAACGCTGAAAAGGAAGAAGACAAATAAAGAAAAAAAAAAAAAAGAAATCAGCTTACCGCTCGTCGGGACCCGGCAGTCTCCTCTCCTTCTCTCCTACTGAAAATGACGTCTGGCGTGATGACGTCACTCCCGACGTAATTTTCAGTGAGAAGTCGGCGAGGAGCAAAGAGAGGAGGAGCAGTGGCAGCGCGCCATCGAGTAAACAAGCACAATAAGTAGGTAAGTTAACTAACGGAGGGGCCATGCCAGAGAAATTTGGAACAGGTATTAAGGGAGGGGGCATGATGCCAATAATATGTAGCAGAGGGGCATGAGGGGCATAATGGCCTCAATATGCAGCAGAGGGGCATAATGACAAAAATAGAGGGACATGAGGAGCATAATGGCAAAAATATGTAGCAGAGGGGCATAATGACAAAAATAGAGGGGCATGAGGGGCATAATGGCTGATCCTACACCCTCTGCAGCATATAGAGGGTGTAGTTCTAGCGCGTCACTACCTCTTGTTAATTTAGATTGCAAGGCTTGTAAATACTTTGAATATAAAAAAAAGCAGCCTGCACAGACGGTGAATCTAGAAAGTGAAATTAAATGGACCACGTTACTTTGGTGGCTATCTATGCCCCCCCCCCCCGCCCTACACTTGTAGTTGAATATAAAAAAAGCAGCCTGCATAGACTGTAGAACTAGAAATTCGAATATACAAAGAAATGGACAAAGGCAGTTTGGTATCTGTCTGCATCAGATCCCCTCTCCACTAGGAGTAAAATAGAAAACTATTCAGCCGTTATATAATCTAGAATATAAATAGAAATTGAGAAAGGCAATTTGGTATCTGTCTGCATCTGTAACAATCCTGACCAGGTTTTGTTACTTTCCCTGTCTGCTCTGTTTTTCTGTGCATCACATGACTCACCCTCAGGGCGTGGTCACTTTACCTGCTATATTTAAACTCAGCACTGACATCTGCTCACTGTCAGTGCAATTTGTTGCTAGCCTGATTCCTTGGACTCCTGTGTATCCTGTGTCTTCCTGTGTATGAGTTTCAGTTCTCTATCTAGTGCTGGAGCACTTCTACTGGGATTTCCCTGCTGCAAGTATCATCTTGTGCATATTACCAATACTTTGTTTTCTCTCTATTGTGCCTCTACTGATTCACAGCCTGCTACAAGTCTGTTCATGTGCATATAACAAGACTGTTATTGTGTTTATCCTTGTCATGCTCCGCCGTGGCTATTGGACACCTGCATATTATCATCTGTGCTGTGAATAGACTGCTATTGTGGTTATCACCTTGTCACACTCTGCCATGGCTAATTGACATCTGCATATCATCATCTGCATATTTATATATATATATGTTTTTCATTGAAGTATTGAAGAACTACATTGTGTCCTGCCTCCTTATTCTGAACCTAGTAGACTCAGCATCTGGTCGTGTACAGGCCTGCTCTGACTATCAGACCTGTAACTACCAGCACCATAACAGTTTGCACTGACCCAAAAAAGGAAATGAACACCATGGACGATCCCACTACCAAGGACCTATTTCAACACCTAATAGGGAGAGTGGAAAAACAAGAGACCAATCCAGATCGTCTCATGCAGTTCTTACAGGATGTATCCTATCGCCTGGATTCTTTTCAGGACACTCTGGCATCCTCCCATAAATCTAAGACAACTGCTGAGTCTTCTGTTAACACAACTACCATGTACCCACAAATTCCTAATCCTCCTATGTACGATGGGAACCCCAAGTCATGTAGAGGATTCATGAATCAGTGCGCAATTCACTTCGATTTATTGCCCAGAAACTTTCCTACGGATAGGGCAAAAATTGCCTACATTTTGTCTCTTCTTTCTGGTCAAGCCCTGGCCTGGGCCTCACCCCTATGGGAGAAGAATGACCCCTTGCTGCAAAATTATACAGAATTTCGGACAACCTTCAAAAACATTTTTGATGAACCTGGTTGGCTTTCCAGTGCAGCTACAGGAATTCTTCGTTTACGACAAGGCTCTCATTCTGTGGGACAATATGCTATCTTTTTTAGGACAATGGCCTCCGAGCTGCGCTGGAATGACGAAGCACTGGTGGCCACGCTCTGGCAAGGCCTATCTGATCAAATAAAAGACGTGTTGGCTTCCCGTGACCTCCCATCTTCCTTGGATGATCTGATTTCATTGTGTGTCAAAATAGATCTTCGATTCAAGGAGAGGGTTCAAGAAAAGGAACAGATTCGGTGTCCTAATCATCGCCCTGTTTTCCATAACTTAGGGGCCGCTGAGCCCCCAAAAGAACCCATGCAAGTGGGTAGGTCCCGCCTCTCTCCAAGTGAGAGAGAGAGAAGATTTAAAAATAATCTGTGCCTCTATTGTGGAGGGAAGGCCCATCGCATCTGTAGTTGTCCTACGCGTCCAGGAAAACGCTCAGACCAAACAGAGCAAGTCGGAACCCCGTTAGGTCTGTTCGATTTTTCCCTCAACAGTTCTCATCACAAAGAGAACCTCTTGTTGTCTGTTTTTCTGCTTTTTGGGAATCTCTCTATTCCGCTGGATGCTTTTCTGGATTCTGGTGCAGCCGATAATTTTATTGCCACCACTGTGGTTGAAAAATATCAAATTCTTACTACACCACTAGAACGTCCTGTACGCCTCACAGCTATCAATGCCAGTAATATTCCAGGAGGCTTCATTAAGTTCCGGACTGTTCCCCTCACCCTTCAAATTAGAATCCTGCACCAGGAAAAAATATCCTTCCTAGTTCTTCCAAAGACCATCAATTCCCTTGTGTTAGGTCTGTCATGGTTACGTCTCCACTCCCCAACTCTGGACTGGCATACTGCTCAACTTTTGTCCTGGGGATCACGGTGTCAGTTTCACCGTCTAAAGAAAGTAGTACCTCTTCATCTAACCACTGCATTGTCATTACCATCTTTACCTCATCAATACCAACAGTATGCAGACGTCTTCTGTGAAAAGGAGGCAACCAAGCTTCCCCCTCATCGCATTTGGGATTGTGGAATCGAGCTTCTTCCTGAGAAACCTATTCCTCGTGGTCGTGTATATCCCCTTTCTCTTCCTGAGACTCAGGCAATGTCTACATATATTCAAGAAAACTTGCAAAAAGGTTTTATCCGGAAGTCCACCTCTCCAGCTGGCGCTGGATTCTTTTTCGTTAAAAAGAAGGATGTCGGCCTCCGGCCATGCATTGATTTTCGAGGACTTAATGCTATTACCATTAAGAATAGGTATCCGTTACCCCTCATCACCGAGCTTTTCAACCGCATTAAAGGCGCTACTGTGTTCACCAAATTAGATTTACGAGAGGGCTACAATCTCGTTCATATTAAAGCAGGTAATGAATGGAAAACAGCATTTAACACACATGATTGGCACTTTGAATATCTTGTAATGCCCTTTGGGCTTTGTAATGCTCCAGCTGTATTCCAAACCCTCAGGAATGATATTTTCCAAGACCTTCTCTATCAATTCGTCATCATCTACCTGGACGATATTCTCATATTTTCTCGAGACCTCCCTTCACATAGGGAGCATGTAGGTCAAGTCCTGACTCGTCTGAGAGAACACAACCTCTTCTGTAAACTTGAAAAGTGCCTTTTCGAGCAACCTCAGATTCCTTTCTTAGGCTACATCCTCTCGGGCACAGCCCTTCAAATGGACCCAGCTAAACTAAGAGCAATTGTGGATTGGCCCTTGCCCACCAGGTTGAAAGCTATCCAACACTTCCTTGGCTTCGCCAATTATTACAGACAATTCATCAAGGGGTATTCTACCATCATTGACCCCATTACTGCTCTTACCAAGAAATCAGCCAAACCCAAGCTTTGGTCCCCCGAGGCCATCTCTGCCTTTGAGCATCTAAAGTCAGCCTTCTGTTCTGCTCCTATTCTTCAACAACCTGATTGCCAACGTTCCTTCTTCTTGGAGGTAGATGCATCCTCTGTGGGCACTGGTGCAGTTTTGTCTCAACGTGACGCTTCTAGGAAACTACATCCATGTGGGTTTTTCTCTCGCAAATTCCTCCCAGCAGAAAAGAATTATGGTATAGGAGATCAAGAATTATTGGCTATTAAATTAGCCCTGTCTGAATGTCGACATATGTTGGAAGGGGTCATGTTTCCTATTACAATATATACAGACCATAAGAACCTAATTTATCTCCGTTCGGCTCGATGTCTGAATCCGCGTCAAGCCAGATGGTCCTTGTTCTTTTCAAGATTTGATATTAGACTTACCTTCCGTCCGGGATCAAAAAATAAAAAAGTAGATGCACTTTCTAGGTCCTTTCATTCCGAAGACCAGGATTCTCCTGAGGACATTTATCCCATCTTTGACCCTAGTTGTGTCTTGGCTCTTACTCTTGTGAATAAATCTACTTGCCCTCCAGGCCGGACCTTCATATTACCACATCTACGTCTCAAGTTGTTACGCTGGGCCCATTTATCTCGCTTCTCGGGTCATGCTGGAGCCAAGAAGACTGGAGAACTCCTGACCCGGTACTATTGGTGGCCATCCCTTCTGAAAGATGTAAAATCATTTGTTTCTGCCTGCTCTAAATGTGCACAACATAAGATTCCTCGGCATAGACCCTTCGGTCCTCTTATTCCTCTACCTGTTCCTGAAGTACCCTCGTCTCAAGTATCTATGGACTTTATTACTGATCTGCCTCCTTCCAAAGCTCATACAGTTATCTGGGTGGTGACAGACCGTTTTTCGAGAGCAGCTCATTTCATTCCTCTCAAAGGACTCCCTTCTTCCGCATTGTTGGCAGAACTTTTTATCAAAGAAATATTTCGCCTCCACGGCTGTCCACTCCATATCGTGTCAGACCGTGGTTCACAGTTTGTTTCAAGGTTCTGGAGATCCTTTTGTTCACAGTTAGGCATTAAATTTGACTTTTCATCGGCATACCATCCTCAGTCTAATGGCCTGACCGAACAGACTAACCAAGAGCTCGAAAAATTCCTACGAATGTATGTGTCTGCTCACCAAGCGGATTGGCTGGAACTCCTCCCATGGGCTGAATTCGCCCATAACAATCATTTCCATGAAGCTGTTGGTAATTCATCCTTTTTTGTCATGTATGGATGTCATCCCAGACCACCTACCTTTTCTCAAACTCCTATCTCCTCAGTTCCTGCAGTAAATATCCTGCTACACAAGTTTTCTCTCATTTGGACTCAAACCAAAAGTAATCTGGAGAATTCTGCAGCACGGGCCAAAACAAATTTCGATAGAAAAAGGTGTCCTGCACCTCCACTTCTACTAGGGGATAAAGTCTGGTTATCCACAAAAAATAACTGTTTAAAAGTTCCTAGTATGAAACTAGCACCCAAGTTTATCGGTCCCTACCGAATCTTCGAGATAATTAATGCAGCAGCTTTCAGATTGGAACTTCCATCCTCACTACGGATTCCCAATGTGTTTCATGTCTCTCTGTTAAAAACTGTGGTACAAAATCAATTTTCAAGAGACACAGCTTCTCCGCCTCCGGCTACTTCTCAAGATCAAACTGAATATGAGATTAAACAACTATTGGACTCTCGTAGATCCAGAGGATCACTGCAATTCCTGGTCGATTGGAAAGGCTATGGGCCTGAGGAACGTTCTTGGGTTAAAGCTTCAGACATTCATGCTCCTCGTTTACTCAAACAGTTTTGGAAAAGATTCCCTAAAAAAAATATCGTAGGTGTCCGGAGTCCACCCCTAGGGAGGGGGGTACTGTAACAATCCTGACCAGGTTTTGTTACTTTCCCTGTCTGCTCTGTTTTTCTGTGCATCACATGACTCACCCTCAGGGCGTGGTCACTTTACCTGCTCTATTTAAACTCAGCACTGACATCTGCTCACTGTCAGTGCAACTTGTTGCTAGCCTGATTCCTTGGACTCCTGTGTATCCTGTGTCTTCCTGTGTATGAGTTTCAGTTCTCTATCTAGTGCTGGAGCACTTCTACTGAAATTTCCCTGCTGCAAGTATCATCTTGTGCATATTACCAAGACTTTGTTTTCTCTCTATTGTGCCTCTACTGATTCACAGCCTGCTGCAAGTCTGTTCATGTGCATATAACAAGACTGTTATTGTGTTTATCCTTGTCATGCTCCGCCGTGGCTATTGGACACCTGCATATTATCATCTGTGCTGTGAATAGACTGCTATTGTGGTTATCACCTTGTCACGCTCCGCCGTGGCTAATTGACATCTGCATATCATCATCTGCATATTTATATATATATATATATGTTTTTCATTGAAGTATTGAAGAACTACATTGTGTCTTGCCTCCTTTTTCTGAACTTAGTAGACTCAGCATCTGGTCGTGTACAGGCCTGCTCTGACTATCAGACCTGTAACTACCAGCACCGTAACAGCATCATAATCATCAACATCCTCATTAGCGCCCTCGTCACCTCCACAAATCTCCCCCTCATCCTCTTCTATTTCCAAAGTGGCATACTCAATTTGGGTATCACCGGCTACACTCAGTCTATTAAGGCACACATCATCAGAATGCTCACAAATACACATCCCACTGTTGGAACTAAACACTGAAGTATGAAGGTTATTCAGGTGACGTATAAGGGAGGATGTCCCTAGGTGGCCAAGATCCTTACCCCTGCTTATTTGAGCTTTACATAAGCTACATATGGCCATACATTTGTCATCAGGATTTGGATAAAAATAACTCCAGACCGAAGAGGTGCATTTTTTGGTCTTCTGACCAGGCATGACGATAGGCTTTTTCATCCCATGGACAACAGCTGTTTCCCCCCCTGGTGCCTCATTTACAATAACCACATCAGCATTCTCATCATCAAGTTCCTCCACAGCGCTAGCTACATCAATAGCCTCCTCCCGGTGTACAACATTGACACCTTGATTATCCAAATCTGGATCTACACTGTGGGTGATCCTTCCAGCATATGCAGAGGGTGTGCTGCAAATGCTGGATGGAGTCACCTCTTCCCGTACAGTGATGGGAAGGTCAGGCTTCGCAACCACCAACACCCTTGGACTCGCCTTGGGGATTTGTGATGTCATCTGTTTAGAAGGCAGAGTTGTTTGCTGTGTTGTTGTTGTTGCTGACAGCATAACCCTCTTAAATTTTTTTGAGGGGGGGGGAGGAGGGCTTAGATCCTTGGGTGAAGCTGAACCACTAGTCCTGAACACGGGCCAGGGCCTAAGCCGTTCCTTGCCACTCCGTGTCATAAATGGCATATTGGCAAGTTTTCGTTTCTCCTCAGATGTTTTTAATTTTCTTTTTTTGGAAATTTTAGTCAACGTTGGGTTTTTGGATTTTACATGCCCTTTACTAGGAGATTGGGCATTGGCCTTGGCAGACAACGTTGATGGCATTTCATCGTCTATGTCATGACTAGTGGCAGCAGCTTCAGCATTAGGAGGAAGTGGGTCTTGGTCTTTCCCTACTTTATCCCCCAAATTTTGGTACTCCATTATATGCAGCACACTTTGTATTACAGTACTATTTTTTATATACTGCAAGAACAGTGAACAATTTTTAATAGATTGCAGTATTAATGTTAATGGACTGCAATAATTTTTTTTAGACTTTTTAGAATATTTTTTTATAATTTTTTAAAAAGATTTTTGGCGAATTATAATTTTTTGGAAGAATTTTTAATACTTTTGAAAGAAATATGCACTTTGCAGAACAAAGCACAGGACAAAATGCACCGCTGGACTCAGCAAGGACAGAGCACTGGACTGATGCACCACTGGACTCAGCAGGACAGAGCACTGCCAAAAGCACCACTGGACTCAGCAGGACAGAGCACAGCACAGCACAGCACAGCATAGCACAGCACAGCACAGCACGAGAAATAGCAGGACAGAGGACCACCTAACACACCCTCCCTCTTCCCTGATCAATGCCCGAGTGAAGATGGCGGCGGCAAGCGGGGAATTTAAAGGTTCCGAGTATCGCTAGATCCGACAGCAGGATTATGACTCAGAGCCTCGTTTTAAGTTTCGGAATCGGCGGGAATACCCGGACAGTGCTCGGATCTGACTCGGATCCGCAATGTTCGGGGGGGCTCGGATTCCAGGAATCCGAGTGCGCTCATCCTTAATAATATCAACCTGAAGGGACTGAAATAACCTTTCTTTTCATCAGCAAACGTGAGTAATGAAAAGTTATCATTCTAAACGATTATTGTAAAAATCCTATTAATAAAATGTAATTATCTCTATTGTAATAATGTGCACTCTTCAGTCTGTGACATAAGCTCTGGGCAAGTTGTAAATAGCAGGTACATAAGTCCCAGGTTCCTGTCGTTTGTACTTTAAAACAGACTGATCAAGAGATAGGAGGTGTCTGCAAAAAGGCAGCTGGGATATGCAACTAGTGTCTCAGACCTGGGGAGGAGGTGAGCTGCCTCCTCAGACACTCTGCTGCAGTGATCAACAATATGTTGTAGTTCTGAGAAAGGGTCTTGTTAAATGTATTATCTAGTAGCCAGACGGCTAGGATTTTGATTATATTCTGTTTTGTTTACAAGCTGGTGAATAAACTGTCTGTGGCTGTTATCGTGAAACGTCTGGACTTGTGTGGTTTACTGCTGCTGCTCATCCAGGAGATAGTACCTATTCCCATGATTACACTACAAGTCTTTATATAGTGCGAAATCATCGGGGGAGCATGTATTCTCTGGGAGTGTGTGTTACACACAGTAGTAAATTATATTTACATGCACATGAAAATTAATTGGTTAAGTGTCTATAAGGCTGCTGCCCTCTGCATGTTATATGATCACAGACTTTACACCTATTTTACACCTACATGGGTTAAATCTTGTATAAATATCACATGCAAATAAAGTGATCAAATTCTACCATACATTAAAGTATTGACATGTAAAATGATGGATACTACAAGAATATGCAAACACAAATTGAAGGTTCAAACAAGTCCATATGCTTATTGCTTTTTCTGCATGGGAAAGGCAGTAGGTTATAAATAGACCTATGTGGCGGATCTTCCTTCAATCTGGATATGGTTCATAGTCCTTTTTTACGATTATATGTATTTCTGTATCGGTAGAGAAATCTGTATGTGAAAGACCAAATAATGTCTTTATGTTTAAAGGTGGTGATTGGTCTTTTTTAGGGGCTTGTAGTTAGACAACAGCTGCAGTCAGCTGGTAGAGAAAGTGCAGAAAGTGATTTAGAAATTATAATATGTTTAAAATATGTTTAAAATAATGAAGGTTTTGGGACAACACTAATCAGCTATATAATTTCTTGTATATTTAGGCATGACTGTTGCAATGCCAATTTTATTTGGGGTCAATTAATTGCTATTAACTTTTCTTATTCTGTAGAAAAACTACAAGATAACATGCATAAGCAACCATCTGGGTCTGCCAAACAAAAGAAGAAGAAAGAGATGGAAAAAGAAGCACTGAAACAACAAAAATTGATGCAGCTTTTCTTAACCCCGTGTCTTCTGAGGATCCTGAACCAGATTTTGATAGACCAGGAACTAAGCAGTGCAGTATGACTGCACACATGGATACAGGTGAACAGCAGGATACTTTCCCTGCCAGCTTGGAGGAAACCTCCAATACCACAAGCCTGATGTCTGGACCATCCCATGACATAGAAGAAGCAAATGTACAACAGACCTCTTCTGCTTTCTGTGAAGAAATTGCAGATCTTCAGACTGAGAGAAATTCAGAAATTGTCTACTCCCTTGTCAAGATCACAAGATACATCCATAAAATCGATGGAGGATAATAACGTTGTAAGTTATTCTCATGATCCCGCTGACTGGGTACTGGGTAATAACACAACCGAATCCATTAGAGAGTATTTTTCACGCAATCCATTAAAAAATACTTTGACAGATTTTTCAGCATCCAGGAGAATCTATTCTGACTGTGCAAGACTTCTGACTTCTGACTTCTTACTCCAGATCTCTTTTGGAGAAAAAAAATTAATGGCGAAATTGTTCATCGGGATTGGCTTATATACTCTAAATCAAAAGGCACTGTATTTTGCATCCCTTGTAAACTATACAGCAGTATATAACATGCCCTTGTGGATTTAATGATTGGAAAAATGCTGGAGCAAGGTTTAAGGACCATGAAATCTCAAGTGATCATCGCAGCTGTGTAATGAAATTTACACAACGAGCCAAATTTGGTTGTCGGATAGACAACACCCTTGCTTTACAAATGGGTAAAGAACAAAATTACTGGAGAGAAGTTTTAAAGAGAGTTGTTGCCGTTATCAAGTTCCTAGGGGAACATGGTTTACCCTTTCGTGGGACTAATGAGTTATTTGGTTCTCCACAGAATGGATGTTTCCTTGGATGGGGAAACATTCTTGAAAGGTTGGATGCAACAAGTAAGACTTTGCAAAAAACAAATGTCTGTATTGATGAAGTAGTGAAACTCTACAGTTCACTAGAGGATTATGTGCATAAAATTAGATTTGTTTGACACTTTTGAAACTGAAGCTAAACAAATGACATCCAACCATTTTTATCGAGGTGAAGGAAAGCGCACAAAGAATCGGACACTTTTTCATGATGAGAACAGCACTGAACCACTTTTTACAGCAAGAGAAAAATTCATTTTCAATACCATCAATGTAATAATTAATCATCTTACTGTGGAGCTGAATAAACGAAATAAGTCCTATGAAGACATCAATAGGCGATTTGCAATTCTAAATTCATCTGGAATACCAATAAATGAGCTGCGAAGTTTGGCAGATAATCTGCAGAACAAATATCCAGACGACATTGAAGATTCTTTTACTGAAGAATTTATCCAATTTTCTTCAATGTTGTCTGAGGAGAGTAACCCATTGGCAATGAGGCAGTATATAATTGACCATGATCTTATGGATACATTCCCCAATACAGAAACCATGCTACATATTTTTTTATGTACGCCTATTGCTAATGCCAGTGGAGAGAGGTCATTTTCCTGTCTAAAAAGAATTAAAAATGAAAGAAGAACCACCATGGGCCAAGATCGTCTATCAGCACTATCTTTGCTATCTGTGGAATCAGGTCTTGTTAAACAACTGGACTTCAATGACCTAGTGGATGATTTTGCCCAAAAAAACCCACGCAGAATAGCACTGTAGAATTGTAAAGGGATTTTATATTTGTTAAAAGTTATTGAATAAAACTGTGTCTAGTGATTAGGGATATATTTTACATTTTCTCTGATATCAGACGTTTAAAGTTAATATATTCTATTTAACAACAAAAATTTGAATAGAAGATTGTTTGCAGTATGTTTTATATCAAGTGTATAGTTACAAAAAAAAGTTTGGGTTAAGAATTCTTAGCATTTAAAGCTATATACAACATTATTTGCACTCTGTTTTATGTAAGGATTTAATTAAAAGTTAATATTTATTGGTATAACATTGTCTGCACTATCTTTTCTAGAACGTATTAAAAGTTAATATTGTTTCACGGAGGGGGGCACCAAACTAGTATCCTGCCTAGGGCCCTATGAGGTCTAAATCCAGCTCTGATGAGAAGTGTATTAGTGTGAGAAGGGGGAACTAGAGTTTTCACTCATGGCTTGTCTCTTCATATTTCTTGTACCTATCCTTTTTTCCCCAAACAGGAGCCCAATTTTCCAGGATCGAGACAAGCAAATACTGAGCTTAAGACACCAGGAAGTATAGTGTAAGCTAAAAGAACAGGTAGGAGAGAGCAGGATAGCTGCCAACTGTTCTGATTCTGGTGGGACAGTCCTGATTTCGGGTGATCATTCCTATTTGTACTGATCTAGAGGCTGGGTCCCAGACTGTGCACATCAAGGACCAGTTTTACTTTTCAGACATTGATGATGAGGATGATGGTGTTTGTGTAAGTCCTGCATCATTGGAAGCAGTTCTTGCTAGTGATAAAAAAATAAGGCCATTGTCATGCCTGGGTATAAAAAAAATCCACCTCTTATGTGTGCAATTATTTTTACCTAATCCGGACAATAGTTGTCTAGCCATTAGTAGCGTTTGTAAGCCACACCGACAACACCTTCCTCATCAATATCCTCACTAGTGATCGGAGTTAGTCCAGCATCCAAGTTGCTAAGGCTATATGACTTCTCCCCTATCCAGGATTACTCTGAAGAATTCTTGAGCGTTAGTCCCGATGCTGCTGCTGCTAGGGGTGGATTTTCAACCCAGAAGTAGAGCAAGATGAAGACTACTAGTAGTTTACAACAATTGACTGTTAATCAATCCTTTGCAAGTGGACGAAAGTATGAAAGCTGTCACCCTGTTGCAAACTGGATCACAGACACCATGGCAACTATGCTAGTATTAGATCTGTGTCTAATATGCACAATTAATGCAACTGGCTTTAGATAGTTAATGGAGGTCCTGTGTCCACATAACCAAATTCCATCACAACATCATTTAAGTAGAAAAGCAATTCCTCACCTCTAACAGAAGTTTCCATAAAATTAAATTATTGGGCAACAAAATGCCATTCTACCCACTGTATACTTAACCACAGATATGTGGACAAGCGGAAATGGGCAAACTAAAGACTATATGATTGTGACAGCCCACTGGGATGGTGAATTGCCTTCAGCAGCAGGAACAGCAGCAGCATGTACCCAACAAATCCAGATTATTCCGAGGCAGGCCACTCTGTGTATCAGCAGCTTCACTAAGTGGCATACCGATGACAACCTGTTTGAAAAACTAAGGGATGTCATTGCAACTTGGCTTATCCCGTTTGGACTCTCCTGAGGAAATGTCATTTACGATAATGCCACCAATGTTGTGAGAGCATTACAGCTGGGTGAAATCCATCACATTCCCTGTTTTGCTCACACAATCTACTTGGTGATACAGAGAGTTTTGAAAAATGACAAGGACGTGAGGGAGATGCTGTCTGTGGCTTGAAAAATTTTGGGACATTTTCAGCATTCTGCAACAGCATGTAGGAAATTGTAGCAGTTGCAAGAACAATTTATTTTGCCCTGCCACCAACTAAAGCAAGAGGGGGTAACACACTTTATATGCTTGTGAGGATAGAGGAACAGCGAAAAGTCATCCATTCTTACTCCACAAGCCATGACATTGGATAATGAGGGGGAATTTATTTTAGTCCAGCGCAGTGGAGAATACTTTCCGTGTTGTGCAAAGTGCTGCAACGATTCTAAGTAGTCACCTGTGAACTGAGTTCAGACACCTGTAGCTTGAGCCAAGTGATTCCCTTAATTAGACTTTTAGAAAAGCACCTTGAAAAATTGAAGGAAGAGATGAAACAAAGAAATTACGCTAAGTATTTCAGACTTGTAGATGAAGTACTTTAATCGCTTCGTCAGGATCGAAGAGTTATCAGCTTCTGGAAATCATATCACTACATTTTGGCGACTATGCTTGATCCTACAATTAAGAGCTATGTCTTCTCTTTATTCTCCACTGTCCCAGATCACAAGAGATGCAATGAGCTCCTGGTTATCAAGTTGAGAGCTGAAGTGATAACCGAAATGACGTCGTCCCCTCCTTCAGTTTCTCAGGCTACCGCTGCTAGGGAAATACTAAGCTTTTCTAAGAGACCCAAGGAAGATGCAGATGATGCAGCCGAACATTTTGACATTTGGTCTGGTCTAATAGAATTGCCCAAAAATCGTGACAGCTCTGTAGTAAAATGAACGACAAATTCCAAAAGGAAGGCCTTTACTGGCATTTAGATCAAAGTACAGAGACTTCTGTAATGGTGGATTCCAGCTGGGGCTAATTAGTATTAAATGATGATGATGTACACACTGATGAGTGTTAGGATGATGACAATATAGATTGCAGGTGCTGAGATCTAGCTGAGATAAGGAAGCTAGCTGATGCTGGTATGCTTATTAATATTTGGGTAAAATGACATTTTGGCAATTTTATGTTTTTCTACAGTAAAGTTTCACCTTTATTAGAGATCTGTTTTTTTCTTTAAAATGGTAAAAGCATTTGTTTTACATTTTTGTTTTTTGACATTTATATTACAGAGACTTCTGTAATGGTGGTTTCCTGCGGGGTTGAATTAATATTGTGTTAGGATGATGTACACACTGATGAGGGTGAGGATGAGGCTAAAGATAATGACAACAACATCTTGTCACTGTAGAGTTCATTGATGGCACTGTTGCCTTAGCTGCCTTAAGCCCATTGTTACAGTGTTTTGTGAGGGTCCCAAACAAACCAAGCACTGCAGCCATAAAAGTGGCACTCCTTGTCGCTGAAGTGCTTGGTTTGTTAAAGTGTGCATATCCTTTCTAAAGATCCATTATAATTTCCCAACAAGGACAATTCCATCTTGCACCACTTTTCCTTTCAGCTACCAGTGTCTGTCAATTTTATCTACATGTGCTATAAGCTGAAGTTTGTTTTCAATCATCCTTTCAATTGCTTTTCTCTCGTACGTGTGACCACACACTTTGTTTTTCACTGGGTTCACCATCTCCAACTGTGTTATTGGAGTTCTCAGGGTGACTGCAATCTCTTCGTCTTCATCTTCCAAATCTTCATCTGCAGGGGCCGGTGACACACTCATTTGTTTTCTCAGGTCTCTTAGCTGTTCTTAAACTGCACATTTTTATCATCCTGCCTCAGAGCCTCCTCTCTATTATTCTCCTGAAGCGTACTGTATCTCTGGTGTACAAGCTCTCTTAATTTTGGGATCTCATTCGGTGGATCATGTTTTACTTTAAGTACGGTCTCCTCAACTGCATCTATATATTGGTTTAAAGCTCTGTTCAATGCAGCGTATTCCAAGATGTCTGGTTCCATGCTGCCCACATGTTCTGTGTCACAGTCTGTCTGAAGCAGATGCAATGCTACTCCAGTTGTTGTATCCATTCCTATGTCTATATAAGTTTGGCAATTCTTCAGAGATGAGAGGGAGGTATTGAGAGAGGAGATTAAAGATGCAGCACGAGCAGACATGGTTTAATAATGTAGAGTTCATTGACAGCACTGTTAGGTTTAGGAAGCTAAGCTATTGGTAGCTTGTTATGTGGGGACCCAAACAAATCACGCACTTTAGCCACAAAAGTGGCACTCCTTGGCACTGGAGTGCTTGCTTTGTTAAAATGTACATGTCCTTTTCAATATCTTACATAAGGGTGGGTGGGAGGAGCAAAGGGCCCAATTCTATCTTGCACCACTTTTCTTTTCTGCCACTGCTGTGTGGCAATGTTTCCTAGATGTGCTATTAACTGTCGTGTCTTTGTGTCATAGCTCTGTCGCTTAGCATCCAGCCAGTTCGCTGCAGTCTGTCCGAAAGTGGATGAAAATAATATTGTCACCTGTGAGGTGGTCAAAATTGACTGGAAATCACTGGAAATTAGTGTCATTGAGGATAATGTAAGAGCAAAAAAGAGCAAAATTATGTGATTTCAGCATATTTTAGCTATTTTTCTAAAAAATACAGATCCAAAACCAAAACCAAAACACGCGAGGGCGGTTTTGCCAAAACAAAAAAAAAAACAAAAACGTAATCCAGATCCAAAACCAAAAACAAAACCAAAACACGGGAGTCAGTGAACATCTCTAACTATAACTATCCCTATAAAGAAAACATTTTTGTATTTTTCGTAAAAATTTTTTACATCCCTCCAAATTATCATATTTCTTGTGCCTAATCATTTTTCCAGCTCCATCGTACAACAACAATACAGACTCACAGCTCCAGCTTTACATCACTACAGAAATCTATCTACAAGACATTATGACACGTCACACAATGAGTGTTCAGTCATCTGGACCACTAATAGTCACAGAGAGCACCAACAGAAGTATTTAGCAGGGCCGTAACTAGGGCTGTGCAAGAGAGGTAACTGCCCAGGTAGCAAAGCTGATGGGGGTTAATTTAAAATTTAATTTACATTTTTGCCAAATTAATTTTATGTTAATTTGGCAAAAATTAAAGGCAATAACATTCATTAAGGGGTATATTTACTAAACTGCTGGTTTGAAAAAGTGGAGATGTTGCCTATAGCAATCAATCAGATTCTAGCTGTCATTTTGTAGAATGTACTAAATAAATGATTACTAGAATCTAATAGGTTGTTATAGGCAATATCTCCACTTTTTCATACCCACAGTTTAGTAAATATACTCGTAAATGTGAACACTCCATTGCTTTAAATAATCTTGTAAACATTAAGTATAATGAAGTTTCAACATACTGTGATTTACTATATATGCTGATAGCAGTCTTAATTAAGAAATATTTTAATGATGGACTGAAATGGACAAATGTTTTGTTTATAGCCTGAAAAACTAAATACAGAATATATGTTTGAAATATGAATATCAATAAAACATATTGCTAGCTGTGTTTTGGGATTTTTTTAGAGGTTTGTGGAGAATTCTTTTATATTTTTAAAGGCAGGCAAGTATATACTAGTCTCCAGAAACATTAAATAGGCATTTTTTTTGGCAACTCTGCCTTACAAGTCAAACTTAAAGTTTCTGCTTTAGTCTCGTTCTGTATATTTTTACTTTTTAAAGCCAAGCCGTGAGTCGTGAAGCATTTTAATGGAAAGCCATTATTGCACTGAGTGAATCAAAAAAATAAACATGGGTTAAACATATGCCTGTTAAAAAGAAGACAAAGTTTAGTCACAAAAACGTTATATTAAACGAGAGTGCTTTAAGAAAAAAGCATTCGGAAACTAAAACAAAAATATATTTGTGAACAAAATTAAAATAACAGGAGAATTTTACATTGTGTACTTGAAAGTTGCACCATCTTTTAATAATAAGTGATACAAAGACAATTAACACAGCAATTGTTTTATAAAAAAATATACTTCAAAATGCAACAATAATTACAGCTAGCAGTGGTTGACAGATTATTATTATTATTATTAGTAGTAGTAGTAGTAGCAGTAGTAGTAGTAGTATAATTATTATTATTATTATTATTACTTATACAATTACAGCACAATCTCTCCCTTCTTATGGGAGATTCCAGCGTGTATTGTTGTAAGGGAGATGCAGATGCACTAACTGGTTTGAATGTGTATATGCCTGTGCTAGTTTAAATCATACTTGCCAACTCTCGGAAACAAGTTTCCGGGAGAGGGGGCGTGACGCGATTGGCCTCGCCCCGCCCTCTCCCGCCCTCCAAAATGGCGTGATTCACCGAGAATCTTGTAGACGCGATTCTCGGTGATATCCGGGAGAAATGCCAGCTCGCCCGGGAGCTCGGGAGATTGACCCGAATTTCGGGAGTCTCCCGGACTTTCCGGGAGAGTTGGCAAGTATGGTTTAAATCCAGGATGTAAACTGACTTTCTATTTAATTAATAAAAAGTAAAAGGTAATAAGCAACAATAAATGAGATGGGGTAACTCTGTGACCCCATTCACATGACAGAGATCATTTAATGGAGTCTGCTTTCTATGTATATGATGTCTCATGCTTTCTTGATACCTCACACAAAATTGTTATGAAGTGTAAAGGAAGCAGGACCGAAGAGCATAACAGGTGAACAAATCAGCTTTCAAGTTGAAGAATGTGGCATACTTTAACTCTTTAAATGACACCGAGTAGGGAATAGGAAAAGGAGTTTACTTGTCACAGGATGGCTGCTAAGCTATCAATAGACTGCACGCAGTGTTCTATTTGCTGAAACGATCTAAAATGTGCTAATTTGACAGGGAAACCACATTCACATCTATATGTCATGCATTACTAAGAAGATTCAAAATGTTGCTTCTTAGCGGTGTTTTATCCCAATGTTTCTTTCACTGGATCAGTCAAGTTGAGATAAATAACTTGAATTACTTTAATATGTTCACGAATGTAAATGACATCATAAGTATGCATCGGTTTATAAACATAGATGACTATATCGGAGAGCACAGAGAAATCATCTGGAGCACTTCAATTTAGTGCAGTCAGTAGCCACATTGGAGTTAAGGTGAAGAGCCTTGTGACTCATGGGGCCCAAGACGATACTGGATGCAGGATCTATGCAATCTTCCCTTGTAATATTTACTGTTGGAGTCAGATTATTTGGGATGAAAGTATGCTGAAATGATTCAAGCCCTTCACACTGCAAAATTGTGCCTAAAGATAGGCGGATCTATTCGTCTGACTGGGCAAATCTCAGGCTTTCAGATTAATTTGCCACTTGATAACTATTCACCAAGAATTCACTGAATAATTGCCGACTGCTGGAAAATTAGTCCAATAGCAGTGAATTAAATGTAAAGTAGTAAAGGAAGCATCAGCAAAAGCCATACGTTTATAGTCTTATAAAAGATGCTTACAGACTCTCAGACACCAGGGTAGATTTATCACTCCTCTCAAAAATGAAAAGTTGAGGTGTTGACCATAGCAACTTATCTAGTAGAATGTATTGGATAAATTAATGCTATGGGCAACACCTCCACTTTTTATTTTTAGAAGGTTTGATAAATCTACCCCATCCATTGTATTGGGAAAATCGTTCTAAGAATGTGACTATTGGTAGTCTAGACTATTGTATACTCATGTGTGCCCTGCTACATAACTATGCCAGCAATATTGTACAATGGCCTGTCTGATTCCATTTTGCCTTTTTTTACACATTTTACATGTTCATTACAAAACAATGACAATGAAAAACCACAATTGTTTTCTGTATACATATTCGTTCAAACACATTGCTACAAGCTAAAGAAGTGGAAATTGGCAGTTTTGCCCCATCTGGAAAAGAGTCAATGTTTACACATTACCAATTTTACACTCAAACTCCTCAATCATTAAAACAACAAGATAAGGAAATATGTCACAGAAAAAATGCGTCAGTGTGTTCACAATAACATCATGTCAATTGTAATAAATGTACAGTAGTCGTTCAGAAAGTCATTACCAAAACTCAAGGAAAGGAAAGTCTATTAACAATCTAAACAAATCTATTTTGAAGGGAATGATGCAAAAATTTGTCAAAAAGGGGTATAAAGAGCGATCCAATTCTGTATATTTAGCAGAATACCTTAATTGCCTTAAAGTGCTTCCACCTGATTGTGACCCTCTTACATGTTGGTAAAAGAACCATTGGCCAGAATGATTTGCTATTGTAATGATTACTTACCAATATTCTAATGTAATGTCTGAATGTGTGTCCAATGCTGACAGTTGAATTGTAAAAAAAAGCAGTCAGTTATCCCTCAAAATAGAAAAATGAATCAACAATGATTGTCTCATAAATTTACACCACCACCACCTTGCAAGATTCATAAGCATCATCATCATCACCATTTATTTATATAGGGCCACTGATTCCGCAGCGTTGTACAGAGAACTCATTCACATCTGTCCCTGCCCCACTGGAGCTCACAGTCTAAATTCCCTAATATAGACACACACTCACACACACAGACACAGACAGAGAGGGAGACAGACAGACAGGTAGAGACTAGGGTCAATTTTGATAGTAGCTAATTAACCTACTAGTATGTTTTTTGAGTGTGGGAGGAAACCGGAGCACCCGGAGGAAACCCACGCAAACACAGGGAGAACATACAAACTCCACACAGATAAGGCCATGGTTGGGAATTGAACTCATGACCCCAGCAGTGCTACCATTACGCCACCGTGCTGCCCAGCGCAATAAGTATAAGTAAAACAATACTGTACACGCATGATGTCACGCATGTCGGGCGTGACGTCATCACGCCTGCCCGACATCCATTGCGGAGCGCGACGGAGGAGGAGACCAGGGAGGGAGCCGGATCGCCAGCTGACAGCAAGGTAAGTATTTTCTTCTTTTTTTTCAGGTTTTGTTTTATTTTGCTGCCTCCGACGGGGCCCCCTGGGCTGCAGGGCCCATATATATAATATTTTTTTTAAAAAATATATACGTATATATAGGGGCCCCGGTGCACTGCTGTGCCCGGGGGCCCAAAATGTTGATAAGAGGGCCCTGGGTAGAGGGGTGGGCAATGTTCAATTTTGGTGTGGATCCCTATTTTGCTTAAAGGACCCAAAGCACAAACTTTTGAAAACAGGGGAGGTGAAACAAAATTCACATACCATTCTGAACTAGTGAATTAGAGCAAGGATAATGCATCTATACAGTTCACAAACATTCCAGCCCTGGGTTGGAGGGAGTCCCATGAGTAAGATATGAACCTGGACCCTCAGGCACCTGTGTGTACCATTGATTGCTATATGCATAAATAATGTGCTATTCTCTTGATGTTACTGCTCCAAGCCATGTCCTACCACCCATGCCCAATTATCATCAATCAATATGTTATTTACTGTTACAGCGAGGTGCCGGGATCTAGCTGAGAGAAGGGAGCTAGTTTAAGCTAGACTGCTTGTTGTTATTTTTTAGTATAAGTTTCAGATTTTCCCAACAGCTTGCCATGAACTCGCTTTAAATGGCGTAACATGGATGATGTTCCCAGATGCTTAAGGCCACTACTGCTACTGTGACTTTACAAATGCTACAAATGGCTAGGCAACTGCTGTCAGGATTTGGGTAAAAATAATTCCACACATAAAAGATGTTTTTGTGGTCTTATGCCCAGGCATGACAATGTCGTTCTTCTTATCACATGCAAGAACTACTTCCACTGGTGCAGGACTTACACAAACAACATCATCCTCATCAACATCCTCATTAGTGTCATCACCAGCTACCCAAATATCCCCCTCATCCTGTTTCAAATCCAAAGTGATAGCCTCAATTTGTATATCACTGACTACACTAAAAGGCATAACGTTGACAACCTGTTTCAAAAATTAAGGGATGTCATTGCAAAATAGCTTCTTCTGCTTGGACATGTGATTTCTGATAATGCCACCAATATTGTCAAAGCATTACAGAGATGTTTCTGTGTGGGCTATGGCTCTCAGCAATGTGACTGGAGAGTGACAATGACACCACCACCCCTCCTGTTTCTGTGTGAGCTATGGCACTCAGCAATGTAACTGGAGAGTGACAAGTACACTGCCACCCCTCCTGTTTCTGTATAAGCAATGGCACAGAGCAATGTCACTGGAGACTGATAAGAACACTGCCACCCCTCCTGTTTCTGTGTGAGCAATGATGCTGAGCAATGGCACTGGAGACTGCCAAGAACACTGCTACCCAATTCTGTGTTTGTCTGTGAAATGGCTCCGGATCTCCGTGGAGGGCACACATCCGATGGTGTGCCGATGATATTTTGCCTTGATTTCAGTTCAGAGGGTGTGCAAAAGTAGCGAGCTGGCTCGGCTCATTACTCGGATTGCCTAAGTTTGGGGGTTTCAATAAAACGAACCTGAGCATCCCTACTGTATACAATTGGATGACTGTTGAGCTTCCTATACTCATGGTATAACATTTGGCCTCTGCAAACCACTTAACCAGCTTCTCCAACATTAAAGAGCCAAAGTTACTGCAATGTTGCCTAAATGTTACCTGCAGCCTTTAAAATATATATATTGTGTTTGTGGATCTATAACAATGAATGCTGCTGAAAGAAATATTTACTTACATCAGTGGGACAATAGTTGAACGTTTACTGTCCCCAATCAAGACTCACACGCTGTAATTAACTTTTAGTTCATAGTAATCCCTAATATGAGCAACTTCATTGTGTATCTGCTTTTAAAATCTATTTTTCTATCTTACTGGTTCCTCTTGCAAAATCAATGTTCTTCTCACCTTTGTCAGCATTTCTTAGCTCTACTAAGTATCTCTCTTTTTCCTGTGACATAATCAATATACATATAGCTAAGCAATGATTTATGAATAGTACAAAAAGGAGAGAAAATTAATTGATTTGTATTAAATATTCAAAGTTATATTTCTGTCTAAGACAAACAGTTCATAACTGGCCAACTTTTGACCTCAAGGGTTTAAAACATAAAATTAAAAGACAACCACAGCAACCTAATTCAATTTAAGATCAACCAGTGTGCAGTTCTGAGTCATGTAGAACTGAAATACAATTTGGCCTATATACTATTCTTAATCACTGGATTTAGGTCCGCTTCTGCTCAGCTGAATAACCATTACACTGATTGCACATCTTGCAGTTTATCATTTAATCCATATTTTGTCCTTGTTAATTCAGCAACCTTAAACTATTTGTGTTGCTATGATAAAGTTTTAAAAGTTAGTCAGCAATTGTTAATTTTATGATCTTTAAAAGAAAACTACAGCCAAAATAGTACTGGGACAAAGTCTCAGACACTGTTCTGTTTGCATTTTCATGATAATCTCTATGTACAAGGGCTGCATTTGCGTTTTAAAATATGACATTCATTAAAATTGCCTCTAATGCAAATAAAATCAATTTAGTTCTTAGCCTGAGCGCGGGACTACCGATATTCGTGATAGAGAAGACTCTCATCCAACTATCATATTTACCAGGTGTGAGGGTCTAACAAAGAGGTAAATGGAATGGCGCACACTCACCGTAGGGATATCATATCCTCTTGATATATGTCTGGAGCGTGCAGCTAAAATGGCTTCTAAGAATGGGATGAGATTCAGAAGCCCTCCCACAATACTTACTATTCCTTACTTAGTATTTACCACTAACTCTAGTGTTAGCTTCAACAATGAAAAACAACAGCAGCACCCTTTGACCTACCAATGCTGTACGTGACCTATGTGCTATGCAAAACTTCTAACACTAGGGGCTAGATTTACTAAACTGCGGGTTTAAAAAAGTTTAGTTTATATACTCCTAGGTGTAGAGTACAACACTGTGACACTCACAATGCAATTCAGCCATATAATGAGAAGCCAGACAATGAATACACAGGAAATAAATCAAAAGTCTACCTTTAATGGGGACCTAACTAACTCCGTTCTGCCATGCTCACAACAGGCACTCTCGGCCGCCAGCCAATGTAGATCCTTTATATCTGCAAATGCAAAGGGCACTTACTAGGGGCTATGATTTTGGGGTGTGAGCATGTAGGTAAAGTGGGCATAGAGCTGTAGTCGATTCAGAATGAGGGCGTTCCTGTCCAGTGCTATCAAAGTCAGGGTCAGGTGAACCTAGGTCACAGCAGGGTGCTCGGCATATAGTGTACACTTGCCCAGGATCTAGTTTATCTCCTGCAGACAACCGCCAACATATACAACAGTACACATGCTTGGCATGTCATCGTGATGTTTGCTTCCCAATCACCTGCATACTCTCTGCCAATTAAGCTCTGCTATAATAAGCGCTGTATGCTGCCATTTTGTATTCATCTGATTGTATCTGCACTCTTTGTGAAATCTCCGAGAGCTACAAGAAATTATCAAGGTTTGTTTGGTTATTATATTTTTATATGTGGCTGTTTAATGGTACCAAAATTTTTATTTTTTTTAATTACTGTTTTTGGTACAAACATATATAGCAATGTTTGCCCCACTTATGGAACATGTGTGGATATTTCACATAGCAATGCAACATTATCTGCATATATGTGTATGTTTGACACCAAAAATAAATTCAAAAAGAGATAACAAGTCCTATATTTCAACAGGACATCAACACATTGACAGCCTCTACCACTGCCATAAGGAAGGGCCACATGAGGAGGAGGTGGTCCAAGAGGAGGTTGTGGCAGCAGCTGATGAGGAGGATGTGGCCCAGGAGGAGGATCTGCCCCAGGAGGAGGAGGCAACGGGGGCCCTCGAAGACAGGAATAGTTTTTCTACCTCCCTAGTCCTGTTCAGGTGCCCAACTGAACTGTTTAGTTGAGTTTTGCCATTTTTTTTTTTAGCAGGAAGATATTGATATGAGAAACAATTTTCCCTTCCCCTGATCACACTAGAGGGCATCCTAAGTATCCCCAATGAGGAACCGCCCCGCCTCCACTTCTTGCCTTGTGTGCAGCTGGCTGGTACAGCAGTGGCTGTCTTGAAAATTGCAGCCTGGAGGGTGATAATTTGCTTAGCAGCCTATTGGCAACATTTACAATGAAGAAAAATAAAAAAACATGCTTCCAATTACACACAGTTATATACTTCTTAAAACTGCTGTGTCCAGCATAATACATAACTTTGGGACATTATTTTTAACATACAATTCATGCACTCTATCAAGCTTGCAAAATACATATAAGTACACCTATAGGCTTAGCATTTAAACATATCAATGTATTGAGAATACATTTTCAAAAAAAAAATATTTCTTTTTTTGCAGCTGATGAAGAATTGATGAAGGCATCAAGACACCCTAGTCAAAGGCTAGTACATGAAATAAAATAACAATTAAAAAGCTATAAAAATATATAAAAAAAAAAATTAAAAAATAAATAAATTATATAAAACAAATTTAAACTTTTTTAAAGTTTCATTGTTATTACAATTATCATTGTTGTTTCGATATTAAAATTGTTTAGTTAGAAAAGCTTATATGTGTGTTTCATTTGTTTTTAAAATGGGTATTAAGATTATTTTAAGTAAAGTTTGCCAATTGTAGTAACAACAAGCACCGATTCATGGGTGCAAGGGCAATGGGCATGTTGACATTTTGGGATCCACAACCACGACTACATAACCTGTAACACTGTAATGTTTGGTAAATAACAAATAAGGGTAGTCAGTAATACAGAAATGAATGCATGTTCCAATGGTATTCAAATGCTTAGCGTCTGCTGATGCAAGTAGAGCAGAAAAGTTTCATGCGGACCAGTATTGTAGTCTTACACATGCATGTGCACCGTAGGGCCGCGTGCACATACAGTAGCAACAGTTACACCAGTAGACAATAAGCTGCATATGTGACGATCTGTGTCTGTCACGTATTTCACAGGAATTACCACTGACTGGTGTTGGCGCTACTAAGCTGGGAGGCACGGAGTGCAATAGCCTCCGCGTGGACGGAAGGGCGTCCCGTTGCTAGGCAACAGGACGTGAGCTGCGATCAGAAGGAGTCCGTCTCCGGCACCCATGGGAGGTGTGGAGGCGGCTCCTGACATGGTCCTCCCCCTCTTTCATGCGGGTAGTACAAGAATCCTGCAAAAATTTTGCCAAAAGACGTGGTGCATGAATATCCTCCTCATAGACCCAAGACCTCTCTTCTGGGCCATAATCCTTCCAATGGATTAGGAATTGTCGTCTCCCTCGAGAGATACGAGATTTTAGAATGTGTTCCACTAGACATTCTTCACCCCGTATGGGCCTAACTGGAGGAGGTGGAGAAGATTTGTTGGAGAACTCGTTGAGAACAGGGAAATATGGAACGTGTTGTATATCCGAAGAGAGGCCAGTAAATAAAGTCTGTAGGTCACTGGATTGATCACATATGAGATGTAAAAAGGCCCAATATAGCGCAGGGCCAGCTTCATGGTGGGAACCTTGAGCCTAAGGTTGCGGGTAGCTAACCACACTTTGTCTCCTACCCGTAGAACTGAAAGATTCCTTCGATGATGATCAGGAAAGCGTTTGTAACAATCCGAGGACTGTAGTAGCTTGGAACGTACTTGAGACCAAATTTGGGAAAAATTGCGAACCATACTCTGTGCGGCAGGTACTGAGGATTCAGAGGGGTTGGAAAAGGTCAGCAGAATGGGATGTCTACCGAATATAGCAAAGAAGGGGGAGTTGCCCGGAGATTCATGCTGGTGGTTATTATTAGTAAACTCCGCCCAAGGTAAAAGCTCACGCCAAGAAGATTGCTGATCCGAACAATAGCACCTAAGGAACGCCCACAGGTCCTGATTAGTCCGCACAGTCTGACCATTGGTTTGCGGGTGGTACCCGGAGGAGAATTTTAGACTGATACCGAGCTGTTTGCAGAAGGACCTCTAAAATTGGGAGACGAACTGGACTCCGCGATCAGAAATGATGTCCTTCGGACAGCCGTGGAGGCGGAAAATCTCTCAGATGAAGAGAAGTGCTAATTGGGAAGCAGAAGTGAGGGAACGAAGTGAGCTAATTTTGAAAAGCGGTCAGCCACCACCCAGATGGTGTTGAAACCATGGCTCGGAGGAAGATCCATGATAAAGTCCATGCTAATGCTAACCTATGGAAGGTCTTGTATCGGAAGAGGATGGAGAAGACCAGCAGGAGATCTCCTAGGAATCTTATGTCGGGCGCAGACCTCACAGGTACGAATGTATCTTTGGACATCGAAGGACAATGAGGGCCACCAATTCAGACGAGACAAAAGGGCAACCGTCTTCTTAACCCCAGCATGACCAGCAAATCTGGTGCTATGAGCCCATCTCAAAAGTTTAATGCACAAGTGATTCTCCACAAAAGAACGACCAGGAGGAGGAGTCTTGAGAGAAGAATTAGTCATGGCTAGAATCGTAGAAGGGTTAATGATGGGTTTAGCAACCACAGGTGATGAGACATTTGAGGAATCAAAGGATCTGGATAATGCATCGGCACGAAGATTCTTAGTACCGAGCCGGAAGGTTAAGATCAGCTTGAATCTGTTAAAGAAGTGTGACCAGCGGGCCTGGCTAGGGTTCAGGCACTGTGTAGACTGCAAGTAGGTGAGATTTTTATGGTCGGTAAATACTGTGATAGGAAAGCATGCCCCGTCTAACAAGTAGCGCCACGTCTTAATGGCAAGAAGTTCTTTATTGCCAATCCCATAATTGGCCTCACTGGCAGAGAACCTTTTGGAAAGGAAACCACAAGGAGTGGGAATGCCTGCAGAGTTCTTCTGAGACAGGACGGCTCCAATTCCAACAGAGGATGCATCAACTTCCAAAAAGAAAGGTCTGTTCTGATCAGGTTAGGACAAGACGGGTGCTAGCATAAAGGCCTTGTCACGGGCACTAGGAGTCTTTGCCCAGGATAGCACCAGATGATGATCTTACCAGAGTAGTCTGGGTTACACAGTGGTCCTCTGGTAGCAGGGTGACAAACGGAACATATGACTCAGCAGATGGTGAGAGGATGAAAATAGAAAAGTCAATGACTAGCAGCAATCTGGTTAATGGTTAGGTAGATATGAACACGAGGATCTTGATGGACGTGAAGAAGTGCAGGAAGGTAACAGGGAAGTCAGTGGTCTGTGTACAGCAAGTTGTACCACTGCTTATGGTGAAGAGACTTGTCCAGGTGCAGGTAGGTAGCGGGGCAGTCAGTGGTCTGCGTACAGCAAGTTGTACCACTGCTTAAGGTGAGAGGACTTGTCCAAGTGCAGGTAGGTAGCGGGGAAGTCAGTGGTCTGCGTATAGCAAGTTGTACCACTGCTTATGGTGAGAAGACTTGTCCAGGTGCAGGTAGGTAGCGGGGAAGTCAGTGGTCTGCGTATAGCAAGTTGTACCACTGCTTAATAGGTGAGGAGGTGTACAAGTTTTGATGAGTGGAAACATAGAATGTAGACACTGAGAGCACAAGGGACTTGATCCCAAACAATATGCACAAGTCTATGTTGGTGTGGTAGGCGCTGCTTGACAGAGACGAATTCACTACTGGAATCCAGGCTAATAGCAGAAGGTCAATTAGCATATGTATCTCACGACTGAACAAAGAGGTAAACTTCCCAGCAGATATGCAGAGTAAAAACACAGTCTCAGGGAGATAGAGGATTCCGTGGTTAAGTGGAGAACAGTCCAAGCGGATATGCAGTAAACGAATACAGTCAATAGAAAGTAAGCATACCGCAGTTCAGTTGAGCAGGTTGTCCACGAGAGGATACAGGAACAGCTGAGCGGCTGCATGCCAGCACGAGTAAAGAAACCACAGGTGAGTGGTAGCGGTAATCAGGGTCCGGGTCAGCACACAGGCAGAGAACTTGACACGGGTAGAACAATGATGAGCAATGCAGGAATCACTGGAGATAGCGAACACGAGTAGAACACTGGAGGTTTGTAGCGGTATGGAAACCGGCAGGAATCAGCAGGGAACTGAAGACATAGTAGAACACGGGAGACTTGTAGCGGTCTGGAAACCGACAATGAGTTGAGCAGGAATCAGCAGGAAGCTGAAGACACGGAGAAGTACACAGGAACACCTTCAGAGACTCACAGGGAATGAGACTCCAAGATCAGGCAACGAGGTAATGAACACAGGTGCTTTAAATAGGGAGCGTTGCCTGATCAACCATTTAACTAAAAGCAAAGGTCAGAAGAGTTCTTAGGAACTGCGCATGCGCAGACCATCAGGATGGCGGGCGGCCACGGTTCAGGATAGGTGCTGGCAGGAATACTGGAGAGCCACGCACCAGTGAAGTGGCACTCACGGTCCGGTGAGTGACAGGCCTCCTTAATGGCTAGAAATGCTTGTACCGCCTCTGGAGGCCAGGATTTGGTCAGACCACCCTTCCGAGTAAGGAGAGTAATGGGAGAGATGAGCGTTGAAAACCCCTTAATGAATTGACGATAATAACTGGCAAAGCCAATAAAACATTGGGTAGCTTTGAGGCTGGAAGGCTGAGGCCAATTACGAATAGCCTCCAATTTGCTGGGATCCATCTGAAGGTCGTTACCCGAGAAAAAATATCCCAGGAAGGGTACCTGAGAACAATTGAAGAGGCACTTCTCCAGTTTACAGAGCAACTGATTATTGCGCAGACGATAAAGAACCTCTTTAACATGCAGAAGGTGAGTAGAAAGGTCTAATGAAAAAAATCAGATCTTTATCGATTACCACCGACTGATAAAGTAAATCTCTAAAAATTTTGTTAACAAAGTCCTGAAAAACAGCTGGAGCATTACAAAGCCCAAAAGGCATCACTAGGTATTCATAGTGACCGTCCCTGGTATTAAATGTGGTCTTCCACTCATTCCCCTTTCGAATTCTAGTCAAATTGTAGGCCCCACTGAGATCCAGTTTGGTAAATATTTCTGCTCCACGAATGCGATAAAAGAGTTCTGAAATCAGGGGAAGGGGATAACGGTTCTTTACCATGATGGCGTTTAATCTCCAGAAATCAAAGCAAGGTCTAAGAGAGCCATCCTTTTTTTTTACAAAAAAGAAGCCTGCACCAGCAGGGGACGATGATTTCCGGATAAACCCTTTCTTCAGACTCTCAGTAGCATATTTGGACATGGCCTGTGTCTCGGGTAAGGATAGAGGGTACACCCTGCCTCTAGGAATGCTCTTTTCAGGGATGAGGTCAATAGGGCAATCCCGAGGTCAATGAGGAAGAAGGACCTCAGAAGCGGCTTTAGAGAAAACATCAGCAAAATCAGAGTAGGCTTTAGGAAGACCCATCAGAGAAGATGTACAGATGCAGGGCATCTTAGGTCTCAAGGGGGAAACCAATCTCAGGTACTTTTTGGTACGGGAGGGACTCCAGCGGATAACCTGCGCTCGCTGTCAGTCAAATTGTGGAGAATGAAGTCTTAACCAGGGTAGCCCCAAGATAATGGGGTTAATAGACTGAGGTAAAACCAAGAAACATATAGACTCGGAATGAAGCGCTCCTACCTCCATCTGGAGCGGAGAGGTGTAGAGAGAAATAGAGCCGTTGGAGACTCTATTCCCGTTGACAGCGATGAGAATCAAGTGTTGGGATAACAGCACAGTATTTAGACGGAGTTCGGACACCACTCTGGAAGAAATGAAGTTTCCTGCGGACCCCGAGTCCACGAAGGGCCAGGTGGTATATGAACCTCTGGGAGAAAGCAAGATAACTGACATCAAAAACTCTGATTCCCTCCAGGAATAGGGAGGAAGGGACTGGGATACTAGGTTGACCTCCCTATTATCACCTAGGAGGTGGCGTTTCCCGGTCTCTTGGGACAAACGGAGAGAAGGTGTCCTGGCTCGCCATAATATAAACAAAGACGGTTCCTCATTCGTCTTTCGCGTTCCTCCAGAGAAAGACGGGAACAGCCGATCTGCATAGGTTCTTCTGAGGATGGAGAAGGAGGTATAAAGTTAGGTGCCAAACGAGGAAAAGGTTGACGGGTTTGGTCCCGTCCTAGGGCCCGTTCTCTGTGGCGAATGTCCACCTTAATACAGAGGGATATGAGGTCATCTAAGCTAGGAGGAAGGTCACGTGAGGCTAAATCATCTTTGATACATTCGTTGAGGCCTTGCCAGAATGTTGCAATGAGGGCCTCATCGTTCCATCGCAGTTCAGCTGCTAAAGTCGAAATTGCACCGCGTATTGACTTGCCATTAGAGAGCCTTGACGTAGTCCTAGGAGTCCGGAGGCGGCCGAAGAGACTCTTCCGGGTTCATCAAACACTTTACAGAACATCTCAATGAAGACCACAGAATTCTGAAGCGTGGGGTCATCCCGCTCCCACAGTGGAGAAGCCCAGGCTAACACTTGTCCAGAGAGGAGAGAAATCAGGTAAGCCACCTTGGCCCTTTCAAACGTGAAATTCTCTGGAGCCAATTCGAATTGAATAGCGCATTGGTTAAGAAAACCGCGACACTTCTGAGGATCACGATCATATTTCTCAGGAGGAGGAATGCAAAGGCCTCTGACGGCTATGGTGCTGGAAGAAGTGGTAACTGTGAAACTGTGCAACAGACCTAATGCCTAAACTGGAGCCCACAGGCCTAACAACTGAATGCAACACATGCTTAGAGCCTGAATAGACTGCATGACAGGTCTAAAGCCTGATTAAATAAGTGTCCACAGGTATAGCGCCTGATGAATTGATGCCTCCGGCCTAAATCCTGATTACAATTGTGCCCATAGACCTAATGCCCAATAAACTGGCTCTACAGGCCGAAAATCTCATTAAATAAGTTCCCACTGCCCTTACCTCGCTCTTGCAGCTTTCGTCTGCAAGAGGAGGGAATTCATTTCAGTTACATTGCCTTCCCTCTGCTGCTTTTTCAGTGGATCGCCTCCAGCAGTCTTCTCTATTTGAGCCCAACATCTTCAGTCTTCTTGGCTTTATTGTACCATCTGCCGCGTCATCAGCACTGTCTTCTCTTCCTTCCTGGGGGTAAATGTATCAAGCTTCAAGTTTCCGGTACGTTTCAAAAGTGGAGATGTTAGCTATAGCAACCAATCAGATTCTGGCTTTCATTTTGTAAAATGCACTATATAAGTGTTAACTGGAATCTGGTTGCTATAGGCAACATCTCCACTTTTCAAACCTACCTGAAACTCGCAGCTTGATACATTTACCTCCTGATCTCCTTTGATCTGGCGTCTTCATTCTTGATTAGAAGTTCTTCTCTCTTGAACTCTGCCAACAAACTGGATTACTGCCCCTTTGCTATGCCTAATTATAAGGTGCTTGCAAAGGTGCTGGGCGATGATGTAGCTAGCCTGAATTTGCTCACTCCGGTCTGAAAATTCTAAATATCCTGTCCTGTGATTGGACCAAAGCAAATCTTCTCACATTATCTTGATCCAAGGCTGAAAGACATTATGAATGCTAGGAAATTACCTGTTCATCACCAAGCATTAAAGTACTTTGTTTTTTCTTCACACTTTTTTATATTTATTAATTTTGTGGTTTACTAGAAATAAAATGATATTGTTTGTAACATAGACATGTCACAAGCACTTACCTATTCTTGTTATAACCCCTATCTGCTTTCTGAATACAAGTTCTTACCTAAACTGATTATCCCGTAATTATAGGCAGAAAGCGATAAAACAAATGTTTGTGCTCGCAGAAAAGTGATGTTAAGACCCTGGAGAGAATGGATAAGTCGCTATTACATATCCATAATACAGCCATCATTATTTTATGAAGGGGAAGCCTAAAGGGATAAATTAACAAAAAGTGAATATTCTCTTTAAGCTGATTTATATTTCATGAAATGATAACTGTATATCTCACTCTGTGAATTAAAGAAATATATATGTATGTATATATATATATATATATATATATATATACAAAAGAGAAAGAGAAGCGCCAAAACATAGTGTGATATTGCCAAAACAGAGCAGTGATCAGGAAAATTATCAAATTGGCCTCGTACCAGATATATGAAGTAAATTCGCTTAACTAAGAAAGTGTCCCTCTGAGGTCCTCAAATCCTTCTAATGCAGATTAGGGAACTCCAAACTAGAACTCAGATGGAAAATAGCAAATAATAGTGTAGTGCGTTCACAACAGAAGTAAAATAACATAGAATTTAATTATAAAATTGTATCCATAAACAGCAAATCAATGCCCGAACATTGAATATAATCAAATCAAGCTTATCTGTGCACTGTGATCATCCAATGTCCAATATAGATCTCGCCATACACTGGTGATCCTGGCTCCTTTGCACCGATATACAGACAGGAGATAGTAGTTCCTTAGCCCCTCTGGTGACAAGCGATAATGCGTGTTCAGCCGACAGATTGGATCAGATGCACATCAAAAATCCCTTGACGCGTTTTGTCTATTAGACTTTATCAAAAGGGTAAAAGTCTAATAGACGAAACGCATCAAGGGATTTTTTATGTGCATCTGATCCAATCTGTCGGCTGAACACGCATTATCGCTTGTCACCAGAGGGGCTAAGGAACTGATCACTGCTCTGTTTTGGCAATATCACACTATGTTTTGGCGCCTCTCTTTCTCTTTTGTGTATCTAGGTTGTACATCTGCAAGCTGATGTTTTAAAGGGAAGCAGCCTACTGTATGTGATTTTAAATATTTGAGCACAGGTTTTAAACACGTGATCATTGGTTTGCACTGAGCGCAGTTGTCTTTTCACATTTTTATATATATATATATATATATATATATATATTGTGGCAAGAGCCCGCTACTGCTGAAGCACACGCAAACAACTTCTTCCTTTTTATGTAGCTTTATTGTCAGGAAGGTAAATGTTTTGCCACCGTATACTTTCACAGCAATTATGGAGACCCTAAGCGCTAGCTATACATAGACCAGCTCTCTCTCAATACCAGCCAGCTCCCCCAGCGTTGGTCTCAGTGAACAAATGATACAAACAAGCTTTTATACATGATACTCCTCCCCCAGCCTTAGCTTGATGGACAGGTGACACACCCACCTTCTCTTTAAGAGAAAACGCCCATCACTGGCTCTGTTTGAACTAACAGACACACCCTGTCTGTTTGCTGAGAGGAAGCAGCTTCCAAATCATGTAAGTTAACCAACTTTAAACTACATATAATTCTTTACTTGGTTTAAGCTGAATCTAGGTGCATAACTGCGCCAATGTCTTACTCTGCTTGTATGTTTTCTTTGCATCTTGTCAGATAAATGCCTCCCTTTGTTACATATCACTCCCCCTAGCGTCTCCAAGTAGGGGGACGCGGACTTCGCGAGGAGCGCATATTTTCGTGACAATGCATCTGCATTCATGTGCAGAATCCCAGGTCTATGTTCTACTGAGAACTTGAAAGGTTGCAGTGACAAGGTTACCTTGGCATTTACCTCCCGGTCGCTCTGCATCCATCTCAATGGTGCATGGTCTGTTATTAAGGTGAACTCTCTGCCTAGGAGATAATAGCGCAGAGCTTCTGTAGCCCATTTTATGGTGAGACATTCTTTCTCCACAGTGGCATATTTTTGTTCCCTTGGAAGCAACTTACGACTTAGGTACAGGACAGGATTTTCTACTCCATTCTTCTCCTGTGACAAGACTGCACCTAAGCCAACACCAGAAGCATCAGTTTGGAGGAAGAACCTCCGGGTAAAATCCGGTGCTTGTAGAACTGGGGAGGAACAAAGAGCTAAGTGAAGATTAGACCAGGTGGTTTCTGCAGAATCAGAACAGGTAAACCTATCTGGACAACTTTTTTTTAACATGTCCGTAAGTGGAGCAGCTCTAGTGGCGAAATGGCTTACAAACCGCCTATAGTAACCTACTAAGCCTAAAAAGGTTCTTAACTGCGACATTTTTTCTGGTCTTGCCCAATTTTTGACTGCCTTCACTTTGTCTAGCTGGGGTTTTACATGCCCTCGACCAACAACGTACCCCAAATATTTGGCTTCTCTCATGGCTATGGCACATTTCTCTGGGTTTGCTGTTAACCCTGCTGACCTTAATGAAGCTAAGACCGCCTCAACTTTGGCTAAATGTGATCCCCAGTCTGGGGTATAAATCACTATATCGTCCAAGTAAGCGGCTGCATAAGCTGTGTGAAGTAGTAGCAATTTATTCATGGCCCTTTGGAAGGTGGCAGGTGCCCCATGCAACCCAAAGGGTAGGACTTTATATTGATAGAGACCATCAGGGGTGGAAAATGCAGTCTTTGGCTTGGCTGTGGAAGTCAGCGGAACTTGCCAATAACCCTTTGTTAGATCAAGGGTTGTCAAATATTTGCTACCAGCAAGATTTTCCACTAGTTCATCCACACGTGGCATCGGATAGGCATCAAACTGCGACATACTGTTTCGGCGCCTAAAGTCATTGCAGAACCTAATTGTCCTATTGGGTTTCGGGACAAGCACAATGGGACTATTCCACTCACTAGTGGACTCTTCAATCACATCTAACTGGAGCATCTTCTCGACCTCCTTTCACACGTCCACCCATCTGGCTTCTGGAATACGATACAGCTTCTGCTTCACAATGACTCCTGGCGCAGTGACAATGTCGTGTTCGATTAAGGTAGTGCGCCCAGGAATGGAAGAGAAGACATTCCTGTTCCGGCGAATCATTTCTTCAGTCTGTTGTCTCTGATGAATGGACAAAGCTGGCTCTATGGGCACTTCAGACTTTTCAATGGCAGTACTCACTACCTGAGGAGAGGTTTCCTCATCATGTCAAGGTTTAAGGAGGTTAACATGATATATTTGCTCCTCCCTTCTCCTACCTTACTGGCGGACTCTGTAATTGACAGGACCGACAGCCTCTAGAACTTCATATGGGCGAAAAGTTTGCTTTCCTGGGTGGGAACCAGGACTAGGACCTTGTCCCCAGGCTTGAAAGATCGAACAACAGCACTTTTATCATAACTTTTTCTCTGTCGTTCCTGAGCCTCTTTTACATGTTGCTGCACAATGGGCCCTATCTTTCCCAGCCTCTCATACATTTGGGAGACACATTGGCTCCCTGGGACCTTGCTGCTCCCACCCTTCTTTTAACATATCCAAGATACCCCTGGGCTGTCTCCCAAACAATAACTCAAAGGGACTAAACCCTGTTGAAGCTTGAGGTACCTCACGGATGGCAAACATCAAATAGGGAATAAGAGTGTCACAATCTTTTTTCTCTTGAGCCACTGCTTTCCTGAGCATGTGCTTTAATGTGCGGTTAAAGCGTTCTACCAAGCCATCTGTTTGTGGATGGTATACAGAGGTGTGAAGCGCCGTAACCCCCAGCAACTGGCACATGTCCTTCATCAGTTTAGACATGAATGGAGTACCCTGATCTGTGAGAATTTCTTTGGGTATTCCCAAGCGTGTAAACATCAATACAAGTTCTCCAGCTATGGTGCTGGACTTTATGTTTCATAGGGGAATTGCCTCTGGATACCTGGTTGCATAGTCAAGCACCACTAGTATATATTGGTGCCCACGTGCAGATTTTTCCAGGGGCCCCACAAGGTCCATAGCTATATATTCAAAGGGAACTTGTACTATTGGTATTGGAATGAGAGGTGCCCTGTACATGGGTTTGGGACAGGTTCTCTGACAAATGGGACAGGACCGGCAATACTTTTTCACTGCCATGTGTACACCGGGCCAGTAAAACCTAAGCAGAACTCGTTCCCGTGTTTTATCCTACCCTAGGTGTCCCCCACAGACATGTGTATGTGCTGCTTTTAACACTAGGGTTACATGGACCTGAGGAACCATTAATTGTTCTACTTTTTCCCCATGTACATTAGCAACTCTATACAGGAAATTATTTTTAACAACAAAATATGGTATACCTTCTGCAGGCTGGGCAGCTTTCGCTACCCCATTTACCTCAGTCACACTTTTAAAGGCATGTTCCAAAGTGGCATCATTAAGTTGGTCTCGAGCAAAGTCCTGCAGAGGAAACAAAATTGGTATTGCGGACCAGTCCGTATCCTCACTGACAGGCAGGGTGGGCTCATCTGCGACATCACCGACCAATGCTAGTTTGGACTGTCCATGTTTACCCGCAGGTGGATGCTTTTGTGGAACTCCTGCTGTGACTCCCGACCGTTGCATCAGTTGCCAGCATGTCCGGCCGGATCCGCTCACCGAGGACATTATTAAACAGTGGGAAGTCTCGCCCCAAAATGAGTGGATATGGGAGTTTAGGTGCTATGGCAGCTACCACCATAACAGTTTTTTATTTGAGTGTGACTGGTAGTATTGTTCTTTCATACTCCTCTGTCGTGCCATGTACGCAAAGAACCTTCCCCTTGGGCAACCGAGAAGTTATGGTTTCGGGTAAGGCAGAGCTGGAAACCAATGAGAGTTCACTCCCCGAGTCAACCAAGGCCAGAACAAGGTTTTGGTTGATTAGCACAGTCACCCGGAGCAAACAAGGACTTCCTGATGTGGGACTCATGGTAAAACAGCTTGGAAATGCAGGCCCAATATGTGCCACATAACAGTCCATGGGTTCCTGTAGTTTAGCACACTCTGCCTTAAAGTGGCCTGGCTCTCCACATTCAAAACACTTCAGATTAGACAGCTTTGCACCTGGCCCTCTGTCCGTAGGAGTTTTGCCATTGGGCCCTGTAGCAAGGATTGTCAAACCTGGCTTTTGGCGTGGCAGCGGCTTTGGCACAAATGCAGGTTCTTTAGTCATTTGCTGTAGCGCACAAAACCTTTCTACCACGGTGGCAAGCTCTTCATAAGTTTGTGGGTCTGATTGCAGAACCCACCTTGGCAAATCGCTGTTCAGCCCCCGGATGCAGTGATCTATTGCCAAAACTTCAATAATCCGAGAAGGCGAATTCTCCTCAGGCTGCAGCCATTTTTTTTTTAAATTTAAAAAGCTCAGCCACTTGTGCTCTGACCGGTTTTCCTTTATCATAGTGCCATTGGTGATAGCACTAGGCTCGGCCTGGACCGGAAACTTCAATGTGAGACAATATCTCAGACTTCAGGCACAAATAATCAGAGGCCTGGTCCTCATCTAGATCCATATAAGCTCGCTGAGTTTTTCCAGTCAGATATGACGCCAGCCTCTCAGCCCAATCTTTAGAAGACCATGTTGCCCTTTTTGCAAGTCTCTCAAAGGACACCAGATATGCTTCTATGTCATCATCTGGCGACATTTTCTGGAGAACCGGACCAGGTGGTTCACTCCTGTTATGCCTCACCTGGCTTAACTCTTCCCTTAAAAGCCTTGTGTTTTCCACCTGTGCCTCGGCAACTCGTAGCATCTGAGCTTGCTGCTGTTGCTGCGCAGCGGCCACATTCACGAGGGTTCTCAGTACTTCCTCCATGTTGACGTCTGCGCAGGTTGGGTAGCGGAAACTTGCTTCTCGGAGTATCCCACTCCTGACACCACTTGTGGCAAGAGCCCGCTACTGGTGAAGCACACGCAAACAACTTCTTCCTTTTTATGTAGCTTTATTGTCAGGATGGTAAATGTTTTGACGCTGTATACTTTCACAGCAATTATGGAGACCCTAAACGCTAGCTATACATAGACCAGCTCTCTCTCAAGACCAGCCAGCTCCCCCAGCTTTGGTCTCAGTGAACAAATGACACAAACAAGCTTTTATACATGATACTCCTCCCCCAGTCTTAGCTTGATGGACAAGTGACACACCCACCTTCTCTTTAAGAGAAAACGCCCATTAGTGGCTCTGTTTGAACTAACAGACACACCCTGTCTGTTTGCTGAGAGGAAGCAGCTTCCAAATCATGTAAGTTAACCAACTTTAAACTACACATGTCTTTACTTCTTTTTTTTTTTTCAGAGAAATTATCCATCTTGTTTTGCTTAAAAACAAAATAATAAACTTTACATGAACCATTAATAAGACTATTAAAAATGTGTTTGAAAGAAAATGACCATCTCATTCGCTCGGTAGGAGGTCACCTTTAGAAATGTTGCACAGAAGCAGGACCATATATAAACAAAATATCAACAACCTTTCTAAGCATTTAAAAAGCAAACCTGAGTTCAAACATGTGTGTGGCATTTTTTAACTTAACAGGGAGATCTTAGAAGGCATACAAGGTGGTAATTAGCTGCAATGATTACAGCATGCTTTCCAACTTTAGTATATTATTATTCAGTGTCTTCTGGGAAGTTAATTCACATTTTAAATTGTCTTCATTTAGTCCTACTTCCTCACCAGCAGTATGACCTATTGTGGACAATCATCCAAACAAAGGGTAATAAGACTGACATGGAAAAAACAAAGTTTCTTGTATCATTTACCAAATGACAATCATTAAACAGCAAGTTAGGACAACTTAACATTTCTTATCATGTCTGTGTGTTCTATCCCTCTGAGATGTTGTGTGTGGTTTAGAATTCAACTTCCAACGGTGTGGAAAGTGCTAAAATTACTGACCAAATTAACTTGCACTTTAGGCCCACTGTGTATGGATATGTGGCCTTCTTAGTCATTTCTTTAGCGGGTTGCTCAGTGTGTGATGTAAAGATATACACTGAAGATGACGACAGTATATACCTTCACTATTCAAAAAAGAAATAAAAAAATTAATGCTCCGCTCTCCAACTCAATAATCAGCACTGTAACCAGGGCAGTGTACCATTTTACAGTGGCACACAAAGCATGGGGTCCCTTTGAAAAAATATTAACCTGCACCAGGCTTTGCCTGGCTGGGCTGGGCCCACTATAACAGGGAAACTCGCAGCATGTCCACCCCCTGTCATACGGTGAAAGAGCCCCAGCCTGGTGAGCATGGAGCTGAAGGCCTGAGGGGAATCTATGGGAAATAATCTAGGGGAAAAAGTGTGCCCCAAAGGGTATACCAGCCCACTGCTGAATAGCAATGATGCTATTCCTGGCACACCTAGTATGGTGGGTTCCAGAGTAATAGTTCTAAGGGAAATTTATATTAAACACTATTGCGGATCTACAGGTCCCAGCAAGCCATGGTTGCTATTGATTGTTGGCGCTTGTGGAACTCCAAGTGACAGCATGCCCATGGCTGCCAGAGGCTGGAAATTGTAGCTCAACAATAGTATGTAAAAACACAGACACAGTTTTAAAATCTTTCAAGTAAAATAAAACAAACCCATTACTTATGTTTTTACTAAATTGTAGTTCAACAAGCTCCAACAGCCACAGTCAGCACTCATCGGCAAGTTGGCACTTCTAGTTTCCTAAGAGCTAGGTTGTACAAGCATAAAATGTCTGGGTGTTTAAAATATTAGTTTGGCATTCAATGCACCAGGGGTTCCAGGAAGAGCAAGAGTAATTCAGAATAGTGGTTGTTGGGACAGGGAGATGGGAAGCTGTTCTTTTCTTGTGGGCTAGATTCCACTTGTGACTTCATGCTAACCAGGCAGGGTTGGTCCACATTATAACAGGGAAGGGGGGCATGCTGCATGTCTCCCTGTTATTGTGTGACCAGCCCAGTTTGGCAACACCTAGTGCTGGTTAAAACTTATGCAGATGGGCCTCATACTCGCTTCCCTGCAAAAATGGTGACCAGACCAGGCTGTATCTGTGGTGTTTGTTATTAACTTATTGAGGGGCCACACTATTTTTCTATTTCATTTTTTTTTTGTACACTACAGTTATGGCAGTCACCATTATTAAGTTGGCAATGATGACTTCCATATCTTTACACTGACCAGGGTGTATCTGTGCTTCGGTCTCATCTATACACTTGGTTTAAGATAAGTGCTAGTCAAAATCCACACTCAAAAAGGCACCTGTTCACACACATTTTTGCTAGTGTTACATTTTATGTTAAACTCTGAATCAAACCCTATATCTATTTTTGTTCAATTTTCAATTAATGAGAAATTAAATTTTGAGAGGATTCTGGGGTTGAAAGACCCATATTGGAAAGTTAGAATCCCTAGCATCCAGGTTGAAAGAAAAGTGATATATGCATGTATACTGTCTACTGCACTGAGTTATGGAATTTTATTATTATCATTATTTATTTATTTATATGGCACTGCAGTTTCCATAGCGCCGGGTACAGAAGCAAATAACAAATAGATATGGTAACACACATATGTAGCATAGATGAGTATGAGTAATGCTATGGGGACTCACACAGAGTGCAGCAAAATGACAGGGCGTACAAGGGAGTCAAACAGTAGACAGACATGGGACAATAGGTAGAGAGGGACCCTGCCCGTGAGAACTTACAGTCTATAGAGAGGAGTGGTGAGAGACAGTAGGACTAGCTGGAAGAAAATGGAGATGGTAGGCGGAAGAAGAGGAGGTGATGAATGTGATGGTCAGGAGGTGGTAAGATAGGCATAAAATGCATAAAGATGTCATACTCTACATGCTAGCTTGAGCATGATTTTTACGTATGCCTCAAAGAAAGCTTCTTGGTTGGGTACTAATAAGGAGATATTTTGCAAAATCCTAACTAGATCTCAAACTAATGATAATGTCCCAGTATTACACATTTGGGCCAAATATTCTCCATTGTACTTTTGGATTAGTCCTGGCAAAGTTGATAAAAAAAAATCTGGTATGTTTGAACGGCTACCAATGTCAGTGTTGTGTCAGACTTCAAATCTGTCCTACCTTATTTTATCAAGTTAATTTATTTTCAGTGGACTCAGTAATGAAGCAAAACAAAGAGCTTGCACGTATATATGACAACCTTTATAGACCCTGAACAGTGAAATACATTGTTTTCTTTTGTAGATGGATGAGTCTACCACCTACAAGCTTCAATGTATTACTTTTTACTATCACTTTATTAGATGTTTTTAATTATCACCTCTTCCCTGTCTTCCTTTCTCTAAGATATGTTCATTAAAGAGGCATCAAAGTGAATTTCTTTATTTCATGGTAAATTGGTCTTTGGGAAGATTGTAATATTATTTATAGAGTAAGCTTACATTTATATGGATAAATACAAATATGCATATAAAACTGATCACTCAAATCAGGTTCTATGTACATAATAACAAAACGAGGCATTGTCATGTGTGTGAGTTGACAACAAAGAAACTCACAAGGAAGGTAAGACAAAAGCTTAGAGCTTATAGTGTCAACGCTTAATGGGAGCAATAAAATTGGAATTCATCAACAGTACCCTTAGGTTTAAGAACAGCTCTGAAAGTGATAAGGTAAAATAGTTAATTGTTTGTTAAACATTGTAATAAAAAGACATGTATACATTATGATCTGATATTTCTGAATGTTTGTACACGTACTGTTCATATTATCCTGAAGATGTTCTCAAGAAAATGGCTTTTGTCAGAGAGAGCAACCATGTATGCAGACATCTATTTTAAGAGGTTGTCTGTGTTTAAACAACCCTTTCTTATTTAAGATTGACCCCCATTAACAATGAGGTGGTGGTGTTCACACCCAGATCTCTGCTCTTACCTTTTATCAGTCATTAGTCCCAGGAAGCGGAGCTCCAGCTACTAGTACTGAGCATCAAAGCCACCATAGCATTCTGTGCATAGCTATTATGGATCGAATGCGCTTTGTTCATTCACATGCTGCACATAACTGAGTCTGACAGACATGGTAAAAGTTCTTGTAATGGCACCCTGAGTCATTAATAGGGAAGTGAATGAGAATGGGTTGTGCAAAAGAAGGTAATCCCTTTAATAAAATATTTTAGAGCAAATCTTATCTAAATATAAAATTGAATAATATGGCTTATTTATTAAAGTTCAGTACATTTGCCATTAAAATTAAGAATTGCAGTAATTTATTTGTTTTCTTTTTTTTTCTTTCTATGAAAGACCTCAAACATGGATTGTTGCCTGCCATTCTGGGATGGAGCCATAGGGAACAATGGCACCAGGACAGGATCTGTCATGTGGAAATTTTATTCCTACCAATTACTAATGTGGGGCTTGCCTCCCAATGAAAGGGAAATTCTTTAACTTGATAATGTTATCCATTTCAGATAATGTTCTCAGTGAAGCAATAAGTTGACGTAGATGCCATATTAAAACAAATATGGCACCTATGTGTAACTTCACATTACATCATTTTAACATTATTGCTATCAAACTAGACCAGAACGATCAACATATAACAACTGTAAATAGATAGGGTTATGCATGGTGCTGTTGCTTCAAATGAACTACTATAGCTGCAATACAAATATGGAATTTAGGTTTGCAAATAAGATGTTTCATTCTGTCACTACATTGAATTTAAAATTGCCTGTTGAAAATATAATGGATGAATATTAAGATACTAGCAATTAACAAAAAGAAATAACTGATTTAGAGTTTGTTGATGCTTCTGTCTAGACACTCACTAACCTTACCTGACATTATGATCTACTAATATTTGTCTATATAGGTCTTTTGGATAATTATGAGTCAGCCAGCTAATTCATGTTAAATATTGCTTTCAAAGGCTTAGCCATTTTTGGATCAGACTAAAACCAAAGGTTTAACTTTTAGCAAACTTTGAAGCAGTACATTAAGACCTCTTACATCTTCATTTTTCTGCAGAAAAAGTTGTTGCATGACTTATATCTGTTCTACAATAAGATTTTGTTTTTTTCATCTTCGAGTACTTTTTACCTGCATTACACAGTATAATTTCAATAAAGGTTGTATAATATACCTCAATACTGTAATTCAGACAGCATGTATTTCATTGTTGCTAAAACTTTTGTTTCAAATTTCACATGTGTGAAAGTGATAAATTACCTTTCCATTGGTAAACTACTGTTAATAAATAACTTATAACTCTAACTTAACTATAATGACCACCTTCAGTCCCACTTCATAAAGACATTAATGAAGACTTCTCATTGAGAGACTATTAAAAGTGTGTTATTGTTGTATGGATGTCCAAATCTTACATTTATCAAGTTTTTCAAGATTCCCTATGTGAATTTGTCCAGTTCTTACATTCAAAATAAAAGTTGATGCCATAAAATAATGATTACTGATAAGCTATACATCATACACAAAATATTTAAAATATTCTGTTGATCATTATAAGAAAAAACTTTTCAAAAAATTCAAAAGACATTGTAGTGTATTTTCACCCACTTCAATCCAATTTGGTTTTCCTTAATTTAGTGCCTCAATTGTCTGTAATCATTTCTTCTTCCTACTAAAGATATTAGACATTTCCAGACACAGATCCCCTTCTCTTATTCCTGAACCTTTTAGTTCCTCCCGGCCAATACTACTGTGTCACATGAATTTCAAGCTCAAATGATTTTAGCCCTTTTTTTCTCCACTTTATTCATTCTCCACTTATAATCTTCTCTATATCTACTAATATCAGTTTAAACTCAGAATATAGATCAGAGGCTTGATATCTACTGTCTGTAGAAGTCAAATAATTGGAAGAAGTCAGCTAAATTAATTAATATTGGTTTACCGTGCATTTGCGATTAGTACGCCACGTCTAATGACGCAATCACATGGATAAATAATAGAACACACGTTTACATTTACATTTACACTTACACTTGTAAATAGTACACATTTCCTAAAAGTTCCAATCCACACTCGATTATTTAATAAGTTAATTAAAGGTTATTTATACAGATAACATTATAGTAAAGATATTTATAGTTCAGGTCCTCTAAAATATATATAGTTAATCCATATTTCACCAGCAGTAACCCGGTTTTGACAGAGTAGTGATCGCATCTAGTGGTCGCTAATTATGAGCAATATTATTATTATTATCCTTTATTTGTTAGGCACCACAAGAGTTCCCAACGCCGTACACAGCACAAACAGTAGACTATACAGGGTGAGACATAATTGAACAGTAAACAATAAATACCAAAACTTCAGAAGCTCCAGGCAGGCTAATGCAGCAGAAGAACAGGTATGGAGACAAGAGGGAAGAGGGCCCTGCTCAAATGAGATTACATCCTAAGGGAGGGTGAACAAACCTCAAGCACAAAGGGAGCCAGTTGACGTATAAGGGAGAGAATAGGGGCAGGTAGGACGGGTTAGGTGGAAGATTGATAGGCTTTAAGGAACAGGTGGGTTTTGAGTGCCCGTCTGAAGGAGCTTAGATTGGGAGAGAGACGGATGGAGCGAGGGAGGTCGTTCCAATGAATCGGGGATGCAAGGGAGAAGTCCTGGATTCTGGAGTGGGAAGAGGTGACCAGGGTGGAGGAGAGGCGACGGTCATTTGCCGAGCGCAGGAAGCGGGCAGGAGTGTGAATGGAGAGGAGGTTAGAGATATAGGGGGAGTAGACTGGGAGAGAGCCGTGTACGTGGTGGTCAGGAGTTTGAAAAGGATTCTGAAGGGGATGGGGAGCCAGTGAAGGGCAAGGCAGAGAGGGGAAGCGGAGGAGGAGCGGCGAGAGAGAAAGATTAGTCTAGCCGCCGCATTGAGAATAGAGTGGAGGGGGGCAAGGTGGGAGAGTGGGAGGCCAGTAAGGAGGAGGTTGCAGAAGAGATTGAGATTAATACTCAAAAGCACTCTTCTTATTAATCAATATGAGATTAATACTCAAAAGAACTCTTTTTATTGATCAGTTTAAACTGGTTCTTCGGCAGGAAGACACGTAGGCAACAATTGGAGTAGGTTGCCCCATCCTTTGTAAGAAGATCAAATTAATTAACCTATGACCTGCAGTCTACTGGAAAGTCGTAAACCCTGGACTAATGAAGGACTCTCTTAGTGTTATCTGCATATATTTTGTAACATCATCATTGTTTTTTCTAAACTTAACAGATATAAGCAGCCCCCGATTCAGGAATGGCCTCTCTTTGCCGAAAAAACATCAGGATTGGCAGACTGTTCATGAATCCTGGGCTGCGCAGCGTATGTATCGGTTGTACTTTGTGCGTTGTTATTGTGTTCTGCTGATTTTGCTATTAAATCTCTTTTGTGCTTTGAAACCACATTAATCGCATTGGACAATATTTATTGGTAGCGACAATCCGGACAAAACAGTTTGGCTGCTTGTGAAGCAAGCGCCACATTACTAAAGGATTCACAAAACCTACAGATTTCGGTTTACCAACAAAGGGTGGAGATGCGTCATATACAGGTAAGAACGTTAATAGTTCTGTACCTTTTATCATCCAGTGTTGCCAAAGCGAATATCACTTTGTTTGATCTAAGGGGGGCTGGTGAGGACTTAGGGACAAGAAAGGAAAGCTGTTTCTTTTTCATGTCATTTTGTGATTTAAACACGATTTGTCTGCATAGCATATGTATATGTTTCCCTGTATATTTGCCACATGTTTAAATGGTTGTATTGATATTTCTGTTGTATTTTATAGTGAAAGAAATTGTTAAAACCTCTGACAAGTTATTACCAACATTTGGGAATGCATTTTTCTGTACAGAAAATAAAGGTGTATGTGAATTGTGTGACTGTGAAAGTATCAGTTAAGGTTCTGTTGAGGAAGCAGGGTATAAAATAACCTTTGTGTTGTTCTGTTGAGAAAACAGTGTATAATAGAGGTTGAAAACAGTGGTTTTCGTGATAATTCCAATTGTAATCGTAGGGTATACAGATAAATATTACCTGTAAGCTGTGCGAACGAACTGCGCGTGTTTCATTGATTGTGAAATTGTGAATGGTCGAAGGAAATTCGCTGGAAAGGCTGGTATTCTTCAATATTCAGTTCTCTTAGTTTTAAAGCACTCGTCAGGAACTTTGCTGGAAAGGCTGGGTATTATTTTGTGCTGTGAAGCATTGAGGATTTCACTTCCACACGGGTACTATTTCTGTTCTCCCAATTCAGTGACTGTATTAGTGCCCTCGCTAAGTACGCTTGTCATCACATGAAGTATTAAGTTGTATCCAGTTGAGAAGAAGTGAGTGAACGCATCTTATAGAATTCTTCTAGCAGAAGTTTTCTGCTGCGAAGCATTGAGGATTCCACTTCCGCCTGGGTGATAAACAAACGTGTGAGAAGGCCGATGTCACCGAGGTACAGGTTAAGCAAGGGCCGATAGGTTCGGCAAGGTATATTATGAGTGTGAAATATGGTGCGTACGCAACAGCGTACTGTGATAAATGGGTCAAGATGACCGATGAATCTGTGAAACCCTTCCAATCTCTCATCTATGCTCAGGCTTCTAACCCCAAACACCTTTTTAACACATTTAAATGTCTTATCAATCCTCCCACTCCAAACCCTCTGACTACCATCAGTGCCCAGGATCTTGCTTTCTATTTCAAGGATAAGATTGATAAAATCAGACTTGAAATGGTATCCTCTCCCTCAACTAGCTATCAGCTCAATTTCTTCCCAGAATCCTCTGCCACCCTCGCTTCATTTGATCCCACAGATGAAGAGGAAGTTTCTACTCTCTTCTTATCTTCCTACTATACCTCATGTCCTCTTGATCCCATACACTCACAAATTGACAGGTCCCTGTCTAATGTGCTCATTTCACCGCTAACTAAAATATATAATCTATCTCTCTCTACTGGTATCTTTCCATCACTATACAAGCACGCAGTGATTATTCCTATTCTAAAAAAAACAAAATTCTGACCTAAACTCTCTCTCAAATTACCGCCCCATCTCTCAGTTTACATACCCCTCTAAACTCCTTTAGCAAATTGCCTACACTCGCCTCACACATTTCCTTTCTGCAAACAACCTATTGGATCCTGTTCAATCAGGCTTTTGCTCTCAACACTCCACACAGACTGTGCTAATCAAGGGTGTCAATAATCTGATCACAGCTAAAAATAAAGGTGATTACTCTCTTCTAATTCTCCTGGATCTCTCTGCTGCAATTGACACTATTGACCACTCTCTCCTTATACAGATGCTACAATCCTTATTTCTTAAAGACACTGTCCTATCCTGGATCATATCCTACCTATGTAATCGCTCTTTCAGTTTTAATTTCCCTGGAATAACCTCCACTCTGCTTCCTTTATCAGTTGAGTACCACAAGGCTCAGTCCTAGGTCCTCTGCTATTCTCTATCTCCACCACTTCTCATGGAAAACTAATGAGCTCCTTTGGATTTCAGTAACATCTCTATGTGGATAATACACAAATTTATCTATCCTCTCCTGATCAATACAATCGGAGCCATCCCGTATCCCTCCTATAGACGGACCTTTCTAGGTAATACAAATTGACTTCATCCAATTACCACTTTCCAGGAATTTCAAGTATGTATTAATATGTACTGATGTATTTTTTAACTGGGAAGAGGCATTTCCGGCTGCCACTAATATTGCTGTTTTTACTGCTAAGAAATTGCTAAAAAAATTGTCTAGGAATTTGTATGCAGATATGGTATCCCTAGAATTATAGAAAGTGATAGGGATACTCATTTTGCTGGTGTTATCATTCAGATGATGTGAAACTCATGTGAGATGTTAGCAAACTTCATACTCCCTACCGACCACAAGACAGTGAGAAGGTGGAAAGGGTAAATGGTACCATTAAGAACAAATTGAGTAAGGTAATGGCTGATACTGGATTGGCATGGCCAGAAGCTTTGCCGCTAGTCCTCCATAGCATCAGAACCACACCCAGGCCCTTTTTGGCATACAACTTAATTTGATCATAGGTCCACAGGAAGAACTAAAATACAACAATATACTGACTGTTCAATCCTTCATAAAGTGGAGCAAGCAGCTAAGACAACAGCAGCAGAAACTCTAAATAATGTCACCTGGTATTCCAAACACTAACTGTCACGATGTTGAACCTGGTGAATATGTCGTGATCCACAACTTCTTACACTCAGGTAGTTTAACAGACCGGTGGGAAGGCCCATACCAAGTGTTGATGACCAGCACCACATCTCTGAAAGTAGGAGAAAGAGACACTTGGATCAATTCCACCCACTACAGAAATGTCAACAATCCAGAGACGGTACTTGTGAATCTGTTCCGGGAAACCTAATCGCTGCAGTAACTGACACCTGAGCCAAGGATATTGCAAAGTCTATATGGAGTGGCATTTCTTCTATTATTTCTACAGAGTTTTCTTATTTTTATTTTTTCTATTCTATTCTTGCGATAGTGGTCAGATGGTAAAGACTGGATCCGGTAGTGATACTGATAGGGTGGAGAATGAGGAGAATTTGTTAAAACAATCAGTATAGCCTGTTGCCTTATTCAATTCAGGGGTAAATAAAAATTTATGCTAGTTCTGGAACTCGGGACATATTGTGAGGGAATATTGTTTGAAAAATATTGTATCTGTAAGTGCTATACCCCCTAATTGAAGAGATGTGCATCCAGCGATGCCAGTCCAGTAGTAATTTGGTTTCCCTTAGATGATTATCATTCCTTGGTGGGTAAGATCTTAAATCAAAAAGAATGCTGGGTGTGCTCTCACGTGCCTCAGGGACAAAATAATGCAGGACTATTTACGTTCCCAATAAACATTTCTGAGGTCCTTGAATTATGGGAAGAGAGGCCCATAGAAGGTAGATAATACCACTAGGCCCCCTAGTTTGAAACTTTGCCAATATTATTGCTATTATTCATTTTTATTTATAGGGTGCAACAAAGTGTCCGTAGTGCCGTACAAGGACAAACAATGGCACAGTAGAGGGTGAACCAGCACAGTACAATTGACAATAAGCACTATAACTTCGGAAGCTCAAAGCACAGCTAGAGAGAAAGGAAGAGGGTGAATGAAAAATAGCACAAGCTGGTAACCTGAGCCCAAAACAAGACAGGTTAAGAGCCACTGAGAGGTGTAGAGAAAAGTGAGAGGAGTCAGAGGGCAGAAAGACCAAGAGGAGGTGGGCTGAATAGCTGGAGAGCAAAGTTACAAGTGGTGGAAACAGGAGGAGAGAAAGCCCTGCTTAAATTAGCGTACAATCTAAAGGGAGGGGCAGACAGACTGAGAGACACAAGGGTGAAATGGAAAAACGGATGAAACGGGGACAGAGTCATAGACGGAGGAAGAAGGGATGAGAGGGAGAAGTAGCCGACAAGGTGGGTAGTTAAGCGGGTGACTGAAAGACTTTTAAGAAAAGGTGGGTTTTTAATGTACATTTGAAACTGGGCAGAGTAGGGGATGTTCTGATGGAGCAAGGGAGCATGTTCCAATGGAGGGGGCAGTGCGGGGGAAGTCTTGGATACGTGCATGAGAAGAGGTAATCAGAGGGGAAGAAAGACGATGGTCATTGGCTGATCGCAGTGGGTGGGATGGAGTGTGAATAGACATGAGGTTGGAGATGTAGGAAGCAGTGCAGTTGGCGAGGACCTTGTAAGTCAATGTGAGGAGCTTGAAAAGGATTCTCTAGGGGAAGCGGAGCCAGTGGAGGGCTTGGTAGAGGGGGGAGACAGAAGTGGCGGGGTGAGAAAGGAAGATGAGCCTAGCGGCTACGTTGAGTACAGATCGAAGCGGAGCTAGATGGGAATACTCACGGGAACGGTCATTGCTGTTTTTGTAATTTTCATATTCAAAGAAACTTGAGAATTGGGAAGCTGAACTACCCGAACAGACAATAGCTCACCACGCGAGTATTAACGGGAGACTCGCTAGAATACCGATAACCAGAAATACTGAAAGACACCATAGAGGAGGGCATGTCAACAAACATAAGAGAGTATTGATTGAAAGAGTTTCTTTGGGTTATTGTCAGAATGCCAAACAGGCCGATACCTGCCTTGAAAAAATGGAGACGCTAGGCATGGTGAGCTTTGTTAAGACTTTATGTAGTGTTATAACCAATTGTACTGTGCTTATCCTTCCAGATGAGGTGTATTATAATTGTGGGAGAATAATTTAAACATGGTTAACTACAAGTTCCAGAGGTATATGTTTCCTATGTAGATTGGTTCCTGAGATCATGACTCTAACACATGATGAAATGACTAATATCCATAGAACGACATCACCTTCATACGTACACACAGGGTATGAACACCGTGGCAAAAGAGACTTGATTCCAGGTGAAGGACCTGTAGCTATAAAGTTAATTACTGAAAAAACAAGTTTTTTAGAACCCACCAAGAAACTCTAAATTTTAAGTACATACAAGACCTGGCTAAATTGATTGACAATATTATTGAGATGTATGATGACACCTTAAGGTGTACGAGTAATGAGCTACAGGCTTATAAGAAGGCGTTATCCAACATAGGTTGTTGTAAATTACCTTACATCTATTACTTGTGGATACTTTGTGACATTAGCTACACAATTTAGTGTTGCACGTACATCACCAATAATACAGATGGTCCTAAAGGTGTAATTGACCGGAAGATGAACGAAATCCTGCAGTTAAAATGGGAATTCCGGAAGAACCGTAACTCTTCATTGTATGAAATAGGAAGAAGAAATAGGAGAAAAGGTAGCACCATGGTTCTCATGGTTAAACCTAGCAAAATGGTTCTCAGGTCAAGAGGAATGGGTACAAGCATTGATTGCTAGTATAGGTAAACTCCTTATCCTAATATTTGGTGTATTTATAGTAATTGGCTTATGTATCAGATGTGTTCCTACTATGTTGAATTGTGGAAAACATTCTACTGAGGTGAATAGTGAAAATGAAAATGTGATGGTAATAAGAAGTACAGGTACCACAGTTGATGAACAATTGCTTTACAATTGCTTTACAAACAAGTTGAAATTTAAAGTTGATCTAGGACATGCTATACCTCAACTATAAATCTGTCCACACATTTTAAGTTTCCTCCCCCCAATGCAACATGGTACTGCCAAGGTGCAAAGCTACTCATTTTTGTTTTGCTTTACTTTCCTTAATGAATCAGGCCCATTGTATATTCTATACGTATAGGTTATATATCAAGTGTTTTCCAAGCCTCTTTGATTGTAATCTTATTTGGGCAGGGTCACATTTACATTCTCTTTCATGTCAGTGCAGGTAATTTAGAAAAACCCAGAGATTTTTAAATCATAATTGGTGAAATATTTGTTTTTTAAATGATCGAAATCACTATAAATTGCATGAATTTAAAAGAAAATCGCTGCTTAGAGACTTTGGATAAAGAATTGCTGGGGTTTTTTTGTAATTTGTAATGCTTCTGACCACGGCTGTCTCTTCCATTGGGCACAATGGGCAGGTGCCCGGGGGCCCGTCCGAGGCAGCGCTGAAAAAAAAAATCCTGCAAAAAGAGAAAAAAAACTTACCTTGCGGTCACATCAGCTGGCAATCCGGCTCTCTCCCTGGTCCCCACTTCCGTGCTGTGCTCGCAGTGAATGTTGGGCGTGATTTCACACCCTACATTCACTGCAAGCACAGCACGGAGGAGCGCAGAACAGAGAGACTGAGCGCGGAAAAAAGAAGAGCAGGGGATCGGACTTAAGGTAAATTAAGGGGGTCCCTATATGTAAATGTAAAATATAGGTGCGACACTTGCAGACAGGTGTTGAATGATCTGGGAGCTGCCTCTTGTAATTTTAGTATCAATTTACTGATTTTCACATATTCCTACATACTTTTGAAGCACTGTACATCTTAAAAAGTATTGGGTTTCACATTGTCACTGTCTGCACTTTAAGCTGAGCTGCTATATTCCTACTTTTCAATATGTTTAGATCTGAGAACATTGAAAGTAGAAGAGCTGAATATTGTAAAAAAAAAAATGACACTGATACCATATTCAATGAACAAGAACCATTAGATATATTCTTTTGGAATTTAGAGAGATTATTGGCGAAGGAAATTAGGATATGGTGGGACATAGTTGGATTAGAAGAATATATTAAAAATAAAAGGGTCCCTAGAGGCTTGAGAATGAAAAAAAACTCCTTCCTTTGGTATAGACAATCCCTCATTTATGAAAGAGTAGGACAGAACGTTAGATGAATGTTCCATCAATTAAATTAGATTGATTGTTTCTGAGAAACAAAAAAACTTAGCACTGGTCCAATTGGAATTGAAGGACAAGGAATCCAAGGCTGAAGGTTATAAATCTAAGATTAGCGAAAAAGTGCTACACAAGAAATTAGACAGACTTGAATCTGAAGTTGTAGAAAGAAACCAGATGAAATATCAAAGGGATAAAAGAGATTATGCGAATAATCAGGTCTAACTTTGGGCTAGACATTAGACTGATGAAGTCTCCTCTAAAACATTTGATAGAACACAGGTGGATGATAACATATATAGATCAAGATTCAGAGATAGAAATGATTGGATTAATGTACCGTTTAAACATCGGCTTCCATCGAATAAGAGATTACCACAGCATTTTAATCATCGGAATAGATTCTCCCCATTACAGAGGGAGAGGTTTTGGAGTACCGAAGAAGATTTTTTTTATCCCCTGCTCCAACACCAAAAGAAGATACCATCTACAAAAAATTTAATCTGAGAGAAAGTATAAAGATAGCATCTCCTATGAAAAGGAGATATATAGACGAAGAGGCAAACGAGGGGGATCCAAGAGGAAGAAAGAGAAGACATTATTAGAGAAACCTCTGGATCCCAAACCTCTAGGGATATTTAATCTGTCTGAGTATACTCTTACTCAAGATGAGCTTCAATTACTAAATAAGGGCTTATCCTTTGCGCCCACCAATACATCCAATGATTTCCATTTGTTTCTAGATTTAAATAGATTTGTCAGAAGACTCACACTAAAAAGGCATTTCCTAAAAAAACGAGAATGTCACTGAGCCTACCAGTTGTAAAGAATCAGCATCAGGTTTAAAATCTAAATTCTATCCCCTTGAATCCAAGGGTAGTAACATTGAGATGTTCTACCAGCTAGTAAAAAAGGACCTATGTCAGGCTGATGCCACAAAAAGATTTAAAAAGAATATCTCACCCTCGGAAAAGAAGGCTCTAGATAACCTAATGAGTAATGAAAAGATTGTTATTAAGCAAGCTGATAAAGGGGGGGGGATTGTCATCTTAAATAGGAATGATTATATCCTAGAGGCTGTGAGACTATTGGGTGATGAGCTATCTTATAGAAAACTAGATAAAGATCCCACTGTGGAGTTTGTAGAGGAGCTAAAAGTGATTCTATATGAGGCACTAAGAGAGAATATTTTGACTCGTGATGAGTATTTATTTCTTCTCCAGGAGTATCCAGTCATTACGATTTTCTGTCGAAGGTGCATAAATCGCTAGAAAAGCCCCCTGGGAGACCTATAATAGCGGGGATTGGCTCCCTAACATCACATGCATCACAATATGTTGATTCCTTTATTAAAAAGTATGTTATTAGCCTACCAGCATTTTTGAAAGATTCCACCTCTTTATTGCAACTTCTGAATGACATCCAATGGAAACCTAGCTTTAAATGGGTCACAATAGATGTACAAGCTTTGTACACGTCTATTGACCATGCTAAGGGAATAGAGGCTGTTAACTATTATCTTCAATTAGACAAGAATTTGGATGATGGACTTAAGAGTTTCATTTGTAAACTAATTCGATTTATATTATCCCAGAACTACTTTAAATTCATGGATGATTTCTTTCTGCAAATCTGCGGCACTGCGATGGGGACTATTTTTGCCCCTAGTTTTGCCAACCTCCTTATGGGGAGATGGGAATCTGATTACATTTATGGTGTGAACAATCCTTTTTTTCATATATCATTTTCTATCGTAGATACACGATGATATCATCTTGATCTGGGATGGTCCTCTTCAGCCTTTTGAAGAATTTTTGTGCTATTTGAATGTAAATGATTATAACTTGAAATGTAAATAAAAAAAATCAGTGATACTAGTATAGAGTATTTAGATTTGTCTCTTGAAAGTAAAGGTACTGAAATTCAAACTAAAACTTTCATCAAAGAAGTAGACACAAACAGCTACTTGCATTATGATAGCTGTCATCTCACAAAGTGGAAAGATAATATCCCCTGATCTCGTTTAACCGCATCAAACGAAATTGCTCGGATGAAAATACATATAGGGAACAATCGCTCATCTTTGTTGAAAGATTTCAAGAGTGAGGTTATCCCGATTCATTTATCTCAGAGGCTTTAGAAAAAACAAATGGTGTGGATAGAAAGGATATGCTGGTATATAAGAACAGAAATAAGGAGGAGAGGAAGGAGATTGTTCCATTTATTACTGAATTTAGTAAGGATGATAGGAAGGTAAAATCTGTGCTGAATAAGCATTGGAAGCTAATTTGTATGGATCCAATATTAGGTTCTGTAGTCAGGGCCATCTTAACAACATTATGGGCCCCCGGGCAAAGCAGTGCACCAGGACCCCTAGATATAGATATAGATACATAGATGTATACAGATACAGATATAGATATATAGAGATAGAGATAGATATATGTACTTGCTCAGTGACCCTTGAAGGTTTTTTTGTAGGTTTTTTTCTTTTGCAGGATTATTTATTCTCATTAAGAGCGGTGCCTATGGGGCCCCCTTTTGCCCGTGGGGCCCCGGGCAGCTGCCCATCGTGCCCAATGGAAAAAATGGCCCTGTCTGTAGTTCCACCCAAACCTGATATTGTTTTAAAGAAAACTAGAAATCTAAAATCTTTGTTAGCACCCAGCTTACTAAAGGATGTGAAAGATACAAAAGTGACATTCCTAAATAAATTGGGTAAAGGTTCATATAGATGTAACAACTGTAACATGTGTAAATTCATTTCTCCCTTGAACAAAGTATTTTATGATTCACTACATCAGAGAGAGTATAAAATCCATGATCGTATTGACTGTCCAACGACGTCAGTCATATACTTATTGGAATGCCCTTGTGGTAAGACGTATATAGGCAAGACCAAGAGAGCCCTCAAGTTACGCCTTCAAGAGCATGCGAGGGCCATTAAAAAGAAATCAGATTTATACACAGTTTCTAGACATTTTTTAGTATGTCAAAATGCGGACCCTAGTGGTCTTAAATTCAAAGGGATAGAACATGTGGTATTGGATGCATGAGGTGGAGATCTTGCTAAGAAACTGACTTGTAGAGAGATGTATTGGGTTTATAAATTAGATACTTTGGCACCTAAAGGTCTTAATAAAGCATTTGAAATGACATCGTTTTTGGTATAATGTTTTTGCTATGTGAAGTAATATTATTCTTCTGTTTTTAGGTGATCTCTGATATGAAGTGTATAGTTAGGATGATGTCATATTGGTGGGATATTTGCTATGTATTCTTCCATGTTATTGATTGCCATGTGGTTCCTAATGTTATAAGCATTTAGTTAGAATATCGATGTATTTGTTAGATTAGCTGTGTATTCTCTTGTTCTGAATGTTTCAATAGCCTACATTTGTAGGCATTTCTATATATTCTTATTCTCACATTTAATATGTGGCTAGTCACTGTATATGATCATTCATTTTTAATATGCATTCATATCTATGTGAATTAGATCGAGTACATATAGCTTATTAGGTTGAATACTGATGTATTAGTTAGATATGTCATGTATCTTTTTTATACAAGATTTACTGGTATCTGTGATTCAGCCTATATGTGTGGGCAATATTGTATCTATTTTTGTATTATGCAATTAGATCGCTTAACACTATATGTACCTTGAAAGTGATATGTTTTCACATGTTATTATTAACCACGAGTCTGTGATATATTTTTATATCCATTTTTTGAGTTTACATGCACTTTACTCATGTTTAATGTGAATCAGTTACATATTGATGGTTGTATACTGGAAGTGATATACTGGAAGTGATGTATTTTATATTGTGCAATTAGATCGCTTAATTATATATGTTTCTTGAAAGCGACATGCTCCCATTTGTTACTTATAGCCATGAGTCCGTGATCCATTCATTTTTGCACTTTATATGTTTATATGAATTAGATTAGTTGTATATTGTTGATCGTATACCGGGAGTGACATACCGGAAGTGATGCATCAGGGCAGACGTGATTCCACCCACATTCCGGAAAGTATGTCCTGATTGGTTTTCTGAGAAGAGGTCTCGAGTATTTAAAAGTCCACACTCACCTATGTAATAATGAGTCCTTATAAAAGTCTTTTTATAAGACGAAACGCATCGGTGATTGTGCGACTGTCTGATTCCTGACACACACTATCCAGGTGTGGGGAGCTGCCGGCTGCAATTCACCATCCCATCTGCGTGTATGAGAGGACAGATAAGCTGTTTTTTACCTTGTCTCATGTACGGGCATTTATTATTCAGAGCTGCAGTGTGAGGCATTGTGCCACTACTTTTAATAAATCTGTGATTTTATAGAGCTCAGTGTTTCCATTCATGACAGTATTATACAATTGTGGCCTTATGTGAGTTCACAGTTATCTGGATACCATCCTGCAAATGCTTGGGAAGAATACTGGGTCCACCCAAGATCGCTTTGAGTCCCAGTGTCCTAAGATGTCACTAGAGGGATTTCTTCATTATATCATTCCAGCTCATATGATCTGAATTTCTGGTATGGGAATGTTATACTTGTGGAGATTATCACAGTATTTCACTTTTAATGCACTATGTGTGGCGCCCCCTGTCTTTTGTCTAATAGGTGTGACACTTGCAGACAGGTGTTGAATGATCTGGGAGCTGCCTCTTGTAATTTAAGTATCAATTTACTTATTTTCACATATTCATTCACACTTTTGAAGCGCTGTACAGCTTAAAAAGTGTTGGGTTTCATATATATATATATATATATATATATATATATATATATATATATATATCACTTTTTTTCATACATATATATTTTTTTTACACACGCACACACACACACACTATATATATATATATATATATATATATATATATATATTTAGGGGCCCCGGTGCACTGCATTGCCTGGGGGCCCATAATGTTGTTAAGGTGGCCCTGCTTCTGACTGATTTAAAAGATTTGGCAATACACCAAAATGCTTAAAGGAAAGCACTTGTGAATCTCCATTTTCCTGGTTATGTCTGTCCTAATGAGGGATGGGGAAGGGGAGTTGCCTTAATGTAAGGAGGGAATGGAAGTGGTTTTCCTAATGTACTAAGCGAAGGGAAGGTTTTCTGATTGTAATGAGGGAAGGGGGGGTATTTCATGATGTAATCACTGGCATATCCAGTGGGGGTCAATTAGGGCATTCACCCACCCCCTAGCAGCAATCTTCATACCTTAAAATTGCTGCAGAGAGGTCCGATCGATGGGAATAAAGTGGGCCAGGCCAACTAGGGCCAACCAATTAGAGTGAAGAAGGGGTGTGACTATGCATGATCACCCTCTTTAAAAAAAAGAAAACCTAGGCCCACCCCTGAACGTAATGAGGATGAGAGGTAGCCTTTTCCTTTAATGGTGAGCTGAGGGCGGAGGCTAATTATTTAATGATTGATTAATGTTAATATTAATTTATTTGTGGGGTGATGGTTAAGTTTACTAGTTGGACCTATTCATTTAAGGTGGTGTAATGGGACATTTAATTTAATGCTGGTGTGGTTTGGGGGCTATTAATTGAATGTGGGGCTGAGTTTGAGGAGAATGAAGGCTATTTATTAAATGTGATTATGAATTATTTAATGTCAGGGATGGTTGTGAGAAATAGGTATGTTTATTAAATGTAAATGCTGTTCATTTATTAACAGGGATATTTTGGGGAGGGAAATAGATGTATTTATTAAATGGGGATACTATTTCATTTTGGGACTGGTTGGGGGAAATAGGGCTACTTATTAAATGTGTATGCTAGTAAATTAGTGTCAGGGTTAGTTGAGGAAAATAGGTCTATTTATTAAGAGTGAATGCTCTACATTTTATTTTATTTAAAAGTTGGGCTGGTTGCAAGAAGGGATGTTCTTAAACATGGGTGTTATCAGGGCCGGTGCTAGGGTCCACGGTGCCCTAGGCATTTTTAAAAAAGCGGCGCCCCCGCAAAAATCGCCGCCCTCCTCCCTCCTCCCTCCTCTCCTTACCTTGTCTCACCATCGCCGCCTCTCTGCTCCGTCTCCTCCCCTCCACTCACTGACACTAGTAAGTGGAGGGGCGGAGACGGAGCAGAGAGGCGGCGGTGGTGACAAAATAGCCTCTTCCCCCCCTCCCTGTGCATCTGAATGCTGTGCGGCGGCCATGACAGGTATGGTCAGCGGTCGCCGCACAGTTTTGAAGTCTTTTAGTATTCTGTGGCGCCCTCCAGGCGCCCTCCAGAGCCCAGCACCCTAGGCAAGTGCCTAACCTTGCCTAATGGGAGCGCCGGGCCTGGGTGTTATTTATTTATCAACAGGGCTTGTTGGGGCTGTCTATATTTTATAACCTGTCTTTTTTGCTAATAGGAGGGGATGAGGAACAGCGAAAAGGAGGCGGGAAGAAATAGAGGGGGTTACCTTGGATGACGATACGGGAACATGGGCAGAGTGGATAGATAACAGAAAAAGGAAAGTTAAAGGGTTAAGAAACACAGCAGCGGTGGGGCACACAGGGATTTGCATTATTTAATATGTTTTACATTATACTATATAATGAAAAAATGCATCTCAAATTTATTTTACTCTTTTGATTTGTGACATCATTTGCTATATTTTTTATTAGAGCACTTCAATTTGATTAAAATCTGATGCACTAATGGATAAAGGAATACATTTATGCTGTCAGTACCAGGTATGCAGTGTAATAAGTTCCGTTTGGTTCAAATCACAGAATGTCCAGTTGCATTAACTAATAAGATTTGGCCACCGGTATCCATTTTCCCTGGCCCATTTGCTACAGTACTTTATAAATGTTAATTGGCAGCTACCAAATTGACCCTAGTATGTGTGTATGTGTGTGTGTGTGTGTGTGTGTGTGTGTGTGTGTGTGTGTGTGTGTGTGTTAGGGAATTTAGACTGTAAGCTCCAATGGGACAGGGAATGATGCGAGTGAGGTCTCTGTACAGCGCTGCGGAATTAGTGGTGCTATATAAATAAATGACGATGATGATGATGATAAAGGAAGTATAATAAAGAAATAATAAGGGATTTTGGAAAGTGAGTGACTGATAATTTGTGACTGTCTGGTAAGTTTCTAGAATACCACTGAGTTCATTACACCACTATTTAGTAGTACCTACTTTAGGGGAAACAAATAAGATTTTGCATAGGCTCTGTCCTTTTCTGATATTGAAGCTGCTACATTTTTGAGAACTGAAGCTCTTAATGATAATGCATATGAACTTTCTGGTTGACATATTGAACAGGAAATTTTAAGATTGAAAATGAGGAATATTGATTATGATCTGCACACTTTGTAGAAAGTGGATAGCTTTGCTAAATAAATGTTCTCTAGACTTGATATTGCTGGTAATTGATGAAGCTACAAAAGAAAATACAAGTATTAGTTTAAAGACAGATCTATCATATATTGACTGGTTGATTTAATAAAAGGTTTGATAAATATTGTAGAAAGGTTTGAGATATAAGAGTGACATGCTTGCCAAAGTCAATCTTCATTATAATGAATTCAGATTCAACAACATTCCAATATAGAGAGAGGAGGTAAAAGTATGTGCTTTAGAAACAGACTAAAATGGACTAATGAGCATTCAAATTTCACAGGTTCCTCACAGAGTGATGTCGATTATGGAAAGAGCAGAAACTTTATTGAAAGCCATAAGGTTTTTTTAGGAGTTGGTACTCGACCAAAAGGGACTCCAGAACCAAAGGAAAAACCAGGAGAGGCGGGAAATTCTGTGACATAAAAAAACAAAATGTATAACCTTTCTTCATATGTTCTCACCTCCTCCAAATTATCAGTTTCAGTAGGGCTTTAATGTTTCCCCTACCACTTACTTTTCTGACTTTCTGTATTTAAACTTTTTTTAATAAAGCCCCCTAATGTTACGAATGAATTGACACAGGATGATGTTTCTCTTGTTTCTTCTAAATTGAATGTGAAGAGTACTTTAGATCCACAAACACACAATGTGGCTGTAAATACATTTCTGAGAAGAGTTGACCAACAAATTTTGGACACTAAACCAGATTTTAAACTTAACCGTAGAAGACATTAAAGCATTAAAATTGCTATCACTGCTTCAGTACACAATGCTCCATCAGGTGAATAAGGGGCAGTGTTTTTGTTCTATTGAATTATTCTTACTACAGGTCTGGGATGTTAAGGCAATTGACTGATAGACAAACTTATAAATTTTTGGTTGGATTATGATCCCACTTTGGACATTAAACATTTGGTAAGTGATCTAATCAAATATGGATTGGACAACAAATGTATGTTAAAGATGCAAAATGTTTAACAAGGCATCACTCCAAAATTTCCTATAGTTGTACTTAAAGTGCAAAAAGGTCCTATGCATCATTCTGGACAACTAATAATTCGCATGAGGTTCTTTACTTCAGCCACTTCCTGTCTTTATTGATCACTTCATAAAACCTTCAGTAAAGCAACATAGCAATTATATTAATCACACCATGATTTTTTACAAATATTGTTACAACATGGCGATCTAGCTCCAGGAACTCTATTAGTTACGATAGATGTTGCCTTCTTATAGACGTGTATTCTACATGATGCTGGTTTACTAGCAGTAGAACTTCTATTAAGATCTAGTGACAATTATCATGGTCTTCATATTCATTTTGCACTAAAGATTTTAAAGCTAATCTTGATGTCAAAATATTTTGCTTTTGAACCACGTTTGTATCTGCAATTAACCGGGTTCTTCTATAGCTCCAATGTACACAAACTGCTTCATGCTTGATTTTGAAAGAGAGAACCTGTTTGGTATTTTAAACCATATCATGCTGTAAAAATGACAATGACATTGATGATATGTTCTAATAAGGTCAGGATGTTATAGACTTCTGGAGAATTCTGTTAATCAGATTAATAACTTGGAGACCCCTATCAAAATTACTCTTCAATTCAGTGAAAGTAGTTAACAACTTTTTGGATGTATTAGTGAACAATTATAAAGAGAAAATGAAGGCCAGATTATATATTGTTATGTCTGTAGTGTCATATAAAATAAAGATTCTCATATGCAATTGCTGTAGTTCTAAAGGTTTTACTCACAAAGTATGACAATACAGAGTTTGGTATGCATACGCTTGTGCTTGTTAACACTAACACAAACTTCTATCAGAACACTCTGGTTTCCAAAGCTAGCGGTGAACAATTTATACATTATTGTAAATAGCAATGACACCACAAAGACACACAGTTACAGTATTAAAGTCCACATTCATAGGTTGAAGGGTCCTGACCTCTCAAGAACTCAAAGTGCCATTTGTTGATTACTCTGGTCATTGTTCCTTGAGATTGCCAGGTGTCCTTCTTCAGATTCCCACCTCTAAACCTGTATAAAACCTGATTCCCACTTCTAAACCTTTATGATCCATGTGAACTGGCTATTTAGTGTATGAAAATTTATATTATTTATAACTAGCTCTCAAAAGGTGCGAAAGCTACATAAATAACACGGAAATGTTATCATGCGATTGCGAACAGCATGAGAGTAAGCTCAATGTAATTAATATGTTGAAAACATTAATTAGCTTTTTCACCACATTACATTTTATATTAAATAAAATAAATAGATTAAACTTATTTGCATGTTATTTGCTAAAATAAATATTTGATTGGTACTAATCGCATCACAACCAATATTAGTGTACAGAAAATATTAATTGCCAATTTCTTGTATTAAACTTCAACAATATTAAACCCACTCATGTGAATAGCATACTACATGTGAAAGGTTTCAACCCTGTCTCTTTAAAATTTGGTCTCCCACAGTCTTCCTCTGTGCTAGGAGAATAGTGAGTGGTGAGAAGGATGTACATGAAACCCTAACAAAGATGACAGGATGCTTTCTACTATATTGATTCATCATCATCATCATCACCATTTATTTATATATATAGCGCCACTTATTCTGCAACGCTGTACAGAGAACTCATTCACATCAGTTCCTGCCCATTGGGGCTTACAGTCTAAATTCCCTAGACACACACACACAGAGACTAGGGTCAATTTTTTGATAGCAGCCATTTAACCTACCTGTATGTGTGTGGGAGTAAACCTGAGCTCCCGGAGGAAACCCACGCAAACACGGGGAGAACATACAAACTCCACAAAGATAAGGCCATGGTTGGGAATTGAAGCCATGACCCAAGTGCTGTAAGGCAGAAGTGCTAACCACTTAGCCACCATGGCTAACCACTTCGCCACTCATATTGATGAGGTACTAGAGATTCCTAGGGAAACATTATTCAAAATCTCTCCATCATGCACCTACTCAGTTTACACTCTATTCTATTCAGTGCCACACTTTTGTTCAAACTCCTTTTCTTTCTTCATCATCCTTTCTCTCCTTCCCCTACTATGATTTCCCCTTTCTACTTCCCACTTCATTAGTCGGCACACATGAACTGTTTTTTCTCCTCGCCCAACCACACAACATAAACAAAAATAGACCTCACACCCATAAATCTTCCTCGCATGTCCTCTTCCTAACCCTGCTCCTTCTCATGGCTGCTGGTGACATCTCACCTAACCCTGGACCCCGTACAATCCCCACTCTCTGCTCCTGCTCCTTGCAACATTCAAAACTTTTTCATTCATCCCATACTTACAATCTTGCCAACCTTATCCACATATCTCCACTACCCGCTCTTACCTTTTCCTGTGAACTATGGAATACCAAATCTGGTTGTAACAAACTTGCATCCATTCATGATCTATTAATTTCTAAATCCCACAACCTCTTTGCCATTTCAGAAACTTGGCTTGCCTTCCATGACATTACATCCCCAGCAGCTTTCTCCTATGGGGGACTGTCCCTCAGCCATACCCCTAGACCCTGAAACAGACAAAGTGGTGGAGTAAGCATTCTGTTTTGTTCAAGATACACCTTCCAAGTCATACCCTCTGAACCCTCACTCTCATTCTCTTCCTTTGAAGTCCACACTATCCATCTTTTTTATCCTCTCCACCTTCGTGTTGCTGTCATTTATCGCCATCCAGGCCCAGTTTCCCTTTTCCTTGACAACTATGCAGCCTGGCTCACTTATTTCCTATCCTTGGACCTACCTACCCTCATTCTAGATGATTTCTACTTCCTCAATGATAATCCCACTGTCTCTTCTACCACTAAACTTCTTTCACTTACTTCCTCCCTTGGTCTCTCATAGTGGACCTGATCTCCCACCCACTGTGATGGACACTCCCTTGAACTTGTCTTCTCCTGCTACTGCTCCATCTCTAGTTTCACCAACTTAGCATTTCCACAACCTCCTTTCCTTCAGCCTCACCTTAACTCATGCCCTCCCCTGCACCCATATCCACACATACAAAACGACACCTAAAAACTCTTAGCCCAATCTCCATCTCATTTTCACTAAAGAACTATTTTCTCCTATGTCTGCATTGTCCTGTCTTAATCAGGCAGCCTCTTTCTACAACAAAATGCAGCTCTAGCTACCGCATATAGTCTCCGACGATCCAAAATCCAACCATGGCGCACCAAACAGACCCACTGTCACTCACCGGACTTCTAGAACTAGTGTTGAGCCTGTGTTGCGCCGCGGCCGTCCACCATCTTGACTGTGCTTCTGTGCATATGCAGTGTTGGAGGGCTCTTTATAACCTTTCTTTTATTGGTATTGGCTATCCATTAGCCTTTTCCCTATTTAAGGCACCCCTGACCCCTCCTTAATTGTCTGATCTTGATTCTCACCTCCTTGTGTCAGCTGTGTACTCTGTTCCTGTGGCTGCTGTTACTCTGCATTCCAGCTTCATTGCACTGGTCTCTGCTGCTTCTCACCTGTTGGCCGGATACTTCTCAGCCACATCCGTGGTAAACCTGCCTCCTGTTGTATGCTGTAGTGACAGCTGCTTCTCACCTGTTGGCCGGATACTTCCCAGCCACATCTGTGGTAAACCTGTCTCCCGCTGTATGCTGTAGTGACTGCTGCTTCACACCTGTTGGCCGGATACTTCTTAGCCACATCCGTAGTAAACCTGCCTCCTGCTGTATGCTGTAGTGACCGCTGCTTCTCACCTGTTGGCCGGATACTTCTTAGCCACATCCGTAGTAAACCTGCCTCCTGCTGTATGCTGTAGTGACCGCAGCTTCTCATCTGTTGGCCGTATACTTCTTAGCCACATCCGTGGTAGACCTGCCTCCTGCTGTATGCTGTAGGGACTGTTACTCCTCACCTATTTGCCCGATACTTCTCAGCCACATCTGTGGTAAACTTGCATCCTGCTGTAGGCTGTAGTGACTGTTACCTTTTACCTGTTGGCCATCTTTCATCTATTAGTAATTCATCAACCTCTGGACGATTGCCATAATCGTGTTATATCTCTCCCACTGGATTCTCTCGTTTTAGCCTGATTGGGATAACATTACCTTTGTTTGCTTATCCTATAGCTTATGTCTCATTATTTCTCCTGGCCGGACAGTTGTCGTTACAACCATTATATATATATATATATATATATATATATATATATATATATATATATATATAAATATATGCTCTCCTGAGTATCTTCACATTTCTACTATTGTCTACTATATATTTAGCTGTACACCGTTGCTCTGCTGCACCCTTTTGAGGACTGTGACCTGCGCAGCGACGCCGCAAAAACACAAACCCTCTTGCGGGGGTCCCTGGAGAAGACCAGTCGCTGCATTAGACTCCACGCCTCGAGAGTAGTGACAACAACTAGCAGAGTGCTGGGTCAAGAACTCTAGTGACCGTGACACCCACTACCTGCAAAAGTGTTTCCACACTGCAGAACACCACTGGAGGAAATCTCATTCCCCTCCCGATTTCCTCCACTATAACTTCATCATTTCATCTTACAGCACTCACCTTTCAATTGCCAAAACAACATTCCACAAATCTCTAATATCCACCCAGTCTTCAAACCCACGTTACCTCTTTGCCACCTTCCACTCACTTCTGTGCACACCTCCTCCCCCTTCCTTTCTCACAGCCCATGATTTTGCCACCTACTTCAGACAAAATCAACATCATTTGACAAGATATTTCCTCATGCCATATTCCACACACTCAACCAACTCTGCCCACCTTCACCTACACTCCTCAATCGACCCTTAATTCATCCTCTCCAATAACAGAAGATAAAGTCTCTACACTTATCTAATTCTCTCACCCTACAACCTGTCAGCTAAACCCTATTGCATCCTCACTTCTCCTCTCCCTCTCCTCCACTGTTTGCCTACCTCTAGCTCACCTCTTCAACCTGTCTCTCTACACTGGCACATTTCCATCCACATTTGAACATGCGCTCATCTCACTAATTCTAAAAAAAACATCACTCGATCCGGCCTCTTTCTCCAACTAGTGCCCTATTTCTCTCCTCCCCTTTGCCTCCAAACTACTTGACTGATTAGTGTACAAATGCCTGTCTCACTTTCTCTCCTCTCACTCCATTATTGACTCTTTGTAATCATGCTTCTGTCCCCAGAATTTCACTGAAACTTCTCCTGCAAAAGCGATCAATGATATTCTAACTGCAAAGCCAAAGGGTCATTTCCCCATATTCATTCTCCTGGACCTCTGCTGCTTTTGACACTGTTGAGCACCCTCTTCTCCTATACACCCTTCACTTCATTGGCCGTTGTGACAAAGTTCTTTTCTGGTTCACTTTCTACCTATTGAAATGCTCATTTAGTATTTCTACCATTGGCATATCCTCCACTCCCACTGTCTGTTGGGGTCCCACAAGGCTCTGGCTTTGACCCTTTACTTTTTTCATTGTACACCTCTTCTCTTGGAGCTCTAATTTGCTCATTCAGCCTTTAGTACCACCTCTACTTTCATGACACCCAAATCTATATCTCTTCCCTTGACCTCTCCCCTCCTGTACTATCTTGGGAAACTAACTGTCTTTCAGCTATCTCCACATAGATGTCGCAATGCTACCTAAAGCTCAACATGTCCAAAGCAGAGCTTATGATTTTCACTCCTGCCAGAGTCACCACCTCCCATCAAATTTCTCTCACTGTCATAAACACCAAAATTCGGTCTCCCAAGCCCTCTGCTTTGGTGTCACACTTCACTCCGCCCTCCACTTTATTCCTCACATCCAAACTCTCTCCCAGTCTTGTCGACTCCACCTTAAAATCATTGCCAGAATATGCCCTTTTCTTACTCAACATGCTACCAAAACTTTGATCCATTCTCTCATCACTTCCCGTCTTTACTACTACAGCCTCCTGGTTACTATGATATGAAGGTGTCAGAGCACACATTGCATCACAGCTTGCAGGGTATGGGGCTGAGTAGCGAAAGACCAGTCAGAGTACCCATGCTGACCCCTGTCCACTGCCAAAAGTGCATACAATAGGCACATGAGCACCAGAACTTGACCATGGAGCAGTGGCGCATGCAGGGGGGGTTTCTGAGTCTCCAGAAACCCCCCCCCCCCTCTCCGCTAAATATGTGCCAACCATAGCGGCACTGTACTACACAGCAGCAGTGGCGGTGTCAAAAAAGCGTCCGCAACGGTGCTGTATTGTATACAGCACCGCCGCGGACGCTTCTTTGACAGCACCGCGGCTGCTGTATAGTACAGTGCTCACTGCCGAAATGGAGCTGCTGTGCATGCGGTTTTTTTTGGTTTTTTTTGGTCATTGGGGGAAACCCCCCCCCCCCCCTGACAATCCTGCGTGCGCCCCTGAGAAGGTATCCTGATGTGGTGAATCCCATTTTCATTTGCATCATGTGGACGGCCGGGTGCATGTGTGTCATTTACCTGGGGAAGAGATGGCACCAGGATGCACTATGGAAACAAGGCAAGACAGTGAAGGCAGTGTGGTGCTCTGGGCAATGTTCTGCTGGGATATCTTGAGTTCTGATATTCATATGGATGTTACTTTGACATATACCACCTATCTAAACATTGTTACAGACCAAGTACACCCCTTCATGACAACATTATTTCCTGATGGTAATGACTCCTGTTCAGCAGGATAATGCACTACTGCAAAAATTGTTCAGGAATGGTTTGATGAATATGACAAAAGAGTCCAAGGTGTTGACTTGGCTTCCAAAGTCTCTAGATCCTAATCCAATTGAGCACCTGTGGGATCTGCTGAAAAAACAAGTCCAAGGCATGGAGGACTCACCTGACAACTTACAGGATTTAAAGCATCTGCTGTTAATGTCTGGGTGCCAGATACCACAAGATACAGTTAGAAGTCTTGTGGAGTCCATGCCTCAACAGGTCAGAGCTATTTTAGCAGAACGAGGGGGGCCTACACAATATTAGGCAGGGGGTTTTAATGCTGTAACTGATTAGTGTATTTATAAATACATTTTTTAATTATAAATCACAAACATATTATGCAGAGCTTTACATTGAGGGAATTATGTTAAAAACAGATGAGATACATTGACATTAAACAGATTTAAAGATAGCCCTGCCCAATCGAGTATACAATCTTAGAGTATACTTTATATATATGGTAGCAGCATAATTGTAGCTGTTGGCGAGGATGCATGTTCATTCATGGCACTGGACAGTTCAGTGGCGCACGCAGGGGGAGTTTCTGAGTATCCAGAAACCCCCCCTGCGCTAACTAAGTGGCCACCATATCGGCACTGTCCTATACAGCAGCCACGGCGCTGTATACATCACCACCGCGGACGCTTCTTTGACAGCGCCGCGGCTTCTGTATAGGACAGCGCGGGCGCATGCACAGCAGCTCTCTCTCGTGTTTTGTTTTTTGTTTATTTTTTGGGTCATGGGGGGAAACCCCTTCCTGAGAATCCTGCGTGCGCCCCTGCAGTTGGTGGTTACAGGCACTGTGCTAGTTCCTGGCTCCTGGCAGCTGTTTAAACGCAGGAAAACCAGTAGTTCCTGATACTGGGCAGTTGGCAATTATCAGGCTGATGACTATAGTATATTGTTATTATTCAAAAAATGTTGGTTTTTTTTTGCAAGAAGATATACATAAAACAAGTCAGTTTTATATTGAGAGAGTGAGAGTCACTAGCTACATCATTAGAATATTTCAAATCTGGATAAGTCATCCATACAATGGCACACATTACATATTTTTATATTCCAATCTTTTAAATGAATCCCCCAATCTAATATTCAAACAAGGAGCCTGTGCACAACTATTGCTAGGAAAACTCACTAGCTATATATAAGTATGCTATTTATTATGCAACATATGTATTAAATAAAGAGAAGTGTGTTCTCCTCATTTATATAATTCTCTATGATAGCATTATGTCTTTTTGTTGTTTAATTAGCCTTACCAGTGAGAGACTAAAGTATTATACAAATGAGAATTCAAGTATGCATCTGTCAGGTTAATGAAAGACTTCTGTTGGTTAATATGGCATGAGAGCATGATCCTTGTTATTGTTTTTGTGCATGACTTCACAGATCACATTTTGTATTTTGCTGTTTTTTTCAACAGAATTTTACCTGGAGCTAGAAGTGTCTAGTCACATAGCCAAAAGCAAATTTAGGGTTGCCCTATAGTCAATGACACACATGGATTGGCTATATACAATGTCAAAGTCTTGTAAAAATACAGCAGGTAAAATGTAATTGGTTTGGATTGTAGTTCCACAGGGCGAAGAAAACACTTCAGTTAGTAATTTACTAAGTCATTGTGCACAGTTTCCTATTTCTTAACTTCACTGGCAATAATTCATTTGAAGATGGTAAAAATTGTTCTGGGGACTTTTTTTTAAAACAAATGGACAGCTTAATGAAGACTGATCTGTCCTTTTCCCATCTAGCCTGGAAGCTAGAGTTTGATATAAAACAGAGAGTGAAGCCCCGAGGATACACAGCAAAACAGAAAGAGTAACATAGCTCAGCGTGTTTGTGGGAAATCCAATTATTTGTCTCAAGCTTAGAATTCAAAAGTGGATTCAGAAACTCCTAAAGCAATTATGATTTGCACTAAGAAGACAAACTGACTCCAAGGCTAGAAGATAAATGTTTGTATTTTTTTTGTCTCTTGTGTGGCACTAGTTAAGACCACCAGGGAATTTTCCACTTAACTCCTTCCTGATATTAGATCACATAAGTGTGTGTGTATGTGTATATATATATATATATATATATATATATATATATATATATATATAGATAGATAGATAGATAGATATATAGATATGTATATATATATATATATTGCTTCTGAAATAAACATTAATTTTATTTGCATTTATTGCAAATTGTCAAAATAAGGTTGTTCGCAAGTTACATTCTACAAAGTACCAAAGGAATTTTTTTCACAGATAACCTTCTTTTTCTGCATATATGTAAGCATAGATAAGTATGGGAACTTCAATGCAGGTTGCTCTGCTGGGCATATAAGGGCATTTTACCTATAAACATAAACGTGAAAATGTATCCCTTGTATAGTCAAGAATAATTACCTTTTCAACAGTCTTAAAGAGGACATGTCCCCTAATCAGGTTATTTAGTATGATCAGTGGTTTTTTTTTGTCATAGAACGCTCCAAACGGGTTTTCAAAGTTTGATTAACTTTTTAACATTTTTGTTTCCCTGCAGTGCTTCTACAGTGCAGCACCGCATCTTACTGTGTGTCCTACTTCCAGCTCCGGCAGCACTGTGACGTCACGCCGCTGCCATTGAGAGGAGCCGCGATCAAGCAAAGAAGCGAGAAAAGAAGCATAGAAGGTAAGTACAGACTATAGAAAGCGGGGGAGGGGCACAGAAAGACAGGGCTACAGAAAAATGAGGGGGCAGAAAGAGAGGGTTACAGAAAAACGAGGGGGCAGAAAGAGAAGGTTACATAAAAATGAGAGTGCAGAAAGAGAGGGCTACAGAAAAACAAGGGGGGGCAGAAAGAGAGGATTACAGAAAAATGAGGGGGCAGAAAGAGAGGGCTACAGAAAAATGAGGGGGCAGAAAGAGAGGGCTACAGAAAAATGAGTGGGCAAAAAGAGAGGGCTACAGAAAAATGAGGGGGCAGAAAGAGAGGGCTACAGAAAAATCAGGGACCAGAAGGAAAGGGCTACAGAAAAAAGAGGGGGCAGAAAGAGAGGGCTACAGAAAAAACATGAGGCAGAAAGAGAGGGCTACAGAAAAACGAGGGGGGCAGAATAGAGGTGAGAATAGCTAGTGGGCATATGTGAGAAAAGTTGGTAGGCAGAAGGGGACATGTCAGTGTGTAACAGGTGGGGGATGTCCAGTTGTTTTGATTAGTATTATTAAATCTAACATTTGGGGTCTCCCCTCTAGATATCCTGCATTTGCTCGTGGGCAGCAGAGAAGACTGGACAGCATTTTGCTTCAGACAACAGTGCATCTGCACTGCAGCCTTGCCAGCCAGCAAGGAGGAGGTAAGAGTTATTATTTTTATTTTTCAATTGTCAAGTATGTGAGGGGCAAGGAAGGGAGTATTGGGGGGAGGAGGGGAGGTAGGTTAAAGATTTGCCTAGTGTGCCAAGCAACCTTGTACCGGCCCTGCTGGCACAGTGTTTGGTGAGAAGTATTTGATTATCTAGCACAGAGGTGTTTGTAAGAAACCATTGTACAGTTTGTATACACTAATCACGGCGTAATAAATTGTAGAGTGGCTCAATAAGTCGTATAACATCAGTACAAAAGATCTCAAATTAAGTTTTAGAACAAAAGACAAATAAATCTACAGATAATAATCTTAAACCCAAAAGTATTGGTCTTCCAGGTGGATTAATAAAAGTTTTGTGTATCCTAAAAAATGTTCCAACACCTTTTTTCTTACAAAAAAAGCATTGAGTACGATAACTGACCCGACTAGCATACTGAACAGTCTGGCAATGATACTAATTACAGCTACTGCTCTGCTCTTGCTGAACATCAATGCTCAACAACAGTGTGAAGCATTTGGTGTGGAGCAGAGGTCTGGTGGGATGTTTAGAATGTAGCAATATAATTTTTCTGCCCTTCTCATAAAAGATCCTTTTGAAAGAGGGGCAATTTTTTCAGGTACACGCTATTAGTAGATATCAACAACCAACATCTCCCCAAAGGGGATAGGTTTGGCGCTCGTTAAGGAAAGTGTAGTAGAAAATATCAAATAAAAACATATAACAGAATATGTAAACAAATCTAGGTGATGAACCACCCTCCCCTGCAGCTCATTAAAGGCCTATAGTACCCTAAGAAAACAAAGAGTAGAAAACAGAAATGGCGCTGGGGAGAGGTGGTAAATCAGCCAGAAATAAACCATGAGATTGGTTGATATAATATAAAACAGTTTAATATAATACAATCAATACATCCAACAAGAAATCCCTATAAACATAAAAAAGCTGGTGTAGATATAAATGAGAATAGGCTCTTTGGAGGCTTATTAGAGGAATAAGGATATAGAATAAGATCATGCCATACTGGATTTAATGTATGGTCACAGAAAATTGTCTGTATGGGGCTCATAAATCATAATGCCCAATCGAAAAAAATATATATCCAATTGATAGAGTGAATGTCCAGATTAATCCACAGACTGAACAAGCAACGAGGAAATCTGAAATAAATAAATGTACCTCCGTCTGGACAGCTGTAGACTACAGAGAAATATAGTCACCTTAGGGAATAGATATTACCCACATCTGTGTGCAGATGAATATTCCGTGGGGATCCAGGTGATAAGAGCGGTACAGTGAGTTTGCACGGACTTACCCGTTAGAGTGGAGAAAAGTGTGTTTGCTGCCGCGTTGTATATCGAGCTGGTCTCTGTTTGGATCCTGTAGGTGCACCTACTATATCGGCTATCCGGAAACGGCTACAGTGATACAAAGTTCCTCCTTGGTCTTTGGTTCCTCACACCTCCGTAAATGTAAAGGAGCCTGAATTCTCAAAAAGTGTCCCAGATGTCTGGTAGCTGACGCGTTTCGTCCCTGGAGTGGGACTTTTTCAAAGCTGCCTCTGTAATGCCTTGGCTTGTCTTAAATAGACATTGTAGCAATCAAGGTAATTGAAACCAGCCAACGTATAATTTCTTAACATATCCTCCATATCGAAACACGGATTCGGAGTCCTCTCCTCCAGTGTCCACATCACAAAATAAAAGAAAATAATATATATAAAAATAGACTTATAAACATATATATGTGTATGTGTATGAGTAGATTTCATTATTAACTCATCTCATGTTTAAATGGATTTGCAATCAAAATATAAAAAAAACCTTTAAATATAAATAAATATAAATACAGGGATAAAAAATAAGAATAAAATCAAAATCAGATTAAAATAATACAAACAATCTCATGGCAATTAATCAATAAGGAAAATCTCCTGAAGGCATGACAATATATGTGTCTCTCCCTGTGTCTCACAAAAGACTGCTCCTTTGTTCTCACTCCTTCTCCTGTTTGAAAAGGCCGTCAGGATACCAGGGACAGAGCTATGGATGGGCGTTGTGTGATTGGTGTGTTGCCCGATGATGTCACCAAGGCATCACCCCCCAGCTGGGAAAGCAACCTAGCAACACTGGTCCCGGCTCTCACAATATAGCTGTTAAACTTACCAGTCTTTCATTACCAGACACAGACCTCAGTTACTGAGTTAAGTAGTCAATGATTCATGGATTCTGGATTGTAGAGTTTATCTCCAACCCAGGCTACTCTCATCTGCCTGTCTATCTGGCCCATAGCTTAGCACTTCAAGACAGACACAAGAGACAGGTCACTCACTTAGTTTCCAGGACCTACGGTCAGCATAGCATGAAATACCACTCCAGTGAGAGGCAGGGACATACTGGTTTTTTACATACCTGCTGCGGCCGGGTCCCAAGTACCGGCCAGCTTGAAATGGTGTCCAGCGCCTGGAGGGTTAATACCCAGTCCCGGCGCGAGGTACCGCGGGCATAAGTAAATGTTTTAAAATAAAAATGTATTTTGAACTGTGCGCTGGATACTACCCACCCGCTGTAGCATATAAGGGGTGAATCCCCATCTCTGGGCGCCGGGGAGTGTAAGTGAGAGGTTAAATGTATTTAATCTGTATAATGTAAATATAAAGCGAATGTATATGTGTATTATAAAAGAAAAGTACTTACCCTGACCCTGGTGGCCCAGCAGGGGCTGCAGGAGCAGCCCTGGATCCTTCAGCCCCCGGCAGCAAGCTTCAGTGACTGCCGGAGGAACTTCCATAGTAGCCTCCTGGATGCAAGTAGATCCAGCAGGTGCAGCGCCTCCTGGGGGACCCAGGAAGCTAAGTCACTTGCTTGAGCTCAAAGAGCTTCAACTAGAGACAGAACAGGGACTGCTGTCCCGGGGTCTGGCTGCTCGCCCCTGGTGGGTCCCTGGAAGAAAGTTTAGGCTGGAGATTTAAAAGATAAATCTCCAGTCTCAGACAGAACGGCACCCCCCCTGCCACTAGCCTCTATGCAAAAAGGTCTTAACCTCATTGAAACAGGACTGGTTACCTCTTGCCAAGCTAGTCTCTAAAAACTGTATAAAAAGAGCACTGTTTTGCATTGAAATGTATTACTGACCTTCTAATCACTTAAACCTGTGTGAACTATCCTTATCAAGACACTTAAGCTAATAAACATCACTTCAAGATCCTGCTTTGACAACTTCTTTCCTGCTACATTTCCTGTGATCTACAGATTAGACCCAAATCTAATCCATTTCTGGCTGTTCTGAGGTTTGGACCCAGCTTTCCAGCTCTAAGGCTTTCCCCGGTACTGGCAGCTCTGGCCAGTATGATAGGCCAAAATTACTATTCACAGCAACCCTGATCTGAATGCAAGAATTTAGAGGTACCGGCCCAGGTGTACCAGCAAGGGGATACACTAGCAGCGACAGTTACCCAGAAGGATGCGGTTCTGGATGCTGCTACGGAGTCCAGTGGTAGCAGCAACTTAAGTCCCTCCTACTGCAGCTAGAGGACACATTTTGGGATAAAGATAAAATGGAATGGTGGCAAAGTAATACCAGCTGGTTCCCAGCAACAAAAGACAGGCTGGCATCGGCAGTCCATCCGATGACAGATTTCTGTTTGCGAGCGGTGGGATAACTCCAGGCGTCTTTTCGTGCACCAATCAGGAGAGCCAAGTTATTCAGGAGAGGAATACCTGCAGCCAGGAGAATGCACACGATGTCTAAGTACAGTGCAATATCCAAGGCGGACCTCGAGATACTGTGACAAGCAAAGAAGATAGAATTTCCTTACACAGCGGCAAGGAGGGAAATGAAGAGGCTTTTGACGTTCTGGAATGAGCAGCACGGGTCAGCATATGAGGAAGCTGACTGCGACAGTGACCAGAAGGAGTTGTAATGCCAAACCTTGAGGCACCTGCAGTAACATCCCAGAACACAGCCCCTGTTTCCAGCGGCAGTCCCCTTCCAGAGTGAATCAGTGGCGCAAGTTCACCATCGTGATGAGGATAAATTTTCTGTCCTAATGCAGCAGCTGGGGTCCCTGGCAGACAAAACAACTGGTTGCTTATTACCAAGTTGGGGGGCAATTGGTTGGCACCGCCTCCTGCAGCTGCCCATGAACAGTTATCTGCTGCGCCCAGGTTAGGCTTTTTCCACTTTACCAAATTTGATGACAATGTTGGAGATATTGATGGACATTTGCAGGTGTTCGAAATATCATATAGCCTCCGTGACTTTCCCAAACAGGAGTGGGTAAAGTATCTGGTTCCCACGCTACAAAGTCATATAGTGGAAGCATATCGTGGAATGGCCCCAGAGGACTGTGATGACTACGACATGGTGAAAGCGGCCCTCCTTAAGCACTATGTTATTACCCCGGAGACCTACTTGCAGATGTTTCTGAACTTGGCTAAAAGCACCCCCCGTCCTGTCCCTTGGATGTATCAGAGACTACCGGAGCCCAGGTTGGAGAAGAAGTGCTAGAGCTGCGGAAAAACCAGTCACCTGAGGATGGACTGTCCCACAGCCTCATGAGAGTCGTCTGAGGATGGACTGTACCAGCCCAGACTTGGGCCCCTAATCCGAGTCCTGGGGCCCAGCTGACTTGCTTAACTGGCAAAGGTGAGCCATTAGAGACTGTTTCCACTCCTGCAAGCCCAATGGAGTGTGGCGTGTCTGGAGATGACTTGGAGGGAAGAGTTTCCTGTGTGTCCAAAAGACCCCCCAAAAACATGTGGAGGAACCTGCAACTGGTCCAATTGGGACCCCTGCAGAGAGAAGGACTGAGAGATTCAGGGGCCTCAATAACTGTAGTGAGCCCCCATCTTATTGATCCTGCTGCAGTATTGCAGTGTCACACTAACAAAGCTACTGTGGTAGATGGACTGGAGAAAACAGAGCCTGTCACAAGGGTGTATCTGGACTGGGGAGATGGCCAGAAGTTGTGAGATGTTGCTGTTATGGATGGCCTCCCAACCGATGTGATCTTGGGCAACTATGTTGGGGGTGGAATTGTGACCGCATTTCTCAACTCCATTACCCAGAGCCAAGCTGCCAGACTACAGTCTTCAGGATCTACACCTGCACAACACAGCCCAGAGGAAAAGACCAGAACTGCTAGACAACAGCCATCACCAGCAACCACAGCTTCAGCCAGCCCAGAGGAAAAGTCTCCATCTGCTATTTCTTCTGGAAACAGCCAGCTCTTTGCCTCTGGAATGACTTTGTCCCCTAGCAATTTAGAGGATGTTGTCTCCTGCCAACCTTGTATTGTGGGGGTGCCCGGTGATACTCCTGTCCCTAGCAGTATACCAGCTCCAGCGGTGAGAATAGCTGACCACAGTGACCTCCCTTTGACTGACCCCACTTTCACTGACCCTAGTAACCCCAACATAGAGTACCTGACTTTTACGATAGTGAGGGCCACAGGGAAGTGTTCAGGGCAGCTCAGCTCTCTAATCTCTCAAGACTTGAGACGCCAGGCTGGCAGCCTTTTTCTGGCCGGGGATGTTGGATGACGTCCGGGCCTACTGTAAGTCCTGTGATGTGTGTCAGCATCTTGGGGGCCCCAGTGCTTGTGCTACCCTCAGGTCCTTGCCAATAGTTGGGGAACTTTTCAGCGAGTGGCTGTGGACATAGTAAGTCCCCTGCCTGTGCCCAGTAGATTGGGGAAGAAGTAGATCCTCACCAGGGTGGATCACGCTACCTGGTATCCAGTGGCTGTAGCTCTGTCCTCCATAAAAGGTAGGGGATGCGCTGCTAGGAGTATTTAGCAGAGTAGGGTTCCCTAGTGAGATTCTAACCGACCAAGGGAGAGAGTTCATGAGTGAACTGGTCCAGTGTCTCTGGGAAAAGTACGGAGTACGGCAACTCCGTACTGCCCCCTACCATCTCCAGACTAACGGATTGTGCAAGCGCCTCAATGACACTCTGAAGCACATGGTACGGGCATTTGCAACTTCGAAGGGTCGGGACTGGGAACACACCTCCTGCTTGCTTATAGGGAGGTACCGCAGGAGTCTACCGGTTTCTCCCCCTTTCAACTACTATATGGCCGCAGAGTTTGTGGACCTCTTGACCTGTTCCTGGGGTCTTGGGAAGGGGAGCTACACAGCCAGGATGTCTACGTGGTGGAGTATGCAAAAGGTCCTTGCTCTGATGCACTCACGCTAGAAGAAGCTCCAGGCTGACTGGGCTGGACCCAAAGCGCATGAGTGACATCACTTACATGGTGTCACTTGATAGCGATGGTAGGCGGCAGCAAATCTACCACGTGAATATGTTGAAGGCATACCATGAGCGTGTGGAGTCAGTAGCAGTGGTTTCCTGCCATGACTGAGGAACCAGGAAGTGATCCACTACCTGACCTCCTCGTGGATGCCCGAGATGAAGGTGGTGTAGAGGAATTGGGCTGGCATGAGCAGTTGAGTGCCTGCAAGAGGAAGCAGCTTGAGGCAGTGCTGTGGCCCTTTGTGACTCAGTTCAGTAGGAAGCCCAGTCAGACTTCCTTGGTGATACACCTTGTGGACACAAGTGAGTATAGGCCAGTTAGGCAACCCGCTTATCAGGTCTCACCAGAGGCCAAGGAAAGTATATAGAAGGAGGTACAGGAAATGCTTGAGCTAGGGGTTATCCAGCCATCCCATAGTCCATGTGCATTCTCCGTTGTATCGGTTCCCAAGAAAGACAAAGACAAAGCGGTTTGCGTAGACTACTGCCGGTTGAACGAGCTGGCCGTATCCGATGCCTATCCCCTACCCTGAATTGACACTCTGTTAGACGAGTTAGCTGGAGCAAAGTATATTTCCACCTTTGACTTGAGCAAGGGGTATTGGCAGATAACTACTGATCCTAGAGGTTCTAGAATTGTCAGCATTCATCACCCCATTCGTGGTGAATGAGTAGTATTACCTGGCACAATAGGTGATATAAGGAACGATAGTACCTGATATGAAGAGTGTACAGTAATCAATATAAAATAAAATATTTATTGATTGGACGAAAAATAAATAAATATATATACCATATATGGTCCGGTCCAGTGATTACCAGGTAAGTGTACCTATTTATAAACACAAATTGTATTGGATACAATGTCATATGTCATATGCCATATGTCCAGAATTTTAAAATTCTTCCACCATACAGAGTTTTCAGAAATATATCCTCTATGGAGGTGGAAAGGACTAGGTGGAAGTCCAACACTTTAAGTCTAATAGGAAAGACTGCCACATACCAAATGGATCCAATATAAAGGAAATCACAACAGCGATAATATACTTCAATAAGGTGCATAAGAGTCACTCACTATATTGCATCCTGGTGTAATGACCGTGAGAAGCTGCGCCCGAGTGGTCCCTCATTAGTTATGCCAGAGTAAGGGGATACAGATGTCCCATCTGGAGTTTCCCATTTTCCAGTTCTAGTATGCCCCTAAGCGTTCTGAGGTATCGTGGCTGCTGCTATTACATATATCCGATCTAACATCAAATGGTGCCGCGGCCGGCCGGCTATTCACTTCCTGTTGCACAGTCTGTGCATGCGCTGTCTCCGGCTGACAGATTGAAGTTCAGCGCTGTTTTCTGCTGGAGTTATCGTGTAAGCATAAAAATTTGGGGTTTTTTATTTATTTTTTTGTCTGATTAATAAATATTTTATTTTATATTGATTACTGTAAACTCTTCATATCAGGTATTACCATTCCTTATATCACCTATTGCGCCAGGTAATACTACTCATTCATCATTATTGGTTTACTCATTCATCATTATTGGTCCCTATAACAAAAGTATTTCCATATGAGGCAGCAGCCTACATATTTACATATAGGAAGCGCGGTTCATTCCCACTTTGACTATTTTTGCGTGCATCACCCCATTCTGCCTGTTTGAGTTTAAGTCCATGCCATTTGGGATGAAGAACACGCCAGCCACATTCCAACGTGTGGTGGATAACGTGCTTTAAGGGTGTAAAGGCTTTGATCTGACTTTCTTGGATGACATTGCCATTTTCAGTAAATCCTGGGAGGAGCATCTTAAACATGTAGTGCAAATGTTGGAGAAAGTTCAATTAGGGATGTCAGAGGTGCAGTACCTGGGTCATCGTGTGGAGGGGAGGTAGGTTTAAGCTGGAACCAACTAAAGTACATGCAATCCGAGACTGGCCCTGAGCCACTACCCAAAGACAAGTATTGGCCTTCTTAGGGACCGCAAGGTACTACAGACGTTTTGTTCCAGACTTTAGTAATGTAGCAAAGTTCATGACAGATCTCACTAAGAACAAACTTCTCAAAATAGTTGACTGGACATCAACTTGTGATCTGGCATTTCAGTCATTAAAGTAAGCCCTGGTTCATGCTCCAATAATGTTGGCACCCAATTACGTCAAGGACTTTATTGTGCAAACTGATGCATCATAGGACTGGGATCAGTACTAAGCTAGGTGGGGCCAGATGGGCAGGAGCACCCTGTGACCTATTGAGCAGAAAACTGCTGAATCAGGAGGTGGTGTATGCCACAATTGAGGAGGAATTTTTGGGCATTGAAAAAACTTATTTTACTCTGGTGACTGATCATAATCCTTTAAAGTGGTTAAAACACACCTCAGGGGAAAATGACAGATTGTTGCGCTGGAGCCATGCACTTCAAATCTATGACTTCCATATAAATCACAAGCAAGAAAAGGCGCACAGCAATTCGGATGGACTGTCTTGGCAGGAAGAGCTGGATTCCCATGGTCACTCCTGGTAACCCTATGAGACTGAGGGACCAGGGACCAAATCGTGGAGATATGGCCCGCTGGAGGCCCACATAGACTAGGGGGGAGTGGCCTGGTCCCGAGTACCGGCCGCCACATAAGTGCGGCAGCTATCTTTAAATCGTCTCCGGCCCTGGGAGGGTTAATACTATATAACTATATATTAAGTCACTTACTGGAGCTCAAGGAGCTTCAACTAGCAACAGGGCAGGGACTGTTGCCCTGGGATCTGACTGCTCTCCCCTGGTACCATTTTCGGCCATGGAGCCGAGCCAGACTGCAGAGCAGACCATTCTCCTCCCTGGTGTTGTTCTGTCTGAGGCTGGAGATTTATTTTTTAAATCTCCAGCCTCAACTTTCTTCCAGGGACTTTGCTTCGGGGACTGGCTCTGCCCCCTGGCCGAAAATAGTACCAGGGGAGAGCAGCCAGATCCTGGGGTATCAGTCCTTGCCCTGTCGCTAGTTAAAGCTCTTTGAGCTCCAGCAAGTGACTTAGCTTCCTGGGTCCTCCAGGAGGTGCTGCACCTCCTGGATCTACTTACATCCAGAAAACTACTGTGGAAGTCCTTCCAGTACTCCAGCAGCTACTGAAGCAGGCTGCAAGGGTCTGAAGGATCGAGGGCTGCTTCTGTAGCCCCCGCTGGAACACCAGGGAAAGGGTAAGTACTTTTCTTTTATTATAAACATATACATTCACTTTATATGTACATTATACACATTAAATACATTTAGCCCCTCACTCACACTCTTCGGCACCAAGCACCGGGGTTTAACACCTTATATGCCTCAGCGCTGGGTACTGCAGTGCACAGTTCAAAACACATTTTTATTTTAATTAAATACCCATTTAAAACACTTACTTATGCCCACAGCACCTAGCGCTGGAGATTTAACCCCATTTCAAGATGGCCACAATTGCGGCGGCAGGTATTCGGGCCCCAGCCACACTTGCTCATAAAGGGTCTGATGTTGAGTTGAACGTACGCCTATTTTATGTCCCCACATCTGCAGACATTCAATGTATTTCTATTGATGTGTGAACAAGGCTGGAATCTTACTGCTAGCCAGTCATATCTTAGCTAGCATGGGGAACTGCTTGCAATTGGCTGAGCAGCTAAAAGAAGTCCTATTCAACCAGGGGCGGTTTGCGAAGATAAAGTGGCCATGGAAAAAAATCTGGAACTCATGTGGGCGGGACCAAATCAAGTGTAGGCAAGGCAAATGCAAAAAGAGGCGGGATTAATAAAAAGTTGATTATGCCACCAGAGAGCTGAATATTGCTAGACTGCCCATTATATACAACAATTGTCCAAACATTCCCGCTCATGGGACATGAGCAGGAATGTTGGGACTAAATCAGGACTCTCCCGCTGAAACATATTCATGTTTATTTAATAACATGTTGCAGAGGAACTGCCAATATAGAAAAATACAGTTGGCAAACTGTCCTGCTCTCTCCTACCTGTTCTTGTTGCATTTCTCTACCTGTGGTTGCTGGTGTCTCTTGATCAATTGACGCTTGTGTGGATCAGGAATGTTGGGGGCCCTATTTGGAAAAAAAATGAGTACATGAAATTCAGAAAACTCCAACAAGCTCCGCTGTTAAATCAAAAGCACCCACATTTAAAATATAGGCTTCCCTCCAGCCCCAAAATTAAAATGCTAGAATTCAAATTTAATAAATAAACCAATTTCCCTCCCTCCAAACAACCCCAGCAATAAATTAACAGCATTTAAATTTAATAAATATAACCATTTCCTACGACCATGCCGGCATTAAATAATTCATATTCATATTTAATAAATAGTCCTCTTTCGCAAACTCAGCCCCACATTCAATTAATAGCCCCAAACCACCCCTACATTAAATTACAGGTCCCATCACCTCACCTTAAATCAATAACTCCACTATTAAATTAAATAGCACCACCATAACCCCACAAATAAATTAATAGCACCCACCATTAAGCAATTACCTCCAACCTGCAGTCCACCATTAAATTACTAGCCTACCTCCCACCCAAATTAGAGAACGTCCACAGCCCCAGCAATAAATTAATAGCATTTACGTTTAATAAATAAACCTATTTCCCGCAACCATCACTGGAATTAAATAATTCAAATTCCATTTAATAAATAGACCTCATTTTTCTCAAACTCACCCCCACATTCAATTAATAGCCCCCAAACCATCCCAACTTAAATAGGCCCCGCTATTAAATTAAAATGCCTCACCATCACTCCACAAACAAAATAGCACCCATTAATTAGCCACCACCCACCTCACACCCATATTACAATGCCACAAGCCCCCTTTGCCAACACAAACAGTACATTGCCACAAGTCCCCTTTGCCTACAAACACCTTTGCTATCAGCCCCTCCCTGCTGTCTTAACACACACACACACACACACACACACATTGTCATCAGCCCCCCCTGCTGCCTTCACACACACATTGTCATCAGCCCCCCCTGCTGCCTTCACACACACACACACACACACACACACACACATTGTCATCAGCCCCACTGCTGCCTTCACACACACATTGTCATCAGCCCCCACCCCTGCTGCCTTCACACACACACACACATTGTCATCAGGCCCCCCTGCTGCCTTCATACACACATTGCCATCAGCCCCCATGCTACCTTCACACACACACACACACACACACACACACACACACACACACATTGTCATCAGCCCCCCCTGCTGCCTTCATACACATTGCCATAACCCCCCTGCTGCTACACACACACACACACATTGTCATCAGCCCCCCCTGCTGCCTTCACACATACACATTGCCATCAGCCCCCCCCTTGCGGCCTTCACACACACATACACATTGTCATCAGACCCCCTGCTGCCTTCACACACACACACACACATTGTCATCAGCCCCCCTGTTGCCTTCACACATACACATTGCCATCAGCCCCCCCTGCTGCATTCACACACATACGTTGTCATCAGCCCCTCCCCCCTGCTGCCTTTACACACACACATTGTCATCACCCCCCCCTGCTGCCTTCACACACACACACACACACACACACACACACACACACACACACACATTGTCATCAGCCCCCCCTGCTGCCTTCACACACACATTGTCATCAGCCCCCCCCTGCTGCCTTCACACACACACATTGTCATCAGGCCCCCCTGCTGCCTTCATACACACATTGCCATCAGCCCCCCCTGCTGCCTTCACACACACACATTGTCATCAGGCCCCCCTGCTGCCTTCATACACACATTGCCATCAGCCCCCATGCTGCCTTCACACACACACACACACACACACACACACACACACACACACACACACATTGTCATCAGCCCCCCTGCTGCCTTCACACACACATTGTCATCAGCCCCCCCCTGCTGCCTTCACACACACACATTGTCATCAGGCCCCCCTGCTGCCTTCATACACACATTGCCATCAGCCCCCATGCTGCCTTCACACACACACACACACACACACACACACACACACATTGTCATCAGCCCGCCCTGCTGCCTTCATATACATTGCCATAACCTCCCTGCTGCTACACACACACATTGTCATCAGCCCTCCCCCTGCTGCCTTCACACACACACATTGTCATCAGCCCCCCCCCCCCGCTGCCTTCACACACACACACACACACACACATTGTCATCAGCCCCCCTGCTGCCTTCACACAAACACACACACACACACACAGATTGTCATCAGCCCCCCCTGTTGCCTTCACACATACACATTGCCATCAGCCCCCCCTGCTGCTTTCACACACATACATTGTCATCAGCCCCTCCCCCCTGCTGCCTTTACACACACACATTGTCATCAGCCCCCTCCCTGCTGCCTTCACACACACACACACACACACACACACACACACACACACACACACTGTCATCAGCCCCCCCTGCTGCCTTCACACACACATTGTCATCAGCCCCCCTCCTGCTGCCTTCACACACACACATTGTCATCAGGCTCCCCTGCTGCCTTTATACACACATTGCCATCAGCCCCCATGCTGCCTTCACACACACACACACACACACACACACACATTGTCATCAGCCCCCCTCGCCTGCTGCCTTCATACACATTGCCATAACCCCCCTGCTGCTACACACACACATTGTCATCAGCCCCCCTGCTGCCTTCACACACACACATTGTCATCAGCCCCCCCGCTGCCTTCACACACACACACACACATTGTCATCAGCCCCCCCTGTTGCCTTCACACATACACATTGCCATCAGCCCCCCCTGCTGCCTTCACACACACATACACATTGTCATCAGCCCTCCCCCTGCTGCCTTCACACACACACATTGTCATCAGCCCCCTCCCCCCCCTTGCGGCCTTCACACACACTTACATTGTCATCAGCTCTCCCCCCTGCTGTCTTCACACATACACATTGTCATCAGCCCCCCCCTGCTGCCTTCACACACGCACACACATTGTCATCAGCTCTCCTCCCTGCTGTCTTCACACATACACATTGTCATCAGCCCTCCCCTGCTGCATTCACACACATACATTGTCATCAGCCCCTCCCCCCTGCTGCCTTTAATCACACACATTGTCATCAGCCCCCCCCTTTTTTGCTGCCTTCACACACACACACACACACACACACATTGTCATCAGCCCCCATGCTGCCTTCACACACACACACACACACACACACACACACACACACATTGTCATCACCCCCCCCTGCCTGCTGCCTTCATACACATTGCCATAACCCCCCTGCTGCTACACACACACACATTGTCATCAGGCCCCCCTGCTGCCTTCACACATACACATTGCCATCAGCCCTCCCCTGCTGCCTTCACACACACATACACATTGTCATCAGCCCCCCCCCCTGCTGCCTTCACACACACACACATTGTTATCAGCCCCCCCCCGCTGCCTTCACACACACACACACATTATCATCACCCCCCCCTGCTGCCTTCACACATACACATTGCCTTCAGTCCTCCCCCTGCTGCCTTCACACACACACACATTGTCATCAGCCCCCCTGCTGCCTTCACACACACACACACACACACACACACACACACACACACACACATTGTCATCAGCCCACCCTGTTGCCTTCACACATACACATTGCCATCAGCCCCTCTTTGCTGCCTTCACACACACACACACACACACACACACACACACACACACACATTGTCATCAGCCCTCCCCCTGCTGCCTTTACACACACAAACATTGTCATCAGCCCTCCCCCCTGCTGCCTTCACACACACACATTGTCATCAGCCCCCTCCCCCCTGCTGCCTTCACACACATTGTCATCAGCCTCCCCCCCGCTGCCTTCACATACACACACATTGTCATCAGCCCCCCCTGCTGCTTTCACACACACTCATTGTCATAAGCCACCCTGCTGCCTTCACACACACACACACACAAACATTGTCATCAGCCCCCCCCCTGCTGCCGTCACACACACAGTGTCATCACCCCCCCCTGTTGCCTTCACACACACACACATTGTCATCAGCCCCCCCAACTGCTGCCTTCACACACACACACATTGCCATCAGCCCCCATGCTGCCTTCACACACACACACACACACACACACACATTGTCATCACCCCCCCCTGCCTGCTGCCTTCATACACATTGCCATAACCCCCCTGCTGCTACACACACACACATTGTCATCAGGCCCCCTGCTGCCTTCACACATACACATTGCCATCAGCCCTCCCCTGCTGCCTTCACACACACATACACATTGTCATCAGCCCCCCCCCTGCTGCCTTCACACACACACACATTGTTATCAGCCCCCCCCCGCTGCCTTCACACACACACATTATCATCACCCCCCCCTGCTGCCTTCACACATACACATTGCCTTCAGTCCTCCCCCTGCTGCCTTCACACACACACACATTGTCATCAGCCCCCCTGCTGCCTTCACACACACACACACACACACACACACACACACACACATTGTCATCAGCCCACCCTGTTGCCTTCACACATACACATTGCCATCAGCCCCTCTTTGCTGCCTTCACACACACACACACACACACACACACACACACACACATTGTCATCAGCCCTCCCCCTGCTGCCTTTACACACACAAACATTGTCATCAGCCCTCCCCCCTGCTGCCTTCACACACACACATTGTCATCAGCCCCCCCCCCCTGCTGCCTTCACACACATTGTCATCAGCCTCCCCCCCGCTGCCTTCACATACACACACATTGTCATCAGCCCCCCCTGCTGCTTTCACACACACTCATTGTCATAAGCCACCCTGCTGCCTTCACACACACACACACACAAACATTGTCATCAGCCCCCCCCCCTGCTGCCGTCACACACACAGTGTCATCACCCCCCCCTGTTGCCTTCACACACACACACATTGTCATCAGCCCCCCCAACTGCTGCCTTCACACACACACACATTGCCATCAGCCCCCATGCTGCCTTCACACACACACACACATTCTCTGCTCACATGGGACGGCACCTGTCACACGGTGTGCCTCCCATGTGATATCCACTTCTCGTGGGATAGGCTGCTCACCAGGGGTGGGGGAGGTCACAGGAGATCCGCGTCCACTTGAAGGCCTTGTTTAAAATAAAAAATAAAAATTCATAGGAAAAAAAACAGACGACCTCTTTAGGTCATCGGCCTACCCGATAAGGCCTATGACCAATCCGCCTCTGCGCTCAACTCAATTTACTGTCATTCTGCACCGTGGCTCCTAACAGAGAAGTTTGAGATATCTGTTGTGAGTTTTTTAAAATTTCCCTTGTATTACAAGAAGATGATTTCCCATGGAGTAAAAGAAGATTCCTCAGACTACAAACTGTAGCTGTACAAAAATGGCAGTCACCAATGGCTGTTTTAATATGATAATGCTTCTACCATATGCACTTTCCCCCAACAGTAGCTACAATAGCGATTCTGCTACCTTATGTATTAATTGTTTCCTACACCTCATAGATTGTAAACTCATCTGGGCATGGTCATTTTTATTTTCTGTTTAATATAATTGTACATAATTGTACTATGATCTCCTCAATGTACACTACTGTGTAATAGGTATATAAAAGATAATAATGATAATAAAACTAATAATAATATTTTCAATAGGCTATTTATTTTAATGAATGCATTAAGTGCACATGTTGGAAACTCCATTTTAATGAATGGGCTATTGACTAGTATAGAAAAAGCTCTGTGCTGCTTGCATTCCGGATGGATTCGCAAACACATGCGACCATGTTCAGCACATTTCAACCTTGGGTATGACGTATATGAACCGAATATCATATACATAGCGTATATATGCATTTTCACATATGGTTTGCACTTTGATGCAAACACAAAACCAGTAGGCAACCTGACTAATCATTTTAAATTTTTAGACAATCTGCAGTGAAAGGGTGGTGTACGGTTAAACGGTGCGGAAAATTCCGACTGCATACATATCCGATGGCAGCACCACACATCCAGCAGCTTATTCCAATATACAAATGTCCAGCAGGAAATTGTGATGTGATTGCGACCTGACTAAATCTTAAAGTGGCAATGCCAGGGTCCCTCAGGCTGCCGCTTTAAATTAAAATTTACTCAGGTCACAATCATATAACAATTTCCTGCCGGACATCTGTATATCGGAATAAGCTGCTGGGTGTGTGGTGCTGCCATCAGAGTTGTAAGCAGTCGTTTTAAAGGGAAGTCTGCTTAAATAGTAATCGTTTTTTGGAACTTTCGCATTTTTCATGGAGGTATCTTCAGTGTCGGAATGGTGGTAATCATTTTTACGATTACCACCACAGTGAAATTGGAACATTTTAATTTGGGGTTTAGTGATCCTTTAACTTCATATACAATTACTGTCTATAAAAATGTAACATAAACATTTACAAAAATGCTAATAACTGAGCCCATGTTTTAATTAGTGCGAATAGTTTCTCTTCTCGTGATATTGTTTCAGTGGTTTCAGTGTCAGCAATTTCAAGCAAGGGCTTTATTACTTGCAAATCAAACATTTAGACATAAGTACAGTCATTTTAAATGACAGATTATTAATTAGAAAATGTTAAATTGACAAATTTACATGAAGAACAACCTTACTTACACAATTGTTATTCTTTGTTTTTGTAATTTATATTGTTAAACATATAACACTAGATGTGCCAAAGGTAGTTTGTGGAATGTCTTATGACAGATTATAATGTTATGTGTGAATTTTATTAAACATCTATTGTGTAAATACAATGATACAGAAACATCATCTTTAAGCCATATTGTGAATCTTAAGGTTTATTCAATGTGATGTAATTAAATCATTTAGTTACTCAAGTAAAAACCTTTTAACACTCCGTTGGGAAACTTCGACAGCTTTAAAATACTTTGTCCTGTCCTTGTTTCAGTAACAATTGCTCATAATCTGAACCACTATTTGCACAAACCTTCAAAATATAGAAAGTCACTGCTCTGTACTAAGTTCAAACCTTTATTAACCCCTTTACTGCCTGCCCAACCAGATGCTATTTTGTAAAACTTAACTTAACTTAAATTGAAAAAAACAAATCCAATGAGTTATCTATAACATTCTACACACCACAAATAATCCAAGCTGAAAATTGGTGTCTGCTCTGCCTTTGATGCAAACGTCACTGAAACTGATTCAGAATATTAGAAATATCATTAAGAACATCCATGTGTGAGAGCTCTGCCCCCTGGTATCCTGCCGGGCTTTTCAGAAGGAGAAGGAGTGAGTACAAAGGAGCAGTCTTTTGTGAGACACAGGGAGAGACACAGAGGCAGCACTGAAGGAGCAGCAGCCCACAGAGGAGACCACAGAAAGAAGTGTTTTCCTGCAGAGCAAGGGGAAAACAGCAGCGAAGGAGTGCCCCACTAGCATCCCATTCCTGGCCTCTTAACCCTTAGAGCAGGCATCCCTAGTTTCCTCTCCCTTAATTGTAGTCCTAGGCCACAGCCACTGCTCACAGGCCGTGCTCCAGCTAGGGACACCAGAGAAGAGTCCCACCCGCAGGAGAGCTGCATCAAGGATCTCTGGGATGTGTTTGTAGTCATGCAGGAGCAAATGGAACAAATGCTGAAAGAGTTGGTGTCCCATCGGGAATGGAGCATTGATAGTGGCCCTCGTTTTCAGAGCTCGAAGGAGACACGTTGCTGGAGGTGTGGGAAACTGCCACTTCGCCCGGCACTGCTAGTCACTGGACCCACAGAAGACTTTAAATTAGAATCCCTTGCGGAATTTCCTTACCTTTCGGTCTCACTAATGCACCAGCCTTCTTCCAATGGATGATGGAGCGATGCTTGGCCAACCTTAACTTTGAAGCCATCTTGATTTATCTCGATGACATCATTGTGTTGGAGGAACATCTGGCACGCCTGGATCTGGTTTTACAGCAGCTAGAGGGGTTTGGTCTGAAACTGAAGCAGAGGAAGTGTCACCTCTTAAAGTCCAGCTTAGAGTACTTGGGCCACCTCGTGTCTGGCGAAGGAGTGCAGCCTACCACAGACAAGGTAACAGCGGGCCAAGACTAGAAATCATTCACTACCATCACAGAGTTGCGGGTCTTCCTTGGACTAGTGGGCTACTATTGGTGATTAATCAAAAGTTTTGCCACCATAGCGGGACCATTACATGAACTACTCAGAGGAGCCACAGCGGGAGCAAAGAACCAAACCTTCACATGGGGCGCCACCGAAGATTTAGCATTCAACCAACTGAAAGAGGAGATGGTAAAGGCCCCAGTGTTGGCTTATGCTAACTTTCAGAAACCACTTGTTCTCTACACTGATGGAAGTCTCTGTGGACTAGGGATTGTTCTCACTCAAGTGCAAGATGGGAGGGTGATCGCCTGTGCCAGCAGAAGCTTGAGGGAGCTTGAGGCCGGGCCTACCCACCCGTGGAGATGGAGTCCTTCTAGTTCGTTCCCCCACCCATCGATGATATACTGATTCCTCTCCCTGCTGAGAATGCAGTCACCCAGGCCCCTCTCCCAGTCCCAGTAGGCGACAGTACCACCTGTCCCCTTCCCACCACAGAGCTTCCCAGAAGATCCCAAAGGGCAAACTTGGGCTGCCCCAGCAACCGGTATGCAGATTATGTGTGGTCGTGCCCTCTCTTTGTAAGGACTACAAAGGATAAAGCAGGGGGGAATGTGAGAGCTGGGACAAGTGTAGCTAGATGCATTCCCAGCTGGGGGGGCGATGCCTTGGTGACATCATCAGGCAATACGCCAATCACACGATGCCCAGCCATAGCTCTGCCCCCGGTATCCTGCCCTGATTTTCAAACAGGAGAAGGAGTGGGAACAAAGGAGCAGTCTTTTGTGAGACACAGGGAGAGAACAACAGTCCACAGAGGAGACAGCTGCGGAAGGACTCTCAGTGACCAGGAAGAAACAGGTAAATGCTCTTTGTCTGTGTGTGTGCCCCAGCATAGTTTCAGGCCCCCACCCCCAGCTCCCATCCCTGGCCTTTTAGCCCTTAGACTGGCCACCATAGTCTCCTTTCCCTTAGGCTTAGTCCTAGGCCACAGCCACTGCTCACAGGCCTGATTCACAGCCACTGCTCACAGGCCTGATTCACAGCCACTGCTCACAGGCCGGATTCACAGCCACTGCTCACAGGCCTGATTCACAGCCACTGCTAACAGGCCTGAGTCACAGCCACTGCTCACAGGCCTGATTCACAGCCACAGGCCACAGCCACTGCCCACAGGCCTGAATCACAGTTCTGATTCACAGTCACAGACCTGACTCACAGCCACAAGCCACCACCTAGGCCTCAACCTCAGCCCCTTGGCCTCCCTAGGTCCCTTAAACATGTACCGCCTACCCCAGGAACACCTTAGTAGGCCACTCCTAGCCTAACGCCCATAGTGAGTGTGTTTGATTGCATAGCCTAGTGTTTATACGCTGTATTGCAACTGCATACTGTACCCTCTCCCTCTATCCCTATTGTCCTCTTGGTTGTATCATTTCTGTGTTGTGTATCTCTTGTTGCGGATTGTGCATGCCAGATAGTTGTCAGGGTTTAGTGAGTTTTGTCGCGAGTGAGTTTAGAAATGTAGCAGAAGTTAGAATAGTGACAGCCTGGGTAGGCTCTGTTTACAGGCATCGCTCAGCAGACAAGGACACTGTAAGACCCCAGCCAGTGAAAATCCCATGGGGTAGCAGGGACAGAGGGAGTCGCCGTAGTTGACCAGCTTCCGTGAGTGTAGTCTGGCAAGGGCTGTTCCCCATGGTGCACTCACCTTGTGAAACTGTCCACCCCGTCTTTCACCCCACCCCTTTACAGCAAAACGAGTGCCCGGCATACGAGACAAGGGGCTCTCTCCCCTGTTGACATTCAATCCACCCCAATTCTGCGCAGACACCGTAGAGGAGAAGGGAGACTCTCCCGAGGATGACCAAAGACCGCTGCAGTGTGTAGTGTAAGTGCGTTTTCCTTTCCCGTGCCAGGCCCTCATCCATAACCCCACCTTACATATGTTTGATCCTAAAATAAATGGTCTGTCACAAACATAGCCATTAATATCTCATTTGACAGCCTTCACCACTGCTATATCTCTGCATGAAAAGAAACCAAATGACTGGACAAATGCTAACCCTACATTTCCACTGCTACCACCACATCCATATAATTCAGGAAAAGATAGATTTTTTTGTAAGTTTTGATTACCCTGCTTTTGAAAGATTGCCTTAAATAACTGTTTGATTTGAGATTTGTTTGTTACATTGTTAATCCCCAATAGGAGCCCTTAAAGACCAAATACAAATGAACGAGTTGATATGAAGTATCATTATCAATTACTGTACAACTGTAGGGCAATAAAAGCTGCAAAAAAAACACAGTAGCGTAGTTTGGGCAGGTAACTCATTTTTACATTTTTACAATTAATTTCTAATATTATTATTATTATCAATTGATATATTTAAAATGACAAAAAAAGTCCTAGAATCATGAACACAAACATAAATATTTTTGAACCAACTTTTAACAGGTTTGTAAACAATATTTTCACCTTCTTTATGCAGTTAAGGTTGTTTAGAAACTTTACAGACATCACAAGTTACCACAAGGGCAGATTATTTGCCAAGTATACAGAAGAAACGTATTTAAGCAGGTTTGTTTGTTATTGAAAGAAAACGCTTTAAGGGTAAATTATATTTGTTTTGTAAGTAATTCAACATGTCTTTATGATCAAATATGTTGATATTTTCTAATTGAATATACAGAATCATACTACTAAAAGCTACATGATCAACCGTGTGTACTGTTTTTAACTCTGGTTCTTTAACCCTGAAGAAAGGCATAGATGGCTCTAACAACTTCTCTCCACCTCCACCAGCACCTCTCATAGACATGATAATAAAGAGGAACTGAGGGCTAGAATAAGCAATAAAAACATCTTGAGAAAATAAAGGCTACTTCACTCTCTTTCTGATATGTGCAGCAGGTACTTCCTCTATCAACATGAAATGGCACAGTTTCTGTTAGCTGCAGCTAATATCATTATTATGTAAAATTACTACAGTTTTGCAGCCTGAGATTACAAAATCTCCATAGTTCACTTTCAATATACATGAATACAAAATAAACATAAAGTGAAGGCAACATTTGGAGTATTTATGAAAACTGGTATAGAGGGAAAGGGTGCTGTAACCCAAAATAACTAATCTGTCACTTTTCTAAGGAATATTATTAAATGAGAGCAATAATCTGTGTTACAGCATCATTTAACTGGCCACAGAGTTATCTTAAATGTTAAGTGTTCTTAGACCTTGTTATAGATATTAATCATAATTTGTTGATATAATACATGATTCAGTGACATAAGTGATTAACACTGTAAATTGAAGCTATAAAATCATTCGGATGAGGCAACAGTAAATTATTAGATTAATGATTAAAGGAGAAAAAAGCAGAAGTAACTGGATGGAAAAGCCTTAATTAACACATTTATGAATCTTAAAGTCTAGGTAAAGCATGGTTTCCATGCCATTCCAAATTAAATAACGACCCTTTGTCTAAGTGCAAATTTGTATTCTATTCTTTTTGCTTATGTGGAAAGAAAAAACAGCATTTCTATTCTGTTTTTCCAGAGTTCCCTTCAACTAAATCTGAAGGGTGCATATGCTTTCATGAAGAAAGGCAAAATAATGCTCTAACTAAAGACAGTGGGCCTGAGTCATTAAGGCAAAAAAGGAGTAAATGTTCTCTGGGACAAACCATGTTACAACTTAAGGGGTGCAAATTAGTTTATTATTTTGCACATAAGTTAAATACTGGCTGTTTTTTCATCTAGCACACAAATACTTGTTAGCTTTATTATTACACTGAAATTTAAAGTTGATCTAGGACATGTCCTACCCCAAGTATAAATCTGTCCCAACATTTTAAATTTACCTCCCCCTCCAATGCAACATGGTTTTGCCCAAGTGCAAATGTTACTCCTTTTTTATGCTTTGCTCTCCTTAATGACTCAGTCCCAGTATGAATACAAGCAAAAACAAAATAATAAAGTTTGCAGAAAATAATTAATCAAACATTTCAGGTTATAGGAATATGAAATATTTAAATTTAACATGTCTTTAAGTACATCCTGGGAAAGCTAACAGATAGAATATATATTAAGCTAATCTAAAAGTGGTTAAATCTTGTTAAATATATCCAGTAAACCACACTAGAAATACACTTTAAAAAATGACATAATGTTAGCTAGAGGTATACGTAATGTCTTGAATAATGTCATGAAAAACGAGTCAAGTTATTGGATCCAGTGACACATTGCTCATTCATGTTGTTTACATGACTAGAATTTCCACCTCTAATTTGTATTTGTGAACAGCACTGAATTTAAAGATTTACATCTCCTGTTATAGTACAAGCATTTGTTTACTTGTGGTTCAGTGGTGTAATCCTAAAAAAAAAAAATGTCAGGACTATATGGCAAAAGTGAGCGTATGGTAAGAGTGGCAATGGAAAATTCTGGGTGCTGCTTCAATGAATAGTGGCTTAATTGAGGTTTACACACTGACAATGCATTCATGAACATGGAGTATATGCAGGAACACAACAAGAGGAGTATTAAATATTACTTTTCTGACCAACACATTATGCCAGCATATCACAACCAGTATATTGGAACCATCAGTACTCAAAATATTATACTCAGCAATGACCAGCATTTTTTTCCAGCAATTACCATCACAGTACAGCAAAATTGTGCTGAAAAGGAATTTAATAACCCCTTCCTTAAAAAGTCAGTGCTAACGTGTTAATTATTAAAAATTACAATCTAAAGAATATGCATAGACAAAACTTGAATTATTTTTCTCTGTGTGATTTTTTTGGACAAGAAGCCTCAAATTAAATGTGCCATGTCAATTAGAGAATGCTACAAGAAAGGATTCACTTATATCACCAAGCATAACATAGTGAGGGGAATTCAATTCCCCCCGAAGAAGAGCCATGATAACTCTATTACCGCTATTACAGTACAGTTAACCCGGCTTGCAGCTCGGGGAGCTGCGAGCAAAAAGCCAGCGTTGAAACTACAGCAATAACTGTAATAGTGCGCAGGCTAAGTTACTTACAGTAATGCAGCCAATTGAATTCCCCCCAGTGTGTGTTAAAGCAAAGTGGAAAATAATTGTTCTCTACATCACAGTTCTAACCTATGCCCAGGGTATTCCTGCACAGACCAGATTGATTTACTCACTATTCTCAGTTTGCTGCCAGTGCAAATGCATGACCCCAACAGGTGACACAGCTTTCTCAACCCTGCATATAAGGTGGAAGTCATCACACTCCTTTTCTCTTCCCACTTAGCTACATGTACCCTGAATCCCAATCCTTCAAACCAAGTCAGAATAACATGTTCAATCTCTCAGTCTCGTCTAGAAATGTTCCATCATTATAAAAGCAACAAGGAATCGTAAACCCATCATGCATCTCTGGTGCGTTACTGCCCTATCTATGTCTCTAATATTCCCACAAAAGTTATTTAGATTTTGACATGATTTTCTTTATTAATATGAGTATTATTTCAATGTAAGTTCAAAACTAGTTAAGCCTCCTTTTGGAATTTGATTTAAAAAACAAACAGTTCTGGAATCTTTCACTGGTTAATATCACTCAACTGAAGCATTCCATGTGTTGCATGTTGTGATAAATTAAACTATCTATGTCATAATTTGTGATTTACTGCAGATTCTGCACCAAATTTGTTTAAAAAAATGTAGCTGATTTGTTTTTATCATTTGTAGTCTTTATAGTAATATACAAATGTATAGAATTTCATCAGTTTAAGCAAGCTGTGAGCTTGGGTGATTATTAATGGGTGATTATTTTAATGAGAACAGGGCTTTGTGTGACATGGGCAGCATTAGGATGTGAGGAAGAGAATAAAAGCCATAGACTTACACTTTGAGTAGCAGTGTGCTCCAAAAGCAATATACTAGATTGCTTTCAGTCTACTCCATACCAAGTGCTTAACAATATGATGCAAACAAACATGCAAACAACATAATGGTCTCAATAGTTGCCAAACACATGGTATTATTAAATTACAAATACTCCTGAGATTGGAGTGACAGTCTTTTACTTCCTAATATACACTCTCAGGGGTGATGGAACAAAACTCTAACAGTACTAATCTCATTGTTTCACACTTTAGGGGTACCCTAATGGTCCATTATCCTAGGGATGGATTCATCTAGTGGATGATTAATGGACATAGGAGATTCCAATATGCATATTTGGGTTCCCAATTTAGAGGATTATTGATTCTTGTCTTACTCTGGTAGGATGCTTAGCATTAACAGAGATACTTAAATATATCATATAGTCCCAGTGTTAATTGTATACCCCACTTATTAAACTCAGTACCCAGTGTAAAGTTTCCAACTAAACAGGTCTCAATGTCCAGTGTCAGAGACACTGGCTGTCTCTTAAGTACATAATAATCATGACAGTTGTCCTCAGAACCAAAAGACTAACAGTGAAGGTTGCTTCAAATTGGTTATAAGGATAGAAACCACAAGCAAGTCTACCTCTAACATGTAGGGGATAGTGCCCTTGGAGGAAATTCAAATAATAAATCTTCATCAAGGATTCATTATTAGTCTCTCAGGCAAAAGGCCTGGATACACTTCCCCAGTATGTTATATGAAGAAGACAGGTTGTGAACAAATACACAATATTAGAGTATATACATGGAACATTTAGGATTTCAGTTGTATTGTTATATTGCCCAAATAGACATAAAAGGTTCTGTATATTTGTAGGGTTTGTTTTTGTTCAAATGTGCTTGTGGAATTCTGACCTGGAGCCCTTAGTGATTGTTAAAGTGATTTTGATAATAAGCCCTAATATCTGTGAATATACTAAACCTGTATAATATTCTAAACATTTTGGTAAATTTTCTCGGTATGGTCTGCAGTATTTGGATTGTGATATTTTATCTGTTATAATAAATGGCCAAATAGCTTTTCCATTTTTGCTCATTTAAATTTCCATTTTACCAAGTATATTTTTCACTTACTGTTTTGTTCCGCCTGCTTATTTCCATTGGCATCCAAGGATTATCCACAAGGCAACCATGGCAAGTATTTAAGGCTTATTTGTAGATACACCTGATATTAGAATTAGAAAAGTAAATTGTCAATGAATAATGTAGTTAAAAAGTTTGAGGTATAAAGTAATCTGTGCTATAATGTAAAAAACCTATATTAATATTAAGCTCCTTTAAATGGCTCCATCTTACAAAATGTATATAATACGTTGTACATTAATAGAATTCTACAAAATTAAGACTAACCTCTTTTCACATCCAATTAATAAATATTAAATTAGTGCTACAGTTACTCAGTGCCTCACATCATTATCAGCAGATAGAAAAAAACAGTAAAGCTGACACATAAGTTATAATTATACACTAGAGCAAAAAAATAAGTAGTCACAATAATGGTGGTGTTTTTTGCTCCATTGATTCATTTTGTTTATGCCAAATTCTGACCCTATTATCTGCATGTCGCATCACAAATCGAGATTCTTCAGACCAGGTGAAGATAGCTAGTCCCCAAACCTGAATCAAACCCAAACAATAGGACACCAATCTTGTGTGATGTTTACTGGAACAACAGAAGGTTTTAGAAAAGGTGGTTTGTTCAATAAAGCATCAACATTAAAACCACTTCTAATTTATTTGAAACACAATAGATCCTCCTTATTAGAGTTCTAAACTCATCTACTATAGCTAACACACAATATATTAACAATAACTAGAGAATTTGATTGCAGTATTCTAAATCATTTTTCACTTATCTACTAATCTACACTAAAAGACCTTATTCATTCCAATTTTTCTACACATAGAATTCAGAACTCATTTAACTTTATTGTCCTTGAATAATTCTTATTATAGTTCCCATAGTTGTTGTGATTACCCTCACTCTTAATGAATGCTCTCAGCTCAGTCTATCTGTCTACCATTCTAGTTTAAGCTCTATGTTTGAACATTATTATTGTTTCTCAATCTTGTGTTTTCTGTTATATGCACAGTTAGTACACACAGGGGCAGGATTTGAATAGAATTGTACGTTAGCATGTATCTATGTGGTTGTCCTTTTAAGTGATACCCCGTAGTTTATATGAGTTTCAAACTAGTAGAGCATAGTCCTTGTTGTTCAGATGACTTTTGCTCATGGTGGGTTGCGTAGTCCTCCGTGTGTCCATTTTCTAGGTTGCAGTCTCGTTCCCTCTCCAGGCCCTTATGGCACAAGTTTGTTGGTGTTGACCTTCTTGTGCTGTTTCCTACTATCATCTATCCTTTTATCAAAAGAATGACTATCCCCCTAACCACTAGGCCAAATCCTGTGTTCTCTTTCTCTATACCACTCAGTCTGTCTATGGATGAGTTACGTTGTTACTTTTTCTATATAGATTTTGCTATGAAATTACCCAAAAACTTTTTTAACTTTACTATTTAAACCTAATATTTATAAGTATGCTATTTAACTGAAACAACAATAGGTTTCCTCTCTTTATTTATCAATGTAACAACTTTCCTTTAGTCTCTATGTTTTTTCTCCTTACAGAAAAGTTAATTTTATTTATTTTGCCCTTTTTACATTTATATTTGTAATACTGCACTGTCCACAAGTCTCTCTCTTCCAGAACTATCCTGTTAAAACAATATTTATTTATTTTCTCCCTCTGCTCTTGCTCTATATTCCTGTCAACAAGTAATATATTATACACTGGTCTCTGTTCTTACTCTCTCTTGTGATTAAAAAGAAAGATTTTTAATTAATTTTCTATTTAAGCTGTCTGATTTTTATGTATCTCATCTCCTTTAGTTATGTGTCTTTACATATGTTGCTCACCTTCAACCTTACTATTATCCTCTATGTTGTCCCCTTCATAACTCTACTAGTGCCCCTTTTTGTGTTCCTCAAATTATCCTTATTTCTCCTCACTTTCTGTTTTCCCACTTATCATTGTCTCTAAACGTTCTCCAGTACACTTCGTTATCCCTTTTGCCATTTTCTATTTGTGCTCTTCATTTCAACACTTCTACTTCCCGTTGTGTTTCCTGTTTATTTTCATTTATTGCTTCTCTCTCTGCATTTTTCATCCTCCTTACCCATCCATGCCTCTGCTCCAGGGCTCCGTTTCTGACTCCTTGCACAACTCTCCTATCAGCTGTGGGTGGCTCCTCTTTTTGCCTTGTCTCCTCAAAGAAACCACCTTATCTCTATGACTCAGAGAGGAGACTTGCTGGGAGTCTCATGGTGTCAAGTGAGGGATTCCATAGCTCTGATAGACATACGTAGTCATTTGTTTTACCCCCCTCTGTGATGCCAATCTGTCTTTTACATTAATGTAATAATTATTTTACTTTTAACTATATTTAACTTATTTATATTTGCAACCAAGCTACAGTGTATTTTTTACAGTATTTTTACTTTTACACATTTTTGGATTACCACACTCTTGACCAACCCACTTGCCAAGTTTCAAAAAGAGATCATTAAAAAAAAAAAGAGAGATCATTAAAAAGAGTGTCAATTACAGAATCTTGGAGGGGGGTTCATGATTTTAATACTGTATTTATTACTGTATTTTAAATCAGTAAATAAAAAGAAAGGGCATAGACAAAATTATTGACACCCTAGACTTAATATTTGGTAGCATACCCCATTGGTCAAAATAACTGCAATCAACCCCTTCCTATAGCCATGGATGAGCGTCCTGCACCTCTCTACTGGAAGTTTGATCCATTCTTCTTGTGCAAACTGTTCCAGTTATCCCAGACTTAAAATATGCCTTCTTACAAGTGCTGTGTTCAGAGCTCTCTACAGGTGTTCTATGATATTTAGATTTGGACTTATCATTCACTTCACAACAGTCCGGAATCTTGTGCTGAATCATTCCTGGGTGCTTTTTGAAGTGTGTTTGGGGGTCAGTGCAAGTTATCGTGGGTCTGAAGGTCTGCTTCAATCTGTATGGAAGTTGACCGAGGTGCTTTCACCCCCCATTCAAACAATCCTACACTGCAATCTTTTGCCAAGTTTTCTCTTGCAACCACATCCAGTGAGGTTGGTTACAGTGCAATGTGCCTTAAATATCCTAATAACGTTACATACGATGGAAACGTGAATATGAAGTTCTCTGGAGATTGATTTGTAGCTTAGAGATTGTCCATGCTTGGCTCCAGTTTTTTTATCTGACCTCCTCAGACAATTAACAGTCTTTCTTCCTTTTTGTGCTTGTTGCAGTACACACAGTGACACACAACAGGAGAATGTGCCCTTTTCTCTATTCAAAATACAGCACTATGTAACCCTATTTGTGAATGTCTAATTTAAAGAGTCATTCTATATTGCAAACACCTTGTGCCAATAATTGTGTGGAGTGAGCTGCGACTAGTTGTTTTTTTTTCTGTCTTTTGTGCTTTATTCCACTGCAGACCTAATAAACACATGTGGATACACAATTTTTTTATTATTGCAACAACTTTCTGAAGAAATGGTGCATTATTAGAAAAGACTAAAAGTATATATGTATATATATATATATATATATATATATATATATATATATATATATTGCTTTCACCTAGCCAGGAATTATTATTGTTAATATTGTTATTATAATACTGTAGTTTCTATTTATAACTAAAAATTGCTAACCCCTCTATGAAGTTCTGTGTTTGTTTGTAGATGTACACTCATTGATGCTTTGACTGACTCTATACTTAACTTGGGCAGCATTGAAATTGTTATGTCGATAGCAAATGCCAATACAACTGAGACTTATGTCAGCTCTACTATGTTAATGATCATGAGTTTATAGAACACTTCATTAAATATCACTATCCTGACAGCTGTAGGCTCACGTTAATAAAAAGGCTGTGGAGAACTGTTGTTTTATGCTCTTATTTTATATAGCAGACACAGAAATATGCAACTACACTTTTATTGTTAATAAAACAAGTGACCTTGGCATTTAGAAGCATACTGAATTATATATAAGATAGATAGATAGATAGAGATAGATAGATAGATAGATAGATAGATAGATAGATAGATAGATAGATAGATAGATAGATAGATAGATTGATATGTATAGATATGTATATATATATATATATATATATGTATGTATATTTCTAAATGTCAAGGTCACTTGTTCTTAGGGATGTGCACCGGCCACTTTTGGTGTCTCGTGTTTTGTGTTTTGGATTTGGATTTGCTTGAGGTTTTGGGTTCGGATTTGTTTCGCAAAACACCTGACGAAAGGTTTTGGTTCGGATTTAAGGTTTTGGATTTGGATTTATTTTGAAAAAAACATAAAAAGGGTTAAAATCAAGTTTTTTTGGTTTATTTTCACTCCTACGCTATTATTAACCTCAGTAACATTCAATAACAATCATTCTTTTTTTTTATAATTATTTTTTTTTAAAAATTTTTTATAACTTGGGAATAATGGGGAAATAACAATGCCCTTAGAAGGACAGAGCACAGGACACAGCACCACTGGACTGAACAGGACAGAGCACAGGACCCAGCAGCACCACTGAACTCAGAAGGACAGAGCACAGGACCCAGCACCACTGGACTGAGCAGAACACAGCACAGCACAGCACAGCACGAGATAATGCAGGACAGAGGATCACCTAACACAACCTCCCTCTACCCTGATCAATGCCCGAGTGAAGATGGCGGCGGCTAGCGGGGAATTTATAGGATCCGAGTATCGCGAGATCCGACAGCGGGATTATGACTCAGAGCCTCGGTTTCAGTTTTGCAATTGGCGGGAATACCCGGATCTGTCTCGGATCCGGCTCGGATCGGCACCGTTCGGATGGGCTCGGATTTCAGATATCCGAGCCCGCTCATCTCTACTTGTTTTATAAACAATTAAAGTGTAGTTGCATATTCATATGTATATGCATATGTATATCTATGCAAATTATTTTAAATAAGTAAAAGGGATTTGTGAACAATAACATGGTCTAATGACAATTTTAGCCAAGTTGGTTGACTACCTGCTGAAGTGACTCTGACTAACCAATGGCATGTATGACAATTGGTGCACAGCTAACTGAGCAAAATGGTGCTGTATTCTGTAAAATCTAATCTGAGGTCTGCTTTCATTTTGTGAACTGTACTAGAAAATGAATGGCATCTGGTTGTTTGCTATAGGTTATATCACCTTTTTCGCACCAGTTTAGAAATGTCACCCATTGTAAAGTGATGGTCCCATACAGGTAACAATAACAGGAACTTTATACAGCATCTTTAAGCTTAGAGATGTGTAGTTTAACAACGTTAACAAGAAAAATATAATAGATATCAATATCAATACAAGCATGACAATGGTCTTAGGACATTTTACTACATCATTGAATTGTAAATTTCTGAGTTGATTATCATGCCAGTTTTATCTGTGCCATATTTTATATATTGTTGTAAAGCCAAGTGTAGAATAGACACAATGCTCTGTTTTCCTACGTTTGGGCTAAGATAATGAACATTTAAATTAATTGGCTTTGAAAACTGGGAAGAAAATGGAGCATACCTAGACATCTCTTCATTTCACTGTCATGGCACTGACTGTTCTCGAGCTTCGAGGAGGCATTGCAGTAATCTATACTTACATTACTTGCGGAACACTGGTCAATACCAAATCATTAAACATTATCTTTTTATTATTCAGTTTACAATGCCATTTGTATTTCTTCCCTTATTGGTTTTGACTGTAGTACTATATTAGCATAACATCAATGAGAACTGAATTTATTGGACTTTACAGTTTCCTGCAGGCCAAATCACTATCTGGTTTGTTCAGCAAAATATGTTTGACACAAATAAGCAAGAGAACTGTTCACTTGAGTCTGTTGAAACAAAAGTAATTTTAACAAAGGCACATATCAGTTCTTTGTAAAATTTACCACAACTTTACAAAACATAACTATAACATTTACAACAGAAAAAATAAATAGTAATACCAATAACAATACTGCTACTACTGGTACTACTATACTACTACTACTACTACTACTACTACTA